>NC_134015.1:53555001-53876924 GCF_040712315.1 Castanea sativa
ACGAATGCCACAAACTTAGGAACGTAGGCTATTACATTAAATCCCGGTCTAGTGTAGTTAGGTTAATTTCCTGTTTGCCCAAGTCTAATAAAGGCATGAAGGATGACTACCTCATCGCCTCGAACAGCGGCACGACGGGCCGCCCGGTCGTATGGGGAGATCTAGGTGTGACTCCTTAGGATCTAATTTCCCAACCCCGTAATTCCATCTAAAAAATCCTTAAATGCTTATTTACTTTCACAAACTGTCTAACTCTGATTTGTTATATGCATTACTAATCTGACCACATTTGCCTTTTTGGGTGTCTTTTTCCTCAAACAAACAACTCGTGCGCCCACGCCTGAGCCATTGCAACGTCGCTGACCTGAACCGCGTGCTGCGCTCAGAAATTTTCGTGAGTGAAGACTTACAGCTTAAAGCGGCTCACTTAATACTAGGGTACGACCCAATATCCTCGGACTTCCAGGAGATAGAGAACGCGATTATCGCGGGAGATAGGAGGCGCAAGAGAATAAACGTAGCAAGACCAAACTTTCTTGCTGACTACGACATCCCCGACGACCCCAACACCATTCTGTACATGCGTGCCATTGCGGCGATCCCTCTCTCGATGCACTCTCAAGCAACTGCTGTCCTGGAGGAGCAAGTGTCCTCTTCGCACACATTGGACGACGAGATAGACAAGTTTCAGCTCGAGGACGTCAAAAGACCCTGAGGAAACCAGTTCGTCGTCCTTTCTAACGAGGAAGAAGAGCCCACTGAGGCCTCCGGAGTTGCAGGGTTAGTAGTTGCCCATCCAGAAGACGATTCCGAGGAGGAAGACATGGACAAGCTTCAAGGCCTTCTAACTAAGAGAGGCGAGAAAGTTACCCGAAAGAGAGCGGGAGGGTCCCAAGTTCCTCCGTCTTTGCCACCTCCCCCTCCTCCAGCCGAACCTAAACTTCCGGTTGAGGAGCCCAAGAAGAAAAGAAAGGGGGAGGCCGAGGAGACTGGTGGCGAAAAACAAACGAAGCCATGACAACAGCCACAGGAAGCTCAGCAGCAGAAGCTAGACAAGGGCAAAGGACGGGCTCGTTCAGTTGAGAGTGGGGAGATTAGAGACATGGCCGAAATGCGCCGAGCACCGGCCACTTGGTCTCCTGACTTAAGACTGGACGGAGCACCAATTTCTTGCCAGTCCAGCATTAGGGCAGTCCAACAAGGCCACGCCCACCACCTGGCCGACGCGTTGGAACGCCCTCTTCTGCTGCCCAAGGATATGGAAACCTTGGAAAAAATGAGCCAAACTCAGCTGTTCCTGTCTTTAAAAATGGAATTAGCCCTTGTAAGTTTAACTTCTTATGAATATTTCATTTTTCATAATATCGGATTACTAGTGAGTGTTTTGCTATATCTAATTCTCTATCACTTTGTCTTAGGTTGTTCAAGAAGTCTTTGTCGCCGGGAAGTTCATGGAGCTCTCAAAAGAAGGCCAGAATGGAGGCTGATATTCGGATGGAGACTGAGAAGTCCCTAGGCCAGGCCCTCGCAGAAAATGAGAAACTCACCTCTCAGCTGGCTGATCTGAAAAGAGAAAGAGACGGTGCCGAGGCCAGCCTGAGAACTATGAGGACTCAAGTAGAGGGGCAGCGCAAGCTTCTCCACCAAAAGAATGATGAGCTCTCCTAGGCCCAGAAGGAACGCTCGGACTTAGAGAAGGAGCTCGCGCAAATGAAGGAGGAAGCTCGCACCTTCAAGCGTTCTCTAGAGGCCACCAAGCAGGCAAGTTATGAGGAAGGGGTAGCTGCAACAGAAGACCACGACGATGGAGGCTTTCGCGGCCTTGTGCCGAGAATCCGTCAGGGCCAGTCCGGGGAAGCCTAAACGTAGCAGGGTTTCCTTCAGCCTCCGAGCTGAGGAAAACCGAGAACGTTTGGATTCCTCATGACAAACAGGAGATAGAAGAGGCTCCTGCTCGTTGCTCTCTGCCCCTAAGGCGGCCCTCCTCTGCTCTTCCTCCTATAGTCCCGAGCTCATTCCGGATCCTGGCGAACCTTCGAGTTCCAATAAAGAGAAGGAAGGGAGTGGGGATGCCGAGAAGGGCCTAAGCCAACGCATGGAGCCTATCGTCCCTCCAATCACTACAACAGACAAAGGGAAAAAGGTCATGTCTGCCTTTGAATTGGAACTAAAAAGCACCGAGGCTAGCAGTACTTCTTAGCAAGACCCCCCTCTAAAAGCTTAGGGCCGAGCTTAGGGCTTCTCTTTCTCTGTACTTGAAATTTTCCATGTAATGATATATATCGACATAATTAATGGAAGACAATTTTATTTGATTTTCATCTGAGTTATGTTTATTTTATCTTTTCATCTTTATGTTTACCATAAAGTTCTCATTAACACACAGCGAACAAAAAGAATGAGATAAATAGGTCCACTTTCCGCAGTTTGGAACAATTAAAACTTTAAACAGCAATACACATACTTGCCTTGTGAAGTAAAGCGTGGGGTAAAGCCTTATGAAATAAATAAGTCCACTTTCAGCAGTCCGAGGACCAAACCTTATCAAATTTTTGCCTTATACTTAAAGATATATAACTTAAGTCTCAATTTGACCACAGTTCTGTTCGACAAAAAATCAAACATCAATCTTAACAAGGCATGTGGTCAGAGGACCTTACAAAACCAAGTTTCTATTTGATACTTATTAATAGTAACTTAGGATGTTAATTTTCCCAAAGCAGAAGGCCCGAGGACCCGGCATAACTAAGGTTCTGTTTAACAAATAATAAGATATCAATTTCTACAAGGTATGTAGTCCGAGGACCGTGCATAACCAAGTTTCTGTTTGATACTTAGTAATAGTAACTTAAGATTTTAATTTCCCCAAAGTAGAAGGCCCGAAGACCCGGCATAACTAAGTTTCTGTTTAACAAATAATAAGATATCAATTTCCACAAGGTATGTAGTCCGAGGACCGTGCATAACCAAATTTCTGTTTGATATTACGAGAGTTGTAATTGATAAGTTCATATACATTTATAACTTAAACCATAGATGACAAAAGTGCCTTTTATTAATAATAATACCTTCGAAGGTTGTTTACATTCCATGGACGTTGTACAACTTTTTCATCTAAATTAGCTAGTCGATATGACCCTATGCCTGCTACGATATGGTCCTTCCCAGTTCTGTCCTAATTTTCCCCAAGCTGGGTTTCTTGCAGTACCCACGACTTTTCGCAGAACCAGATCCCCAGGCGCTAGGGGCCTGAGCTTCACACGGGCATCATACCCTCGTTTAAGCTTCTGCTGATAATAAGCCATTTGGACCATAGCTGTCTCTCGCCGTTCCTCCACTAGATCTAGGCTCTTCTCCAGGAGGCCGTTGTTGTTTTCTAGGCTAAAAGTACTCGTCCTTAGTGTGGGGAAACCAGACTCTAAATGGATCACTGCCTCGGCCCCATAAGTCATAGAGAATGGTGTTTCTCCTGTGGATCTACGCGGCGTAGTTCGATACGTCCATAAGACATGCGGCAGTTCCTCCACCCATCTGCCCTTCCCATCGTCCAGCCTTTTCTTAAGTCCACTAACTATAACCTTGTTGACGGCCTCGGCCTGCCCATTTCCCTGAGGATAAGCTGGAGTGGAGTATCTATTTGTGATGCCCATGTCACTACAATATTTCCTGAAAGCTCTACTGTCAAATTGAACCCCATTGTCCGAAATGAGTGTATGTGGTACCCCAAATCTAGTGACGATGTTTTTCCAGATGAACCTCTTGGAATCGACGTCCCTAATATTTGCCAAGGGCTTAGCCTCTGCCCATTTGGTGAAGTAGTCGGTCCCCACAAGCAACCACCTTTTGTTTCCTACAGCCCTCGAAAATGGTCCTACTATGTCCAATCCCCATTGAGCGAAAGGCCACGGACTGGAGAGAGGGTTAAGGGTTCCTCCAGGCTGATGAATGTTAGGAGCGAACCTTTGGCACTGATCACACTTTCTTGCATAATCCTGAGCTTCCTTCTGCATATTGGGCCACCAATATCCTTGAGTCAGGGCCCTATGGGCGAGGGACCTTCCTCCAGTGTGGCTTCCACAAATCCCCTCGTGCAGTTCTTCCAAAAGTGCCTCCGTTGACTCGGGGTGCACGCATAACAGATATGGTCCGGAGAACGATCGTTTATACAGCTTCTGATCCTAGGACAACCAGAAACGTGTTGCCTTTCGACGGATCTTGTCCGCTTCAAACTTGTTGTTGGGCAGAATGTCATTTTTCAGAAAAGATACCATAGGGTCAATCCAACTAGGTCTAGGCCTTATTAAGTGGATCTGAACTGCAGAAACAGTAGTAAAAGCTGGCTTTAGCAAATCTTCAACAAGGATAGTTCTAGGTAAACTCTGAACCGAGGACGTCGCTAAGGTAGCCAAGGAGTCTGCATGTGTATTTCCACTTCTAGAAACGTGTGATAGGATAAAGGAATCGAAACTAGATTGTAAACGTTTGACCTGGGCCAAGTATTCTTGCATTCTTGGGTCCCTAGCCTCCATGGTCCCTGTTACCTGACCGACCACTAACTGAGAATCCGAGCGCATATGAACTCCCTTTCCACCCATCTTATACACCATGTTCATGCCGACCAGGACTGCTTCATGCTCGGCCTCATTATTGGTAGCCGAGAACGCCAACCTCAGAGATTTTTCAAAGATAATTCCCTCGGGGGATACCAGGACAAGTCTGATACCAAACCCTTTCTGGTTAACGGCCCCATCAACATACACCTCCCAAGTCGGGGTTCCTATACCCGTGATCACGCCCATTGATCTTTCATCCATGTGCAATTCTTTTACAGCTTCTTCCAACAATGGTTCGGCGAACTCCATCATCAAATCCGCAAGAACCTGGCCTTTTATTGAGGTGCGCGGCATGTATTTGATGTCAAAAGCTCCTAAAATAGTTCCCCATTTAGCCACCCTTCCAGAGTAGTCAGCGCTACGCAAAACTGACTTGAGTGGCTGTTGGGTCAGAACTACAACGGTGTGGGACTGGAAGTAATGAGGAAGTCTCCGCGTGGCATGAACTATGGCTAAAAGTGCTTTCTCCAAAAGTAAGTAACACACCTCGGCATCATTCAGCGTTTTACTGACGTAGTAGACCGGTCTTTGCACCCCACCGTCGTCCCTTATGAGGACCAGGCTGACCGCATGGACGGCCACTGCCAGATACGCAAACAGGACCTCATCCACTTCAGGCCGAGACATAATAGGTGGCCGGGAAAGATATTCCTTAAATTGTTGAAAGGCTACAACGCATTCCTCAGACCATTGGAACCCCCTCCACTTATTCAGAAGTTGGAAGAAAGGCTTGCATCGGTTAGCTGACCGAGAGATGAACCTGCTGAGAGCAGCGATCATTCCTGTTAATTTCTGAACTTCTTTAGGATTTCGAGGTGGCTGTAAGGTCTGAATAACTCTGACTTGTGCTGGATTCACCTCTATACCTCTATGAGTAACCATGTAACCCAAGAAATTCCCAGAACTCACACCAAAAGAACACTTCGAGGCGTTAAGACGCAATTTGTACTTTCTAAGTACCTGAAAGGTGTCGTCTAAATCCTTCACGTGTGCAGATATCGTCTTACTCTTCACTACCATGTCATCCACGTATATCTCAATGGTCTTTCCAAGCTACAACTCAAACATTCTAGTCATCATCCTCTGGTAAGTAGCCCCAGCATTCTTCAATCCGAACGGCATCACTTTATAGTGATAATTCCCTGTTGGAGTAATAAAGGCAGTTTTCTCCTGATCTTCTGCTGCTAGTGGAATTTGGTGATAACCTTGGAAGGCATCCAAAAAGCTCATCCGAGGATGTCCGACGGTGGCATCCACTAGCTGGTCGATGCACGGTATTGGGAATGAGTCCTTTGGGCAGGCTTTGTTTAAATCTGTGAAGTCCACACATACTTGCCATTTCCTACTTTTCTTTTTGACCACAACCGTGTGCGCCAGCCACTCCGGATAGAAAACTTCCTTAATAGCCCCAGCCCTCTTGAGCTTGAGCACCTCTTCCTTAACGGCTTCAGAGTACTCCCTGGAGGAACGCCAAGGGGGCTGCCTTCTAGGAGGAATAGCAGGATTGACATTCAAATGATGACAAATGAAGATTGGGTCAACCCCTGGAGCCTCATAGGGGTCCCAGGCAAAAACATCGACGTTGTTCTTTAGAAACTCCACCAATTCCATCTTCTCCTGGTGTGGTAAACATACCCCAACTTGGAAGAAACTTTCGGGATCATCCGATATCAAAAACTTCTCAAGATCTTCGCACATGGCCTCCTCTACTGTCACCACGTCGGGCGCATCCAGAGTCGTTAATTGCTATAAGTCTTTCACAGCCGAGGTCGAGGACTGCATTTCAGTCTGATGCAGCACTGCGGCCGATATACATTGCGGGGCCATCAATTGGCTGCCGAGAATCTCTTCGATGCACTCCCCCGAAGGGAACTTAACCTTAACATGCAAGGTGGAGGAAACAGCTCCTAGAGCGTGCAGCCAGGGCCGGGCAAGGATGGCTGTGTACGGAGAATATGCATCGACCACGATAAAATCCACCTCGACCATCTCGGAGCCAGATTGCATGGGCAACCGAATCTGTCCCTTTGGTATAACGGCTTTCCCTTCAAAACTTATTAACGACGAGTCGTAAGGGGTGAGATCCTCCAATTTCAACTTTAGCCCCTTAAATAAGTCAGGATACATGATATCCGCGCCACTGCCTTGATCAATCATTACCCTTCTCACATCATAATTTACTATCCTCAGAGTAACCACTAGGGCGTCGTCATGGGGTTGGATGGTCCCAACCTTATCCTCCTCTGAGAATCCCAAGACGAGCACACTTAGCTTCAGTCTCTTTGGCTTGGAGCCCCCCTCCTCGGCTTGGGAGTCCGAAACGGAAATCACCCTCAGTAGGACATGAGCCAGTCCTGCTCGGCGCAGCGAAGATAACGTTGATCGTTCCCAAAGGAGGCCGAGATGAGTTATTCCTCTGATTATTCGAGCCAAACTGACTGCCCTGCTTGCTGGGTTGGTACATGTGCTGCTTTAACTTTCCTTCGCTAACAAGCTGCTCCAAGTGATTCTAGAGAGTCTGATAGTTCTCGGTAGTATGACCCACGTCTTGATGGTACTGACAAAAGAGATTTTGATTCCTCTTGGTAGGATCCCCCGCCATCTTATTGGGCGATCTGAAGTAGGGTTCCTTACGGACCTTCTCCAGTAGCTGGTGCACCGACTCTCGGAATATAGTATTAATTGTCTGAGGTGCCGCCGAGCCAGACTGCCCGGAGTAATCTCTTCTCGGCTTGTTGTTGTGATACCTGTCCGACCTGAAATCCCTTCTCTCCTGCGGGATAACCTTTGCCTTACCCTTCCCCTGCTGTTGGTCTTCCTCGACCCTTTTATATTCGTCAATACGGTCCATGAGGCGACGTACACTCCGTACGGGTTTTTTGGTCAAGGACTTCCTCAAGTCATGATCAGTTGGAAGGCCCACCTTAAAAGTATTGATCGCCACCTCATCAAAATCACCATCTATCTCATTAAACATCTCCCGATACCTGTCGGAGTATGCTTTCAACGTCTCGCCCTCCTTCATAGCCATAGACAACAGTGAGTCCAACGGTCGAGGAACTCTGCTGCATGTAATAAACCTTGATACAAATGCTCTGGTCAGTTCCCCGAACGAACTTATAGACCCTGATTTGAGACCGTTGAACCACCTCATAGCAACAGGTCCCAAGCTAGAAGGGAAGACTTTGCACATCAAGGTCTCATTGTCAGAATGCACAGCCATTCTCTGGTTAAAGTGGTTCACATATTCCACCGGGTCGGTCCGGCCGTTATAAATGGTGAAGGTGGGCTGGGTGAATCTCTTGGGGAGCCTCCCATTCTCAATCCTGCGCGAGAATGGCGATTTGGAGAGCTGATGCAACGCCCGGCTCATGGCATCGTTCCCTAAGCCCCTAGAGGGGAGCTTCCTGCTCCTATGACCCGATAGGCTATCCTTTTCTCAAGAGGATGTTCTGCTGGGGGGCGACCATGACCTCGAACTGTAACTACTTCCCCGGGATTTCCCGGAAGAGGTACTGGATGAGGGTGAGGCACGCCTCCACCTAACGCAACGCAGCTTCTTCTTAAGGTGATCAATCTCCTTCTGCATGGCTTTAGCACCATCTTCATGGGCGGTACTGGCCCCTCTACTATGAGTATGACTTGCTCTAGGATACTCGGTATGAACGCTACCCGCTCGACCCCTCCGGCGCTCAAGACGCTCGAAAAGATCCTCAGGTTACGATCCCTGAGATTCTGCATGGTGTGAGCCTAAGCCTGCCATGGTGTTCGAGTTCTCCCACCCTAGATTCCCACAGACGGCACCAATTGTAAGTGCACAATTGTACTTGGACCCAAAAATATATGTGGGCTCAGGCCCAATGAGCCTTAAACAATTCAATTTGTAGAGTGTGGGTTCGCAATCTAATTCGATGGTGCTCGAAACTTGATGAACGGACCAAGATATTACAATATTTATAAACAATTGACAAATAGAGAAAAATGAACCTCCTCGGACGTAGGCCGAGGACCCTTTGTATATTATTCCTCTTTTTTCTTATAAAGGTTACAACTTCTAGTCCTTCTTAAGTTCTTTTCCAAAAAGCCTTCTTTCTCTGCTACCCCCTTCTCCACTTAAATACTTCCTCTCATTCTCCCTTTATCCACGTGTCACCCAAAATTTTTCTTCTACCACCTTCTTGACATCTTTAAATACTAGCTAGAATGCTGAACTCCACTGTTCAGGGGTCACTTCCCCATTAATGCAGCCAAGGAGGTAGGTGCAGGGTCTTTAATGTGGAGGCAGCAGCCTTTTCCTGAGATATTTCTCTTACACCGAAATTCTAGAGGGTATTTGGATTCCCTCTGTAACCTACAGTCTTTCCAAAATTCTGCCCTGATCTTTCTAGTGAATCTCCAAGTAGTCACTGGTCTGTCCAAGGAGTGACTCTTCCTCGGATGAACCCTCGGACCCTCGGCTTGTGAGCCAACTCATGGCCCGAAAAGCCTTTAGTCAAGAACGAACTAGCGCCCATTGATAAAGCCCAAGGCCCACATACCCACTTAGGTTCTTTCACTCCCCACAGTTAGAATTTGTTTTTATTGTTTTATGAGTTTTAATTTAATGTGTTCAAAATAAGCTTTTAATAAATTATATATATAAAAAAAATTGCGTGTAATGGGATGGATACCCGCGGGTACCCACTAGAACAGGACAGGTCAAAAGCCCTGCCCTGAAGTGAAAGTGGGTGGGGCGGGGTCGGGGAATAGGACACCACCCAGTTAACTCATGCTACTTTCTAAGCCATCAAACTTATGTTATTTTTTAAAGGGATTCCAAAAGTCGGGGAATAGGAAACCACCTAGTTGCCCCATGCTACTTTCTAAGCCATCAAACTTATGTTATTTTTTAAAGGGATTCCAAAAGTGTCATTGAAGCCTTCTTGAACCTACACTCCTCCTCGTCTTGGCTTCTAGCTTCCTTCTTCACTAAATTGAAGGATGCTTTGTCCTCCCTTTTTGGTTGGTGTTTCATTTCGTTCCTTAGGGCAATGGTGAAAATGGCCAAATACCACCATTTTCAGAAATTTGTAGCAATTAAGCACTATTTCGGAACTAAATGAGAATCTACCACTTTTTATGTACTCGAGCTCACTAAACTCGAGTTCTAAACGTTACTCAAGTTTAGTAAACTTGAGTTCCTAGTTTCATTCCACCGTGGCGCTGCTGACCTGGAATTTGTGAAATTAAAAAAAATAATGTGATATTCAAGCTTGGTAAACTCGAGTTCCATGCAACAAAATACTTGAGCATACCAGGCTTGAATTCTTTGTAAATAAAATGCTAGTTACCGAGTTCCTCGAATCACCAAGCTCGAGTTCCTTGCATCAGCCATGCTAAAATACAAAAAGTGATCAAATTTACACAATATGGCACAAAAAGCACCAGCATTCGACTTTGTAAACCTTTGTAAAATTATAGAAGGTTGCTACAATAACTGTGTATATTTACACACTTGTTATAGCTTTGCATCTATTAGTTTATTCTTTTTTTTTTCTCTCACCTCCGCTCTCTTGTCATACTCTCTCCCCAGGCTTTCTTACCGTGAAGAAGAAGAAGAAGATTCCCAACATCAACCTCCACCACCCAACCACCACCACCACCATCACTACAACCCAAAACCACCCAAATACCATCATCACCACAAGACCCATTACAACACCTTATAATCCAAACACAAAATTGACCCATAATTAACAAAAAATCAAATCAAAATCAACAAAAATCCAAACCAAATTCAATGAAAAATCACAAAAGCACTTCTCCTCAACCCGAAAAACCAATTTCATCTCAACCCACAAAAAACCCATGTTTCGTGGTTATTGTTGCCAATTAGATCGAAAGAGTAAGTTGCCGATCAAGATCAAAGGATCAAAAGAGTGAAGTTGCCGATCAAGATCGAAAGAGTAATGTTGGGTCTAGGATGGGTTACATCGAGAAAGGGTAGAGGATGGTGTGGATTTGATGGTGGATCAAATTGAGAGAGAGAGAGAGAGGAGGACAATGGCAATGAAAGAGAGCATAGAGGAGAGAGGCATTTGAGATGAGAGAACGCAAAGAGGAAATAACATATAGAAAATTGAGAGAGCAAATAGATGAGAGAGAACAGAAGTTCAAGTAAATGTGAAAATAATAATAATAATAATAAATGAATATTTAAATAAAAACAAGTGTATAATAGATAATTTGACGTGGGTGTTTTGAGTGGTTACAAAAAATATATAATAATGAGTAGGTTCTTTCTATAAAATAAACAGAACTTTTAAAAGAGCTGATGTGAATGTTATTAGCATGTAAATTGTTTGTATAACAATGTAGCCCAACGAGCTGCCCTTTGTAATTGAAATGACCCTATCTCAATCTCTTTTTTCTTTAATATATCCATTTTTCATAAAATTAAAAATTAAAAATATTTAATATTAGTAGCATTGTAATAAGTACACAACAAAATTTACAACTTCATAAGATTCCTAAATTACCCTACCAACCCATGCCAATTAACTGCATGCTTCAACACTTGCTTCTCACTGTGGAACTCAGTAGTCAGTGGCTAATAGTAAACAGGTTTTTTTGTCAACGATCGATTGGTGTGATAATTGGGAACGCGATGAATGAAGACTTGGAAAGACTTTCATTTTCGCAACTATTGGAAAGCAAGTCATTCAACAATTTTTAGGTCCTTATTTGGTATAATATCAGCCAGGCATTTTACCGAACCTGAATGATTGAAGAGTCGGTAATTTATTAGGAGAGTGACTATATTAGATTTGTCAAGGTCCGATTAATGTGATAATTGGAAATGCGATGAATGAAGACTTGGAAAGAGTCAAAATTGTTTCATTTTCTCATCTATTGGAATGCGAGTCATTCAACAATTCTAGGTCCTTAATCTATATCTATATATTATTAAAAGTTGAAGCGTAGCATTTAAGCTGAGTTTGGATACAGCTTATGCGTCCGCGTCTGCTGCGTTTTGCGTTTTTTTTTTTTTTTCTTCTTCTGCTGCTGTACGGATCAGGGGACAAAGGCTACTATTCATGCACTGTGCATGAACAGTAGCCGCATTTTGCTGACTTTTCAACACATTTGTGGGTCCCGTGTACTGTTCACGGGACCCACAAACTTTACTTTACAGAATTTTTTTTATTAAAAATGGGTCTCACGACACTATTCACACATTTAAAAATTATTTTGGTACAGTGTTTTCAGTTTTCAGTTTTCAGCAATAAGCTCTATCCAAACGGACCCTTAATGTTACTACCCCACGTTAAACCACATTAACAGCCACGTCATCATTTTTTGTTTCCAATTTTTCTTTTATATATATATATATATATATATATATATATATATATATATATATATATATATATATATATATATATTATTTTTTAAACATTTTCTAATTTAAGTGACTTAAAAACTCAAAAATTAAAATATCTTTTAACCATTACTTTTATTATTAATTTTCCAAAAATCTCCCTCCCTTTTACCTCTTCATCTTCCCATTACTTTCTACCTTAATATCATTCTTTCTCTACCATTTTATCTTCCTTTATTTTGACTCTTCTTATTCTCAACATCTTACTATAAATTTGACATTTTCTTTTCATTTTATGCATAGGATTCTCACACACAAAAAAAAAGTTACTTCTCTCTCTGTCTCTCTCTCAATTTGTTTTTCATTTTTTGTTTAATTTTTCTTATTGCATCGATTCTTTAGGTTGATGAACTTTTGTGTTAATTAGAATTCTACTTTGGGTTGATGCAATTTAGTTTTGTGTTTTAAGTTGTTATCTTTTATATTCTCTTTGATTAAATATTATCCTACTGCACTATACATATAGAATATAATAATATAATGTTATTATATTACATAGATTGAGTGTGTCTAGACCTATAGATTGAGCAATTTGTAGATTTAAAAGACTATCGAGAATGAACATTTTGATTCAAGACTAAAAAAATATGAATTACTATATGTTATCTAGATAAAAACTTTTATCATAGATACTTTTTATTTTTGCCAAAAATTTAAATCACACAAACTTAATAATTTTATATTATGTGTTAGCATCATCTCTGCTTCTTCTTCTTCTTCTCAAAAATATTATGTATCATCTTTAAAGGATGCAAACAATATTGATCTTAAGGGAAAAGGTACATAAAATATTGAGCAAAAAATATTTTACATTACAATCTACTAAAAATGCTTTTTAAATATTTAAACCTTTCTATTTTCATATCATTGACGTGTTCTACACCTACCATATGTGTTAACTTAAGTCTTAATATTCTTAAGTTGTTTCACCAAAAAAAAAAAAAAAAAGTTGTCACAAAAGAGGAGTTTATGTAAAGTTTTTTGCAAAATGAAATATTTGTTTTGTAAGGCCACCAAACTTGATTTGCAAATGATGGAACCACTCACAACAATATTTGCATAGTTATCGAGTATACTTTTAGTCTTCAAAAAACACACATCTACCAGTAGTTAAACGTTCATTTTGGGTAATTTTAACTTTTCATATAATTTTACCTTCACATATCCATCTATTTTAATTTATATTTTTTTTTCAGAATAACTTTAGTTTAGATATTTATAAGTAAACAATGAAATAAATATTCATGAATAATCAAAAAAAAAATTTATCTATACATATTTATTTTGTGCAGTTGTAACTTTACATATAATTTTGCATTTATATATCCATCTACTTTAATTTAGATGTTTATAACTTAATAATGAAATCTATATACAAGGTAATTAAAACAATTGTCTTTCTACAATTCAAAAAGTCACAATTTCGTTTTTTTTTAAAAAGCCTTTTACATTTCATGGAATTTGTTTTTTTAAAATTTTTTTATAAAAACTTTGACATACCACTAACCTAACTACTTCATACATTAAAACAATTTAAGGCTCATTACTTCGTGTAGAGAGGGAAAATTCCCGACCTATCACAAGCTGACACATCATACTACTAAGTCCACAAAATACAACCAATTACAAAGCGTCACGTACTGCTGCTAGGTTTTGCCATCACTATTTAGAAACGAATAGAAATTTGCCAAGTGTCATTGAAATAAAGGCATGAAACGCATCAGCATGCGTAAGCGATGACACAAGCAGCCCTGCACGTGTAAGCGATGACACAAGCAATCCAGCATGTGTAAGCAATGACATAAGTGCACCAATCAGGCTGTGACATGTGTCACCAATTAGACTCTACCACGTGTCACTCACCCACCCCCAAACTCCTATAAATAGAAGCCTTCCTAAGACATTTGGGACACAGAAAAAGATATTGTGTGTTAAGAAATCCAGAAGCTCTGCCGGAATCAAACCCCGAAGCCTTCAGGAACTTCAAAAACTTCAACCTCGAATACAAACAACATTCAAAGAAAAATCATCCAAACTACTTGTCTAGATTTCAAAGGTCACTAGAATCAAGCTCAAAAGCCTCCAGAAACATCAACAAACCACAAATTAGTGAAGCTCTAAGGATTCTAGCCTCTAAAGCCCTGAAGAACTTCCACCACAAACTTTCAGAAAAGAAGAACGCACGAAGAACACGAAGAGCACGAAGAATGTGAAGAACAAAGAATTTCTAACAAGCTCATAGCCAAAGATTCATTGTAATTCCGTTTTAAAGATCTTCGGTCCATTCCTCAGCCAAATTGAAGGATATCTTGTGTTCGAATCAAAATTATATTACCACAATTCCAATTAACAAATCTTTCAAGGAGATCGAATCAGAGGATCACTCTTTTGTAATTACAGAGAATTGTACCACATATTCATCAATACAAATTCGCATTTGTGAAACTATTTTACTTGTTTGATTTATTTCGAACAAAGAATTTAGTCGTCTACACTTCCATTAATATATTATGGATATGTTAATTGATTAAGACCAAACTAGAAAAATGCCTTTCATATTTCCTTGAAAATTCAGAAGGGAAAAAAAAAAACCCTTTGACATACCACTAGCGTAACATTTATACACATTTAAGCCATCCATGATATCTATTTCTTATTGATAACCATAAAATTTACAAATAGCAAGGGAACATACAAAATAATAAAGAGTAAATGAATGAAGAAAGAAAGAAATGAAATCAAACGTCAATTAATAACTGTTATTTGAAAAATAAAAAGATGGTCAAGAGGAGTAAGAAATAAAATAGAGATGGCTATATAGTAGACATTAAAAACTTTATAATCTCATTTTTTGACATTTCATTTAAGCTTATATATATATATATATAATTTCATAATCTTCATACACCATGACTTAAAAAAGTCTAATGAATAGTTCTACCCCTTATTTAATGTCTATGTTATGCAAATCATCAACCAATAAATATATGATAATGGCTATAAAAAAAAAAAAACAGTATAGACAAGATTATGAAAAATATGATAAAACTTTTTTTTTTTTTAAAGAACTCTTTATAAAGTCTATGGACTAAAATAGTATTTTGCTTACAAAATTATCATGAGCAACGCGCGAGTCTGTGACTAGTTGGTATAATATCAGCTTCGAACATCGAAGGTCTTGTACTCCTCTCTCTCTCTCTCTCTCTCTCTCTCTCTCTCTCTCTCTCTCTCTCTCTCTCTCTCTCTCTCTCTCTTATTGATTCCTTTTTACAACTATACTTTAAGTTGGTGAATAATTGTATCTATTTATAACACTATTTTTGGTTAATACAATTGGTGGTGTTTTTTTGAGTTCTCCATCACTAGCCTTCTCTCTCCTTCTTATACTTTTTGTTTGATTTTTGTTTCACTAATACTTAGTTATTTTAGAAGTGAGAATTTGAATTTATATAAAAATAAAATTTTGGTTATGTATTTAAATGTGTATGTCAACTATTTGAGTAATATCAAATGTAAATTTGTAATGAGTTTTGATTATCATTATAACCTCCTTTAAGAGAATGAAAAATTTGAATATTATATTTGAAACTTGAAGAGTTTAGTTGTACTAAAAATATATATGTATAACACACCATAAAATAATTAGAAAAATATTGACCACCTTAAAAAGGAATAATATCAATGAAACACGTCGAAAATAATAAAATAATATACTTGTAGAGATAAATAAATGGAAAATAATTTTAGAAATTGTTTAATTTTTATGAAGAACAAATTACCTTCCACAAAATAAAGAGAACAAATCATCTATTATATTACACTTACAAAATAATTATCTATTCTCACAAATCGTATAGGTCTGTGACTACTACTACTACTACTACTAATAATAATAATAATAATAATAATAATAATAAGCATTAACAACATGGCAATGCCTCGTAATCATCAATCTTTGTTTTATAAAGTTTTTAAAGAAAAACTTTTATCAAATGGAACAGTGATGGAGGCAAAGGTGAGTTCAAAAGCATCCTATGCTTGGAAGAGTATTCTAAAAGAGACAGAGATGTTATCAAAAGGGGCAAAACTTATTGCACACACTTTGTTGTACACACATTTACACATATAGAATGTAACTTGAAGTCATGATTTCCAAGAAGAGGATCTTGTTGAATTGGGAATGACAAATCAGTTGATATATGGTTCAATAGTTGACTCCCTTTGAAGTCTCATCCACGTGTCACTTCTATAGTCTTACACACCATCAAAGAGAAGCTAAGGTTAGTTCTTTGATTGATTGAATTTCTAGGTGCTAGTTGGATGAAAAAATTGATGTCACCTTTCTACATTTTGAAGCTACAATGATCAAACAAATGCCACTGAGCCTTAGTTGGTAAAAGGATGTCTTGATTTGGGCATTAACCCAAAGCAATGACTACTAAATAAGGGTACAAATTCTTGTGAAACAGAGAGACAATATTCATGTATAAAAATTAAGAAGTTCTTTCCAAAAAAAAAAAGTGAATTAAACTCTAATTATCAAGTCCAACCTCTTGGATTTTTTTTTTTTTAAGTGAATAAAGGACTTTATCGAGGAAGAAAAGAAAACTGCACAAAAAGGTTGGCCTCCTTTACAATCACACCTTTAACAGTAGGAGAACTACCAAAATAAAATTGAATGTGAGACCATTTAGCTAGTTCATGGCCGCTGAATTCATTTCAAGATTGATGAAGCTAAAAATCGTCAGTAAGTCACACGTTCCTCACGTGCTCCCGATGAAGAACCTGCACAACACAAAAGCTGAAGACCTTAAAAGGAGTACTGGTGTGGTACCGGCCAAATACCCTCCGAAGGTCAAGTTAAAGGAAATCTCTTATTCACAACTCTAGAGTGCCAGAGTTGAGATGAATTATGTGTACCTTGATTTATAATGATTTTGGGGTATTAATAGTAGTGTAGGGTTGATATCCGTGCCTTGGCCAAGAAGTTTTTTCCTTCTAGGAAAGGACCTCTTAGATTCTACATATCTCCTAGAGTTCTTTTTCTTGTAGGAGTCTTCTTGATTAGGGTTAAGCGTGCAGCGCAAGATATCTCCTTGTACACGTATGCGTGGAGATCAAGTAAGGTCGTGTCAAACTCGACGGAGGTACATACATTCCATTCTACTTATTGCCTTCATCTTATCCTCTTCAACTTACTATCGTCAGCTTATTGCCTTCAGCTTACTGCCTTCAACTTATGGTGCCCAAGATGTAGCCGTCAGGTATAGAGGAGTTGTAGACTTTACAACAAGATCGTCTCTTATGAGTAAAGCTGACAACCTTGTTACCTCCGTTGCCTTTTGCTTCATCATGGGTTAATTACAAAATTATCCTTATCAGCTACCTCCTACTCCATAACTTCGTCAGCTTTAGCTGACAGACTATGGAGTTAACGTCGTCAGAAAGGTCATTCATGTGTGATGGCCTCGAGCTGCCTTCATTAAATGCTTGAACACGTGGCACAAGTTGATTGGCTCCGCGTCTGGACAAGCGTGTCGCTTCGTCTTTCGTGCAACCTCTGCCTATATATATCTTAGTTCTTCCCTCATTTTCAACATTTTGTCCTTCGCTGATCTTGAGAGAAAGAGCCCGTCACCTCCTGAACTCCTTTTCTCTGTCAGCCTTCCGATCTCGTCACCTTCCACGCTGTCATCTTTCCCGGAGCGTCCTTTGTCAAGGAATCACTTGTAAGTTCTCTTTCCTTTTATTCTTCATTTTATTTTTATTTTTCTAGCTAGTAGTCTCCATAGTGAGGTCGTCGACTTAGGTTCTTAGAATGAATCTGTCATTTGTAGGTAGTCAGATGTCTAGAGAGGCGACGAGTGAACAATCGATCCGTGAGGGTGTGGGTTATGACGAGGTCTTTCAATCAGGTCATGAGCCCGAGGAGGGCTTCTCCTGGTCGTCAGAGAGGGAAACGTCAGCCCATTCTTCTGACGAGGAAGTGGAGAGTTGTAGAGAAGGTGAGGTGAGTGAAGGTGAAGATGAGGATGATGAAAGGGAGGAAGAAAGAATAAGTGACGGAGACAAAAAGATTGGTGAAGAGGAAGGAGAGAAAACGAGTGATAGGGGTGAAGGTGACGGTGGTGAGGAGGTCTTAGAAAGCACCTCAGGAGTCCCCGGGGATGACCGTCCTTTCATTCTACCCAAGAAATGGACTGTCAATGAATTCTTGCCGACGATGTCGGTTAATGTCTACAAAAACTTAAGTGCCCGTTACCAAATTCTAGACGATATCCAAATCTGTCTCCCTAAGGAGGGAGAGAAATGTTATTCAAGGTAAACCACGGATGTTGGCATATATGACGCCATGTTCGCAGCAGGATTGAGACTACCGTTGATGGAACTTCATTGTCAGCTGGCTAATTTTTTGGGTTTATCCATCAGCCTGATTGCCCCCAATGCTTGGCGGATATTTATCGAGGCTGAGATCTTGTGGGGTCATCTGAGTGGCGAGAGCCGTCAATAAACCCTTGACGAGTTCTTTTGGTGCTATCGACCCCAGCACATCTCCTCATTCCAGGGGATATACCATTTTGCAATAAGGAAGAAAGAGCTAAAGTTGGTGTCAGATATGCCCAATTCAAATAGGAATTGGAAGGGCAGGTACTTTTTTGTTGAGGGGACGAATTAGGTGTGCCGTCAAGAGGAGTGGGAGTCGATGCCCCCATGGTTTTGACAACACTTGGGCTTATGTCAAGGACTCAAGTTAATCTCGTTTGCTTTTTTACCTAGTCCATTTATTTCAGACCTCTAACACCGTCCAGTTTTCTTTTCAGCTAGCATTCGTTCACGTATCACTGTGGAACAAGAGGACTTTATCCATTTGGTAATGGCCATCTCATTGGACGAACAGAAGTGTTGAGACCTGATTACACTCGACACTTTACAATTATACTGTGGAGGTCTAGAGCCGACGTCGGAAGCTTGTAGGTTAAACGCCTACTCCCGTCAATGTACGCTTCCCTTAATTTCTCCCGTCTCTCTTTTTTTGACGTTTTCTCTTGTCTCTAATTATCACCTCCTGTCTTTTGCAAAAATGGAAGCAACTAGACAAAGAGTACGAGCTGCTGCGGCCAAGAGAAAGGAAGAGGAGAAAAAATTAAAAGGGGAAGGGACGTCTTTGTCAGCCCCCAAGGCTGTCAGGAAAGCAGCTACTAAACGAAAAACTGACGAGAAGGATGTTCTTCCTAGTAAGAAAGCTGCTATAACCCCTGGGGATAAAATCCCCAAGAAGTCGTCGCCTCCTAAGTCTGGCCACGGGGCACGCAAAGGGCTAATGACGACATCAAGCCCTGTCAGCCAAGGACCTGACCGTCGCCTCCTTACCCACAAGGATTATGCCATGGAGGTGATGGAATCCATCCTAAAAGGTGAAGAGATGGATCCTTGCGCTGAGCAGGCGATGAAGGAGCTAGGGGCGTCAAGCCTTTTTGATCTTGCTCGGGTATGTTTCTTTCCTTACTTCAATACTAGACGGGATTCAGTAGACTGACGTCATTTTTTGCCGTGTAGGCTATGGTTCGTATGAAGGCTTTGCAAGATAGGGGCGTCGCTAAAGAGGGAGTGATTACCCATCTGCATACGCGCATCCAGAACCTGATCGACAGATAAGAGCAATACAAGGAGTCTTCTGGTCTTCTCAGTAAGGAGGTGAAGGCGCTAAAGGAACAGTTGGCAGAGGAGGGTTGTTAGAGGAAGTAGGAACAAGAGGCTACAGTGATGGTGGAAAAGGAGTTGAAAGCTCTTTTGAGCCAGGTGGAAACGGCCAGGAGCAACACTGTGGCGGAATTTAAGGACTCATAGCCCTTCATAGACGCTTGTGCTGTCTACTATGGTGATGGATTTGAAGACTACCTAAAGTAGGTCAAGTCCGTCTACCCTGACTTAGATTTATCCAAAGTCAATATGGACGAGCCTCTACCATCGACTCCTGTGGGTGACACCATCTTTGGGGAAAGTGACAATGCTACCAAGCTCGAGGCGGACCCAAAGGTTGATAGCGTCGTCCTTGCCCAACCTGCCGTGGATCAACCCGTCAGCCTTTTGACCCCGTCAACCAACCCTCCAATTGCAGAAGGCCTTCCTTCTCAGGGTGTCTAGGACCTTCCTTCCAAGAACGTCAAGAATCCTCGAGACACCCTAGCCTTTTGAACTCAGTTCCTTCTTTTTGTAAATTGGATTCAAATCTAAACAATGTTTGATGCCCATTCGTTTTTGGGTTCTACTTGTAAAAAATTTACTTTATTTGTAGTATTTTACATACATCACTCTTAATATATGTGCTGCTTTTCATTTGGTATGTATGCACTTGTATGCCAGGGTACTTAGTGAAATAGGGCGAAGCCGTTTACTTAGGTTGTCCTTATGCTCGTCTTCTTTACTGATTTCATCCTGTCATTTTGGTTACTGTCATGGGTCCGTTAGCTTATGGATAACGGCGTCAGCTTTCTTTTAGTTGACTACTTCGTCCACTTTTTGGATTCTAATTCATTCATTTTGTAAGTTTAGTAATGAACCTGTCTACTTAGTGAACGTTATATTGAGCCTATCAACTTCGTGGACTTGATATTAAATTCGTCTATCTTGCAAACTCGTCCACTTTGTGGACTTATTAGTAAGGCCGTCCACTTGAGCTTAGCAATAAGGCCGTCCACTTGGTGGACTTAATGATAAATTCGTCCATTTTGTGGACTTAAAAGTAAGGTCGTCCATTTAGTGGACTTAACTATAAATTCGTCCATTTTGTGGACTTAGTAGACCTGTCCACTTTATGGATTTAGCAGTAGACTCGTCCACTTTTTGGACTTAGCAGTAGACTTGTCCACTTTGTGGACTTAATAGTAATGTTGTCCCCTTAACAATAAGGTCGTCCACTTGGTGGACTACAAATTCGTCCATTTTCTGGACTAAACAGTAGACTTGTCCACTTTGTGGACTTAGCAGTAGAATCGTCCACTTTGTGGACTTGATAATAATGTCATCCTCTTGGTATTAAAGATTAGCTAATTTCGTCCACACAACAAATACGCCAGTCGTTTCTGAATAAATTCCTCTTATTATGATGAATGCATATATAAGTAGAAAATTGTTAAAAAAGAATAAACTTCAGCCCTTTGGGCTTAAATGTACTGTAGACAAAAGTAAACTAAGATAAACGACTAAAAGAAATAAACTGAAATTAAGGAGTAGCTATCTTTATGCTGTCTTCTACTGGTAGTACATCCTGAGATGCTCGGCGTTCCACAGATGACATAGCTTTTGCCCATCAAGTGTCTCCAAGTGGTAGGTGCCTTTCCTCAGCCATGATGTGATTCTATAGGGTCCTTCCTAGTTTGGGCCAAGCTTTCCTTGTGCGGGGTCTCTGGCGACGCCCATCACTTTCCTCAAGACGAGATCTCCAACTTTGAAGTCCTAGTGTTTGACTTAGGAGTTGTAGTGTTTGGCCATGAGGTCCTAGTATCGCGTGAGTCTCTGTTCAGCTGTCGCCCTGACCTCGTCAACTAGATCAAGCTGTAGACGTATGGCCTCGTCATTCCTTCCCTCGTCGTGATTGTCCACCCTATAGCTCATGAGTCCAACCTTAGCTGGGATGACCGCCTTGCTCCCGGATGTCAATCGAAACAGAGTTTCTACTGTAGGAGTTCTGACTGTCATCCTGTATACCCATAGTACGCTGGGCAGCTCCTCTGGCCATATACCCTTTGCCCCCTAGAGCCGAGTCTTGATGATCCGAAGCAAGGATCAGTTCGTGACCTCAACTTATCCGTTGGCTTGAGGATGGGCAGGGGAGGAGTAGTGGTTCTTGATTCCTAACTGTGAATAGAAGTCCCGGAAGGAGTCATTGTCAAATTTCTTACCGTTTTTCGAGATCAAGACCCTTGGGATTCCGTACCTACAAATGATGTTCTTCCAAACAAAGCTCCGTTCGTTCTTCTCAATGATTGTGGCCAGGGATTCAGCTTCTACCCATTTGATGAAGTAGTCTATGCCGACTATTAGGAACTTCAATTATCTCACTACTATTGGGAATGGGCCCATGATGTCCAATCCCCATTGGGCGAATGGCCATGGAGCGGTTATTGGGGTCAGCTCTTCCGTCGGTTATCTAATGATGTTGCTGAACCTTTGACACTTATCGCAGGCTTTGACATAAATCTAGGCGTCCTTCTGCATAGCAGCTAGTAATATCCAGCCTGAATCAATTTATGCACCAACGACCGCGACCCTAAATGGTTGCCACAGATCCCCTTGTGTACTTCTGTCATGACATAATCCGCTTCTTCGGGGCTTAAACATCTTAAGTACATTCGGGAGAAACCCCTCTTATACAGAACGTCCTTTATCAAGACGAATCGCACCGACTGGACCTTCAACTTTCTCGCGGCTTCCTTCCCGTCAGGCAGTGCGCCGTCTTTTAAGTAAGTAATTAAGGGGGTGGTCCAATGGTTTTCGGAACCTATCTCCTGCACATCGACAACGTCTCAATGGTGAGAGCTAAATAAAGGAGAGTACCTTGTCAGGGGTGATCATGTATTCTGCCAATGCGACCTTGGCAAGACGGTCGGCCTGCTCGTTCTCTCCCCTTGGAATTTGGATAATCTTGGCCTGTAGCTTGTTTACCCTTCTCTTTGCTTGCTCTAAGTACTTTTTCATCTTTTCACCTTTATGTTCATAATCACCGTTCACTTGGTTTGTGACGACCTGGGAGTCGCAATGGATAACCATATTCGCGGCCCTTACTGCTTTGGCGAGATCTAGCCCCACTATTAGGGCTTCATACTCTGCTTCGTTGTTAGTTGTAAGGAAGTCGAGACAGACCATGCATTCGACCTCGTTGCCTTCTAGAGATTGAAGTATGACCCCTACTCTACCAGCTTGTCTATTGGACGATTCGTCCATGTATATGTTCCATTGGGGATATTTTGCCCCCTAGCCTTCCGCGTTAGTGAACTCTGCAATGAAGTCGGCGACCACCTGTCCCTCAACGGCAGTACGTGGGTGATATCGTATGTCGAATTCACTCAACTCTATTGCCTACAGCGCCATACGTCTGGCAGCTTCGAGACTGCTCATCGCTTGCCGTAAGGGCTTATCAGTTACGACGATCACTGTATGGGCCAGGAAGTATGGCTTGAGCTTACAGGCGGCTGTGACTAGAGCGAAGGCGAGCTTTTCCATTGGAGGGTACCTTTCTTCTGCACCGTGAAGCGCCCGACTGGCATAGTAAACAGGCCTTTGCACCTTGTCGTCTTCTCTAACTAAGGTCGCACTAACGGCAGCCGGGGAGACAACCAAGTAGAGGAACAATTCTTCTCCCAGTTGTGAGGGACTTAGTAGCGGTGGTGAAGAAAGGTAGGCCTTTAGGTCCTCGAATGCTTGCTGACATTCGGTCGTCCATTCAAAAGACTTCTTCAGAGTGCGGAAGAATGGTTGACATTTATCCGTCGCTCTGGATACAAATTTATTAAGCGTGGTGATCTTGCTTTTAAGGCTTTGTACTTCTCTTATGTTTTAGGAGGTGCCATTTCTATTATAGCTCAGATCTTGTCCGGGTTAGTCTCAATACCTCTCTGGGATACCATGTATCCTAAAAATTTTCACACCGTCACTCCGAAGGCACACTTGCCTGGATTAAGCTTCATACTGTAGGAATGAAGAGTGTCGAAGGTTTCCCTGAGATCCTCCAAGTGATCGTCTTCCCTTCGGCATTTCACTAGCATGTCGTCAATATATACCTGGACATTTCTCCTAATCTGCCATGCGAACATCTTGTTCATAAGCCTTTGATATGTTGCACCCATGTTCTTTTGGCAGAATGGCATGACCTTGTAACAAAAAAGGCCTTGGCTTGTTGTGAACGAAGTCTTCTCCTGATCAACTTCGTCCATTTGGATTTGGTTGTATCCTGAAAATATGTCCATGAAGCTCAACAACTAGTGTTGAGCCGTAGAGTCCACCAGGAGGACGACCTGCGGGAGGGGGTAGCTATCTTTAGGGCACTCTTTGTTTAGGTCCGTGAAGTTGACGCACATCCTCCATTTTCCGTTGCTCTTTTTGACCATCACGATGTTCACCAACCAATCAGGGTAGTAAACTTCCCTAATGAACCCTGCCTCTTGTAGCTTGCAGACTTCTTCTGCCACAACCCAATCTCTTTCTTGGGTGAACACTCATTTCTTTTGGCGAACGGGTGGAAAGGAAGGTGACACATTCAACCTGTGCACCGTGACTAACGGGTCGATTCCTAGCATGTCTTCATGGCTCCAAATGAATACGTCCCGATTTTCTTTGAGGAAAGTTGAGAGTGCTTGGCGAACTGTCGGGTCTGCAAGGGTGCCATCTTGGTTGTTCGTTTTGGTCGAGAATCGTCAAAAGGTCTATCTTAGAGTCTTTCAACGGGCTCCGTTGTTGTCCGATGCTTTTCTATGCTCATGGCTTGGAGGTGGTCATCCATTTCCATCATAGCTACGTAACACTCGCGCGCGGCTACCTGATCTCCACGCAATTCTCCTACTCCATAGTCCGTAGGGAATTTTATCATCAAATGGTAGGTTGAGGTTATAGCCTTCCACGAATTGAGGGTAGGCCGCCCTATGATAGCGTTGTAAGCCGACGAGCAATTGACCACGAGAAATGTTACATTCTTAGTGATCTGCTAAGGATAGTCGCCTATAGTTACAGCCAAAGTGACGACATCGAGGGGGAATACCCTCATCCCTCCAAAGCCAACGAGTGGAGCATTAATTGCAACTAATCGCTCCCTACCAATCCCCATCTGCTGGAATGCGAGGTAGTAAAGGATGTCAGCCGAGCTGCCGTTGTCAACCAGAACTTGGTGCATGTTATAATCTCCTGCTTTTATGGTGACGATGAGTGCGTCATCATATGGGTGGTGAAGACATCAAGCATCCTCTTCCAAGAATCCAATAAGGGGGTTGTCGATCCGCGTCATCTTGGGTACGGAGCCTATCATCTAGATGTTCAAAACCATCCTGAGGTAAGTCTTATGAGCTTTTTTCGACGACCCAATAGTCGCGGTGCCTCCTACGATCATTCTTATATCTCCCACGGGCGACCTGGGGCCCTCATTCTCCCATCGGAGAGCCTGTTCCTGCGGCGGGTCTGTTCATTCCTTGCTAACGAACCTCTATAGCCTTCCTTGTCTA
This sequence comes from Castanea sativa, assembly GCF_040712315.1. Taxonomy (NCBI): domain Eukaryota; kingdom Viridiplantae; phylum Streptophyta; class Magnoliopsida; order Fagales; family Fagaceae; genus Castanea; species Castanea sativa. The sequence goes on from NC_134015.1 coordinate 53,580,246, forward strand.
ATAAGAGCTTCTATTTGTTACCTCAAGTCATAGCAGTTAGTTGTGTCGTGGCCATGGTCACGATAAAAACAGCAATATTTGTCCCTTGATCTCTTGTTAGGATCTCCCTTCAGCTTTCCGGGAAAGGTCTGGGCTCCTTCATCCTTAATTTGCATCAATACTTGGTCGATTGGGGTAGTCAACGGGGTAAAGCTTGTGAACTTTCCCGCTAGTGGTTTGGAGCATCGATCCTCCCGTCGTTCTCCAAGTCTAGCCATCTTCCGCCCTTTTTCTGATCGTACATCTTCCTGCCTTTCCCTTTTCTTGGGCTTCTCTTCTCGAGCCAGTAGCGCATCTTCCGCGTTCATGTACTTGGTCGCCTTGTAAAGTACCTCAGACATGGTCTTCGGGTCATTCTTATATAGAGAAAATAGGAACTTACCCTTCCGCAGCCCATTGGTGAACGCCACTACGAGTATCTTGTCGTCTGCTTCGTCGATCGAGAGGGCCTCCTTGTTAAAACGAGTTATGTAAGACCTCAACGTCTCGTCTTTCCGCTGCTTAATGTTCATCAGGCATGCGGTGGATTTTTTATACCTGTGCCCCCTCAATGAAGTGCAAGGCGAATTGGGCACTTAACTTTTTGAAAGTACCAATGGAGTTGGGCGTCAACCTACTAAACCAGATCCTTGCGGGCCCCTTCAGCGTGGTGGGGAAGGCTTTGCACATGATTGCGTCCGACATCCCTTTAAGGTGCATCAGGGTCTTGAAAGACTCCAAGTGATCGAAAGGATCCTTGGACCCATCGTAGCTTTCCACCTGCGGCATACGAAACTTTTGTGGAAGGGGGAATGAACTAACCGACGCTATGAATGGCGAGTCGATTCGCTGGACCAGGTCATCAAGGTCGCTAGAAACTTGTCCTCTAAGGGCGTTCATCATGTAGTCCATTCGCTCCTTCATCATCTGCATCTCAACGACTATGTGAGGTGGGACGGTTTCGGTGACAGATGGCCGGCTCGTGTCCTATCGTTCCGGCCTACTTAGGGCGTTGCTACCTTCCGGCCCTTCCTGGCTCCTTCTCTCCGTGCTAGCTCCTTCTTGATCTTCCTCCTGGGTGTTAGCGCCCGCGTTCCTTTGGCGCAATTGTTCTTCCAAATCTTGGTTCTGTTTGGTAAGGCGTTCCACAGCGGCGGCCAGAGTTTGGACTTGTCTCTCGAGCGCTGTCGTGCGTGGTTCGTCTCCTTGAACGTGTTGGTGGTCGTCATCGAGCGAGTGAGTACCATGCAACTCTTTCTCCAGGAAGCGATAACATAGCTTTACAAATCGCTAAACTTCCCACAGATGGCGCCAACTGATGAAATAAAAAATCGTCAGTAATTCACACGTTCCTCACGTGCTCCCGATGAAGAACCTGCACAACACAAAAGCTGAAGGCCTTAAGAGGAGTACCAATGTGGTGCCGGCCAAATACCCTCCGACGGTCATGTTAGAGGAAATCTCTTATTCACAACTCTAGAGTGACAGAGTTGGGATGAATTATGTGTATCTTAATTTATGATGATTTTGGAGTATTTATAGTAGTCTAGGGTTGACATTCATGCCTTGGCCAAAAAGTTCTTTCCTTCTAGGAGAGGACCTTTTAAACTCTGCATATCTCCTAGAGTTCTTTTCCTTGTAGGAGTCTTCTTGATTAGGGTTAAGCGTGCAGCGCAAGATGTCTCCTTGTACACGTATGCGTGGAGATCAAGTAAGGTTGTGTCAGACTCGACGAAGGTACATACATTCCCTTCTGCTTATTGCCTTCAGCTTATCCTCTTTAGTTTACGACCGTCAGCTTACTGCCGTCAGTTTACTGTGCCCAAGATGTAGTCGTCAGGTATAGAGGAGCTGTAGATTTTACAACAAGATCGTCTCTTATGAGTAAAGCTGACGACCTTGTTACTTCTGTCGCCTTTTGTTTCGTCATGGGTTAATTACAAAATTATCCTTATCAAAGATAGACCCAGCTAAAGGATATAGAACCAAGGTCAACATATGTAGAGCTAACAGCAGATACAGAACCAAGACCAACCCCTTGGATGTCAACAATATGACTCTCCCCCTTATACATGAATTGATAGCATTTAACCCATAGTATGATTGGTGTCGTGGCCATGCCCAATGAGTTCACTATTATATACTTTTGTTTTTTGTGTGGGGGCAAATTAGAAAGATTTATCTAACAGGCAAAACCCCTCTTTAAATTACAATGCTTCTAGGATGTGCTTCTTATGGCTTGAGGCACAGTACAACTGAGAAGAAAACTTCACTTTTTGTTGGGATTTATTGACAAACCAGACATGTTCTTGAACTCTTCAAGTCTTGCTGTCACTAATTTAATTGAGGATTTTTCTGTAGAGAATATTAAAAGATCATCTGTAAGCTTAGGTGAGTTAACTTCAAATCCTTGCAATAAGGGTGAAACTTGAATTGGCTACTCTTCTGAACCTTGTTTTGCATTGTTCTAGTGAAGACCTCCAGGACAACGACAAAGAGAAAGGGGAAAGTGGCCCCCCTTGTTTATGGCCTTTGCCTCCCTTGAAATAGCCAAATCATGCTCCCATTTAGGCCAATTAAATAGCTTGTGTTTGTGATGCACTTCCTCACTTAGATAACAAAATTAATTGGGTAGGCAGCAGCTATCAAATACATCACGATAAATAGTCACAAAGTGACAAAAAACATAAGCCTTCCTCAAATCAGCTTTGATGGCACATCTACTAAGGGAATTATTCTTATGATAACCCATTACAAGTTCATAGGCTAGCAACACATTTTTTGAGATGTTTCTTCCTTATATAAAAGCTGTTTGATTAGAGCTTACTGGGAAACCCAAGCAACCTTTAAGTCTATAGAAGGATTTTAGTAATACATTTGTAGACTACATTACAGCATTCAATTAGTCTAATGTCAGTCATTGTTGAGGGATTTGGGACCTTAGGAACAAAGGCAATAGGGGTTGAGTTTACCTAAAAGAGGAGCTTTCTAGAATTAACAATAGGATGTAATGACAGCCACCACATCAGGTTTGACAGTCTGCTAGAACTGATTGAAAATTTTTGCAATGAAGCCATCTGGTCCAGAGGCTTTATCATCTCCCGTGAAGAATAGAGCCTACTCAATTTCATAGTCAGTAGCCTCTGCTTATAGCCATGAACTCTGATTCTCAATGATATAGCATTTGGAGTTTCAAGTAGTCCTTGGTAGAAATCCACTACTAACTGCTTAATTTGCTCCGCATCCTCCAATCTTTTTCTTTTATTATCCAGAAAACCTTTGATACAATTCTTTGATTGCTTAATTTTAATAAGGTAGTGAATATATGGAATTTTTGGATCACCCAGATTAAGCCATTTGTTCCTAGTGGATGTCATACTACATATAAGCTTATTGTCACTTTTTTACAATTACAAATACAATAGTTCTCAAAATTACTATTATCTAGGTGATATATGTATACCGTATCAATGGTTTGTGAAGCCATTAAATAAGCTTCCAAAATGTATACCGTATCGAGGTGATATATGTATACAATAAAATAAGTTTTGTGAAGCCATTAAATAAGCTTCCAAAATGTAAAACGGAAGTAAATTTCTAAATATCAATAATATTTTCAAAGTGTTATCTCTTCTGTCTTCAAGATCGCTTACGAATTTAAGGGTCTTGAGATCTAGATCATTTCAAGCCGGCATCACAGGCTGAGTTTTTGAGGCATAAAAAACTCCGAAATAAGTTTCATCTTCTAGTTTCTTTAAGCCATGAGGCCCTCTAGAAGATTAAGCAGAATAGTTTCTTTAAGCACTAGCGGCAGAATATGTTCATCTTCTAGTCCCTCCTCTCCTTCCCCAAAAATATGTTCTATACTTTCAATTTATTCGTATCATCCACAGGGAAGTATATAAACTTTTAAGGCTTTGCCTATAACACAATTTGGGTCGTTTGTGCTGTCATTTATTTTGGTTCCTAACTGTTTTCTTTTAACAATTTTCAAACGCTTTCCTTTTAGTTTCAACTTATAGAACTATCTTATTTTAGTATAGGTACCATATTGTTAAGACATACATGATGATTACTACTGGTAGACTTGCAGCATTGCTAATTCATAGTCGAAGCCACAATGCCAGAAATTCATATTGTAGGTAATCATAAAAGGATATTCATCTACAAGTCCAATATCAATATAGTTCACAAAGATGTTCATTACCATCTACAACAGATTAAAAGAAATGCAGAACAGAGATGCATTTCATAATGACACTGTTGCAGTAGAAGAATCTACAGTTGTTCTTGGTGGGGAACACAAGAAAGGCTTGGGAGAAATTTGCAAGGAGTCGAGGCTTCCTTCCAACATATCCATTACTTTACTAGTTGATGGTCGGCCTGAGGGATCAGTCTGTATACACCACAAACTTACCATTATCATCTTCTTTGCAATTTCTTCATTCTCTTTGCTAATGAGGCCTTGCAGTCCTAGTTCTTCATCAAGTTCAATGCGCTTGTAAATCCAGTGTGGAAAATATATTTCACTGACACGATCAACACTAACATCAATATTCTTTCGTCCCCCAACCATTTCTAAAACCATCATTCCATAGCTGTAGACATCTGACTTATGGGAGACCCCACCAATATTTCTACAAAATACTTCTGGAGCTATATATCCTGCAGTTCCTCTTGCTCCCAACATTGATATGACACTCTCTTCTCTAGGGCATATTTTTGCAAGGCCAAAATCAGAAATCTTTGGACAAAAGCTTTCATCCAAAAGAATGTTGTGAGGCTTTATGTCAAAATGCAAGATTCGTGTGTTGCAACCTCTATGTAAGTACTCTAATCCTCGAGCAATGCCAACTGCAATCTTGTATAATGTTTCCCACCCCAATTGACGGTCAACATTTAAGGGATTGTCTTTATATATGAATTTTTCAAGAGATCCATTTGGCATAAACTCATAAATGAGAGCTCTTTTAGATTCTTCAAAGCAAAAACCCATGAGAGTGACAATGTTAACATGGGAGGTCCTACTTATGCTTGCAACCTCGTTAAGGAATTCCTCTCCATTGCCCTTTGATTCTTTCAAAACCTTCACAGCCACAAAACAACCATCTTGTAACTTTCCCTTGTATACACCACCATAGCCCCCTTGTCCTAATTTATCCTTAAAGGAGTTAGTCATTTTCTTTATATCTGAATAACTGTATCTTCTAATTGCCAGTGGTTCATTTTTCCTTAGAAAGGCCTCTACACTCTAATAGGTTAAAGTTTTCTTCTTCCAAAAATAAATAATTTTCTTAGATGAGAACTTTCCACAGAAGTAGCAGAATATAACGACCAGAACTCCAATTCCAGCAAATGAAGTGACTGTAATCAAAGAATAGAAATCACAAAGTTATGCAGCGCATAAAACAGAGTAGCTCAAATTATCCCTTGATATCTCTTGAACCTTATAAAATTTACCTTATAAAATTTACAATGAAGAAGAAAAATGAAAGATTGGCTTGGCATGGGACTTGGGTTACCTTAGGCAATATAGAGTAGTGAGGTTTTGATTGACAGGCAGACTGGTTGCCTTGGAGAAAAGTCATGAATTGTGAAATTTATCTATTGTAGGTCAATGAAGAAATTTATGCATCATTGTAGTTGAAATTTTGAGGACAAGTTTTAGAAGTCTTCTTATGGATTCTGTATAATACAAGCACGTCCTTTTGAATGGTAAAAAAAAATAGGCAAGTGGAGCCATGACCAAAACTAAAATAGAAGTTAATTGAAAACTTATCATTGTATGAGATAAAAGATAACTGCAGTATAGCTTTGATGGTTAGCCATACCCAGTCAAGGAGAAAATCATGATGGCTTGGAACTGTACCTTAGATGTGTTGAAAAAACAAATGTCACTTTTAAGATGGAATAATTTAATTTCCATATACTGTCCAAGCACACGTGAATATCAATTGCAACAAGAAGTATGATTGAAGAGGCACCTTACCTAATGCTATCACTGGAACCCTTTTGTTATTCCCTGTAGCAAGATCCATACAAAAATTTTATTAGTTAAACAGAAAATATCAAAATGACGCAGCTAAATTGGCATGCTATGAAATCTTAGCAGCTTTACACAGGCACCATGAAAACCAGCTCATGTCTCTTATATAGTTTTCATTGCAAAGGAATTACTTTTATGACTCATAACCTAAATTTATAAATTTTGAATCAGAAGAGCCGGTTGCAGCAAATCTATTAGGAACCACTAAAACACACGTGTGCTCGCACGTGCACACACAAATTTTGATGAGAATAATCAGTTATCGAATAAAAAGGAAGTAATATTCTTTTGGAAAAATTATTAGTACTTAACTAGCCTTATCACATGCGCTTCGCGCGTGCGATGAGGCTTTTTTTTTTTGTTTAGTGTTATAATTTTTCACTCATTCTAATTTGAGATTTACATTTTTTTTTTCCACAAAAATTGTGCATTTAAGACTACTAATATAGCTAGAAGTGTCACAAGGTTAGCTAAAAACCCATTTCTCAACGACTCTCCAAAGTCCAATCCCACCTCCAAAAGCTTCAACCAGTGCTAGAACCGAAGACTTGCGCTCCATTGATACGTTGCTCAGCTTTGGATCCTATCCACACAGGGCTGGAACGGTGTCGTTTTCGCCATAACAACTATGATAAAACTCTGAAGGCCAACTCTCATGCACCAAAGAGCTACAATTATAAAACAGAAATAGATCGGTTTGGTTTGGTGCTAGATCGAACTGGCCATCCGGAAGGGATATGCTATTTATAAAAGGTATACAATTGGATTTGGTGTGGGTGAGATCTGGGTGGTGGTGGGCTGTGGGTTGTGATGGTTTGTGGGGTGGTACCATAGGCTTGGGGTTTGTTTTGTAGATTTGTTCACCTAGGTGTGCTCATAGTAATACTTTATCCGCTAGGCTTGGGTCTGCGAGAGCAGGGGATCCGAATGAGCCATAGCTAAACACCCAACTCCATCAAGGATATTAATGAGTATAAGCTGAGAGCAAGGAGTAATTTCCCAGGAGCTTTCCATCGCGGGTTTCGAACCTAGGACATCTACCTCCCAAACTCTTAGAAGTGAGCCCATGACCACTAGACCAACCACCTTCGGTCATGAAATTTGAAGACAGAGAATAGCCGACCCTAATACCTTAAAATAGTAATTGTATGATATTGACTTCCACCCCACATTTTCTAAAGACATTTTTTTTATATCAAGACTATTCATTGATAAACCAATGCTCTATTTGTTTCGATGAAAAACCTTCTGTAAAGATAGTTTTTCGTATTTTCCAATATTTGGTAGCATAAAAAAAATGAGTAACAAAAGAAAACTATCTTTGGTTAACAAAAAAAGTATAGCTTATTTTTAGAGATTGTTTTTTGTTAATTTTTTTTGGAAAACTACTCTATCTTACAACAAGTTAAATAAGAGAAGTTAGAAGATTATTTTTCAACTTATTTAAAGTAATTACTAAACATAGGAAAATGAGATAGTTTTTTACGGAAAATAATTTTTAGAAAATAACTCATTTTCTAAAAAATAGTTTTGCCTAAACAAACAAAGCGCAAATATTGAACCACAACACCTTTTGATAAAGAAATGGACCACTATACCACCGAAAAGATTACATGACATAGTTAGGTAATATAATTTTTATTGGGAAAATTATAAAGAGGTTTAAATATTATTTATATATACTATAAAGACGAAACCTTTGACTTTTTTAGAGCTTGCCATATAAGCTTTGCACTAAGCACAATTTTACACATCAAAAAACTCTATTTTTCTCCAAAGAAAAAGCCCGATAAAAAAAATTAAAAAAAGAGAGAGAATTTGTATTGCAACTCACGGCTAGAGTGAATTACAACAGGTACTATTGGTGAGAATTTTAAGATTGTGGCACGTTTTATTCTAATTTAAAGCCTGTTTATTTATAATTCAAACCCTGTTTATTTATATAATCATTTCTATGTGATATTGTGATTAAGATGTTTAATATTTTGGTTATTGATAATTCTCAAAGTTAAGTTGTATTATATATTCTTTATAGGTCTTTGCTAATTTCTTTAAGTTATAAATTTGCTTATATAGAACTGTTAGTGTTTAGGTGTATTTTGTGTGTGGTTGTCTTTAGAATGAATAGATTATGGCTTTGGGAATTTACTTTTTGACTAAGTAGTTTATAATTCTTGGGGCCTTGAAGCTTATTTCATTATAGTTTACTACAAATCTATTATGTATGACCTATTATCTATGCCCCTAAAAGAAAAGGTCTGTGAAAGAAAGGGTTATTTTTTGCCATATTTGATGCTTTGTCAGTGGATATCATGACAACAATCTAAAATCTGATTGGCATGTATAACTCATAAGTCAGAAAATTAATAGATGATGAAATTATACCAGCAGCATTCCAAAGAAGCCATGAATAAAGATTAATGTAAGCTTGACAATTAATAAACCCAGCAGCGCAATCACCTTCTTTTTTCTTTTCTTTTTTATTCTTTTGAAGGGATGGACAAAAAACAATGGTGTTCCTAAGGTAGTATTTGATAAGATGACTGATATTTTGTTAACTGATAGTTAATAAACCTAGCAATACAATCACATGTTTTTATCGATTCATTTATATTATTTTGTACAATTTTTGCAGTGGATTTTCTTATTAGATATGTACTAATTTGTAGTATCTGATAAGAGTACTAAAGATTCATAATGATATCACTTAACTCTTTAATATTGTTATTCTTGATGTGCTGCTAATTTAAAGTAGTGAGAACGGGAATTGGAATTGTGCATGTTGATCTATAGAACAAATGGGGTTTGATGGATAGCATAGTGTCATATTTTTATGTTCTAGTCTTTTGCAGGAATGTTGAATAATAGAAACACAACAAAATGCATATCATTTATTTTGTGGTGGGTTTTTGCATTGAAATTAGAGTTTGGGATTCCTCTGTAAATTCAAAATTTATAATGGAGAACAAATTGTGGGTTTTGTGAATTTGGGTCTGATTTAAAGGTGGCTTGGTGTTTTTGAATGTATAATGTATATTTGGAAAAGAATTATAGGTCTGAGAATTTGAAGTATTTTACATTGGAGACTAATAGAAAAGACTTGGAATTGGTCTTAACGATGGTATTTACCCTTTTCAATTTCTATGAATGAGAGAGGTTTATATAGTAGATAGGAGATGAAACCCAAAAAAAAAACATAGAAGCTCAACATATATTCCTTCTTTTTGTGACATATATAGGGGCAATTCTAAGCTTCTAACCATTTGGTATCTCAAAATTCTCTAATGTGATGACCACTTTTTTGGTTACTAATATGGCAATTTGACTTGGTTGTGATAAAGCTTTGTCATTTTTTTTAAGGCATGTTTGATTATGTTGATTTTGGGATAACTGGTAAAGAAAACAATTATTTGTTTAATGGCAGGCATACATTGGTTTTGAAATATTAGAGGGTGAGTTCCAAAGGACCAAGAGCTTTATGAGAGATTCTTGGACAGGTTAAAGCACCTGAATATATGGATAAGCTTTACAAAGTTAGAATATAGTGTTTAACAAACTTCAGAATTGCTCCAAATTGATATTTTACTGGGTTTTAAAGTTTCTGTTGCTTGCTTGGGTGGTGCTATGCGGGTATTAGCATTAGGACCTAAAATAAATATATTAGCCAGGAAATTGACTAGATGGCCAAATCACTAATACACCAGCACTAGACTAGATAGAGCAGCAACCTGTGAATAGTGCAGCAACATAGTAACAGGGAACCACAAATGATCGACTCTGTCACACACTAAACAACTTCCATATGAATTATAAGGTCTCCACAACAACTTCCATATGAATTTAAAAGGTCTCCACAACGACTGTTTTAGGATAGCACAGCACATAAAATTCAGCTATATAATCCTAGGATCAAAATCTATCACAGCTCAATAGGAATTAGTACTAGCAGTACGGTTTTAGAGGAAATGATTTAAATTAAATTTGAGAAGTCACTTTACCACAACAAAAATATTCCCACTAAACCCTTCAGCGAAAGCAAATTTTAGATTCTTGCATAGCTCCTAAACAAGGTAGCATCTTAAAAAACCAATAGCGGGCCATGTCTCCAAGGTAGAAACAGTACACATCTAATCCCCCACAATTTCTATTCTTCAATTCGACATTTAAAGCTTTCAATGTAGAGCAATTTATTAGGTTATATGAATGAATTACACCAGTTAGGAGCTGGGTTGCACCGACACGCCATTTTTGGCATCGTGTCGGTGTCCGACACGTATCGGACACCGGAACCGGTACGATTCGCCGGACTCCGGTGTCCAAGCAGTGTCTCTTTTTTTTTTTTTCGCTTCTCCGACACGGCACCGACACGGCTCCGACGCGGCGCCGACGCGGCTCTGACGCGGCGCCGACACGGCAGCAGTGGAAAAAAAAAAAGAAAAAAGAGAAGAAAATCACAGATTCTCAAGTCAGACCGAAACCCACATCTCAGATTCTCAATTTCTCACTTCTCAACCCACCCACCCTCCCTCTGACCTCTGCTCGCTGCCGCTGCCGCTGCCGTTGCCCTCTGTCCATCGCCGGAGCTAGATCGGGCCGATCGGCGAGCTCCATAGACGTCGCCGCCGTGCCCAGTCCCTCCCGATCTCTCTCTCTCTCTCGGCGTGGACATCAGGTCCCCGACCTCCATTAACGTCCCGTCTCTCTCTCTGTTGTTGTTGTTTTTTTTTTTCTTTTCTTTTCTTTTAGATATTTGGCCGGTGACGTTTGGGTCATTGGGTGAACGGATCAGTTATAAATAGTCACTTATTATAAGTGACTATTTATAAGCACAACGTGCTTTTTTTTTTTTTTTTTTTTTTTTTTTTTAAATCCCACTATCACTGTCACTTTGTGAGAGTGGGATATAATGTAATGTTATTATTGTCATTATGTGCCAAATATAATGTTGTTAATTGTTATAATATAATATTGTTATTTCTATAGTTTTATTAATTTATTAAAGTTAAACTTAAATATTATAGATGATTTTACTAAAATAAATACTGAAAGTATAAATTGAAAATGAATATGATAGCTTTTGAATGTAGCTTATTTAAACTTTTGGTTTGTACTTTAAACATTTTATGTGTATTATTGTACTACTTTGAGTGTTAGTTTACTTATTTGTAGTTCTTAGATAATTTAAATTCTAGACATAAACGTATTTTATGACTAAAAATATGCCTAAATATAAAATTTAATTAATTATTTAATTGCCGTGTCCATGCCGTGTCGTGTCCTTGTTTTTCAAAAATTGCCGTATCGCCGTATCAGTGTCCGTGTCGTGTCCGTGTCCGTGTCGTGTCCGTGTCCGTGTCCGTGTCCGTGCATCATAGGTACTTAGGAGCATTGTTTAACTTAATGCTTTAGAATTCTAAAATCTATTGGGTCGCTAATCCATATATTATATTGTACAAAGAATTAATTTGGGGTTTTCATTTGAATAAAGCAAATTATCTATAAGGAAAGCAGTGTTACAGTCAAGGGTGAAAGTTTTTAATTTGAATACTTTGACTTGGCTTTTGGATCCTTTGAGCATATTTTGATATGATTAGGCAAGGTGGCCGCTCAGAATCCATTGTGCCATTAATTTAGAGTACTTAATATTTACAAATTCACTCCATAGAGTGCATTTGATTTATGTGTAGGAACTAAGGGCAGTGGCATCTAATATTGAGCCAAAGCATGAGAATGAGGTCATGGCATTGATGAATAATTACAAGATTTGAAATCCATGGAATGTAGTCCATTTTTCTCTATCTCTCTTGCCTTCCTTTTTGTCTATAAACTGTATGTGGAGGTTGCCTTGGACCTGGCCAATGCACCACTCAAACATTATGAAAACTAACTGAGAAAAGAGTAAAATAAAAACTCTTCCATTTTTATGGACCATACAATAAGGGTAAGTTTGTCTCTTTAAGATTTTTCTTTGCCGATATATATTTTAGATTATTCAAGAGAGATACAGTTATCTCAATACATTATTTCTTATACCTTTCAAAAATTAAGAAGGATTAGGATCTCTATATACTGATCTCAAAATTCCAAAATTTTGTCAAAATTTTGTATGTACTGATCTCAATGCTCATACCTTGTGGAATGCAGTCCTTCGTTTGTTTGGGGTTCAATGGGTGATGCCGAACAATGTTGTTTCTCTTCTCTCTGCATGGTGGAATTGGTTGGGGAGTCACAATTCAGATGTGTGGAATATGGTTCCAGCGTGTCTTATGTGGTTAATTTGGAAGGAGCGCAATGCCCGAACTTTTGAGGAAACTGAAAGACCTGTAGACTATGTAAAGTCTTTGCTACTTAGGACTTTGTTTGAGTGGTCCCGTATTTGGGGGTTTACACATTGTCATTCTTTGTTTGAATTCCTTAATTTTGTTAGTCTTTCTTTTTGATTAGTTTGTATTCTTTTTAGTGCAGTGAGTTTACTATCGTAAATTCATTGTACTTTTATTATCAATAAAGTTTGTTATTACCTATCCAAAAAAAAAATTTGTAGGTAAATCAATTAATTGACTAGAGTTTTATGTGTAGATTACCATGTAGGAGTTTAGTGAAGCAACAATTGGACATGGGGAGAATGGAAAGATTGCAAAAAAATTGGTTCAACTATTTAGTACTCTTTGTTTCTTAGTCAAAACTTAACAACTATTAATGCAACAGACACAATCAGTAGAAAGAAAATGCCAAATCAGGCTTTTACCGTTTTACGCACTCAATTGAGCTTTAGATTAAATGTTATGGTCTATTTCAACACTACATAATAATACAAGTGTTATCAGTAGAATTTTTCTTATCCTCATAGCTGCTGCTTTAGCAAAATTTGTCAACCACTTCTAAAAACAAGTGGCTACGTCAAGCCTAGCATGCAACACATTTGGCTAATGGGCATTAAAGGTTTGTTTAATTAGAAGAGTGGAAAAGTAGTAAAATAAAAAATATTTAGTTTTTTCTCATGTGTATTTGGTTGAAAGGGTAAAAAGGTGGAAGGGTGGGAAAAAAAGCAAAAGAATAAAAAACATAATTTATATAAATTGAATCTTATGCTTTTGTTATATAATATATAAAAAATAATTTATTTGTACTAATTAAAAAATATAAAAAATTATATTCTCAAAAAAAAAAAAAATATATATATATATATATATATATCATACTTATAAATTTATATTATTAGTTTAGTAACTCATTGAGGAAGGAAGGTCTTAGAAAAGAACTGAACAGAAAGAATGGGGTTGGAGAGAAGGACAGTTGGGATTGGGGTAGTTTTGTCTTTCCCCAGCAAAAGGCGTGAAAACGCCTATTTTCTCTTCAATTTGGAGAGAGGTTGAGTTTTTGGTGAGCCTGGACCAAAAAATTTCCTCCCCTTCTCTCCAAACAATACTTAACTCTTATTTTCTCAATGTAATATTTTTCCTCCACCGTGTCCTGCTCCTTTATTTTCAAATGTTTCATAATAATGTTACGACTAGACTGAGAAAGAGAAATTTCCTATTACCAAAAAAGAAAGAGAAATTTCTAGAGAGAAAAACTGACCAGGAAGATACGCAAGAGTAGTATCAGGGCAGTTCCAAACACGAGGCCTATCTGGGCAGAAGCACTTGAAATGATACATAATATTATCGAACCCACAGTAACCTCCACTATCCTCGCAAATGCTACAGTTGCTGGCTATCCATTTTAGCACAAACCCATATCTCAACGACTCTCCAATTCTAATCGCACCTCCATAAGCTTCAACCGGTGCTAGAACCGAAGACTTGCACTCCATTGATACGTTGCTGATCAGCTTCGGGTCCTGTCTAGACAGAGCCAGAACGGTGTCGTTTTCGCCATAACAACTAGGATAAAACTCTGAAGGCGGCCAACTCTCATGTACGGAGGAGTTACAATTATAAAACAAACATAGATTGGTCTGGTTTGGTGCTAGATCGAACCGGACACCCGGAAGGGATATGTTGTTTATAGAAGGTATACAATTGGAGTTTGGATTTGAGAAGGCAGAGTCTGAGACTCTAAGCGTCTCGGTTTGGTAGAAAATTTGATGGATGGTGTAGTAGTTATTGGATATGTCGATAGTTGGATGACCATTATTGTCGCAAGCGAGGTTGAATCCAGGGTAGCCACAAGAGGAGTTTTGCTTGTCTTGGATGTAGAATGGGTATCTTATGGCTTGCCCATCACCACAGGTTTTCGGCACACTGCAGATTTGGAAGTATGGGTCCACAGCACCTAAGGATTTTTTTGGTACAAGGGAAAAGAAGATTATAATGATATGGTGACAAAGAGAGAAGAAAGAGGGCATGAAGTTTATTTGACGCATTTGTGGAGCTTGAAATTGTGGAGGGTAGAGATATACAGAGAAGATTATTATAATATGGTGGCCGAGAGAGTAGAAAAACTGAAAGAGAGTTCTGGGGGTGGGAAGTGGAGAAGGAATTAAAATAGTAGACATAACTCATAAGATAAGGCGGCCGAATGCTTTTGACTTGCTGACTGGAGGCTGCTTCTGAGTTCTTACAAGTGCGCATACTGTGGGTGCACTGTATGTGCACTGTTTATATACTTTTTTAACTATTTTTTATTAAAAATAGGTCTCATAGTACTATTTATACATTTAAAAATTATTTTACTATAGTGTTTTCAGTTTTCAATTTTCAGTTTTCATCAATAAATTATATCCAAACGGACCTTAGACTTTTAAGTTTGAAAGTTTTGCAACTTGACCCACTACCCTTAAATGCAAATTAATCAGTTATTTCTTGGTCCCCTCGTAAAACTGGTTGGGCTAAGATTGTTCATAAAAGTTGCAATCTGAGCCCATTCTTCTTTAACAGCAGCATTATGCCATAATAAGTTTGGAGATGTTGTCTTTACCCACTCCATCCACGTCCCTCCTTGTCCTTGTGACCTGCTGGGAGAAGCCCACGGGATGGCCATTTAAACCCGCACTTGCAAGAATCTTGGGGCTAATGTGTGCATCAATTACAACAGGTGGAAAATGCATTTTCTTTAATATTAAAACCTCAGTTTTCCTCACATGTTTATAGAGATTGATGTCTTTTAGTATTGTTTTTTGCAATGATTATTATGTGATAAAAGAAGTACAACTAATTAAATGTTCAATGGTACTGTGAGTGATTTTTAGTGAAATCAAATGAAAAGTTCAAGTGTAAAGGGACAAAATCTTGTTCACATAAGTATGGAAGAATCCAATTTTCAAAGTAATAGAGGTATAATTTATTTTGTTTTCTTGTGTTTTATTTCATTTTTTAAAGAATGTATTATGATTTGTTGTGATATGTTTGCTCCTAAATAAAATATATAGAAATGTAATGAGGTTAGAATTTAATGCCCTTTTTTTTTAGGTGAAAAATTTAATACTTTGTTGTGATATGTCTACTCCCAAATAAAACATATAAAAATGTATTGAGGTATGAATTTAATGCTTTGTTGTGATATGTTTGTTCCCAACATTTTTACAACATTTTCACAACAAATCACAGGTGGTTAGTTGTTATTGATTTAAATTTGAACCTAACATGAAAATTATTTTTTTCCCCAACAATAACAATCAGTAACAATTTGTCATTTAGGATTTGTTGTAAAAATGTTGTGGACATATCATTTCTCTTAAATAAAATATATAAAAATGTATTGAGGTATGAATTTATTGTTTTGTTGTGATATGTTTGCTCCCAAATAAAATATATAACAGTGTTTGCTCCCAAATAAAATATGTGTAGTGATATATGTTTTTGTTTTTGTTTTTTTGTTATTATATACTAAATTTATGTGTGTGTATATAAATATATATATATATATATATATATATATAATATGATAGGAATAAATAATATATTCATCTTTATATTGGTAACTATGTCTAATTTATAATTATATTTGTGCCTAGATGTGGGGAAGCTTTGTAATAAAGCATACCATAGGCCTTTAAGACCACGTAAAAAATTGCACATATAAGATAATTATTGTATTGTAAATTCCTTAATATTTTATTTCTAACATTTATATTTTTCATAAAAATTATTGTAGTTATTTGCAATTTAAGTGATATTGAAGGAATTGAAGAGGACTGTTTGTTCGTTGAACGACTAGAAAATAACGATGAAAATTTGTTGGATAAGGTGACAGATTCTGAAGATGAAGCATACATTTTATACAATAACTATGCATCATGAACATGTTTTAGTATACGGAAAGGAAAGCCTAGATATTTTAATGGGACAAAGAACATAAGGCAACATGAATTTCTATGTTCTAAAGGGGGTTTTAAAATAGATGAAGATCCTTATGAAGAGAAAAATTGGAAGAAACTGGAGACTAGAACTGGCTGTAAAGTATTTATTTGTTTCACAGTTGAAAATAATGTGCGGAGGGTTACTGCATTTAATCCAAAGCATAATCATAAACTTGCACTACCATCAGAGAGACATTTGTTAAAATCTGGTCGTCATATTTCAAAACCTAAGGCAGGTATAATTGATTCCATGGTGAATGCTAATATGAGTACAAAGAATACTTATTCGTATTTAACTGAAGAAGTTGGAGGGAGTGAGAATGTGGGCTTCACTGAAAAAGATTGTTATAATCATGTGAACACAAAAAAGTTGTCAACGATTAGTGCTAGAGATGCTCAAAGCCTATTGAATCATTTTAAGAAAAGGCAAATAGAAGATCCCATGTTTTTTTTTTACATGATTCAAGTAGATCAAGAAAATCGCATGACGAATTTTTTTTGGAGAGATGGAAGATCAAGGGTTGATATGATTGTTTTGGAGATGTTATGGTATTTGACACTACTTATCGCACCAATAGATAAAATTTGATTTATGCTCCATTTGTAGGTGTTAATCACCATTGGTAGAATGTAATATTTGGATGTGCATTTCTTTTGGATGAAACCACTACTTCTTTCAAAAGGTTGTTCAAGTCATTCTTAGACTCTATGGGGAATCGATCTCCAATAACAATTTTTACTGACCAAGATCAAGCCATGTCAAATGCTATTGAGGAAGTGTTTTTAAACACACATCGTCAACTATGTTTGTGGCATATTTCAAAAAATGCACCTTCCTACTTTGGAGAGTTAAATTCTAATTCAGAGTTTCAGTCCTTGTGGAACAAGTGACAAAAATATTGTGATTCAGAATTAGAATTTCAAAACACATGGGATAAAATGATGCATAAGTTTAATCTTGAAGATCATCACTGGCTTAATATGATGTATAAAATCCAACATAAATGGAGCACTGCATTCACTAAGGATAGTTTTACAACTGAATTTAAAGCTTCCTTGAGGAGTGAAAACACAAACCATGTTTTGAATAATATAGCAAATACAACAAGGCGCCCCCCAAAGAGTAGTTAAGAAGAATGGTATTTTGGGTCATGCAACTCAAGTTTACACATGTAAGATATTCAGATTATTTGAATATGAATTCCTTAATAGCCTTGCAATAAAGTGAAAGCAAGTTGATTGTCAAGATACAATTGATGTCTTTGAGGTGAAAGAAGAAGATAGTGAAAGAGTACGCATTGTCCTTTTTGATCATTTCAATAGCAACATTTCTTGTTCTTGTAAGAAATTTGAGCCATTGGGAATTCTTTGTTGTCATGCATTGCGGGTCTTCAATTTAAAAAATTTGACTAAAATTCCAAGCCAATACATTTTGAAACGTTGGACAAAGGAGGCTAAGAAAGAGATGATGGCTTATGAACAAGACAATCATTCAAGTGGCAATGCTAAAGAGGCAGAGATAGTGTGGTTTAATAGCATGTAACGTATAGCTAATACAATCGTATCCAAAAGCCAAGGGGATGATAGCCTTAAAAGCATTTGTCAAAAGATACTATTGGAACTTGATGAAAAAATTGAAAGAGAGTCATCAAAGTTGGGTTCAAATGCAAATTTGGAAGAAAATGAAGTTGTGGAGCATGATAGAGCTAATGAAATGATTGGCTTATCAAATCATGTGTCAGTGTTAAATCCCCCAAGTGTCATTTATCCTGACCCCAAGCTTCTTTTGTTTGTTATTTCATTTTTGAGGAGTACATTTTTTCTCTTTGGATTTATTTTGACTTGTTGCCAAGTGAAAGTTATGGATTAACTATAGTTTTAGTGTTAATGGAGATAGGAGTATGGAATTGGAGTAGAAAACCGTGATTTGTTGTTTGCATTATCAATATTACGCTCAAGGTTAAATTCCATGTCATAAAATAGCATATGTACAATTGGTGGTTTGGCTCCAAGTTCAGACTGTAATTATATTATAGTAAAATTGATCTTTTGTTTGCAACTTCTATACAATGCTTGTTTCAAGGCTTATAAGCTTAAAAGGAGTAAGGATAACATCTTAAGCTTTAAACTTGTAGTCGATGCTTATTGCAAATGCAAATAGTGTTCACTGTTCATAGCTATTGGTCACATCATAGAGAACATAAGACACCTAGCAAGTCAGGTAGGAAGCTTGGCCTTTTAGCATACATGCAGAGATGTGAATTTTGCACCTCATACACTAGCAAGACATGCACAATTCTTGAATGATGAGGTCATATGGCTAGAAGATATTCCTAATTGTATAGCAAATATTGTTCATGATGAAAATTAGAAATCACTGATGTTTATTTGAAAGTAGAAACACAACCAACACCAAAATTTCTTTAAGGATAAGAATGTAAATAGGATACAATTATGCAACATTATTTTTCATTCATTGGAAATACAAATCAAGATAATACACTGGCAAAATTCTGCATCTTCTACTGTTCCCCGTTGTCTTTATCCTTGGTTGTTCAATTTTCACAAATTCTCTATTTTTCTGCCTCTAGCATATTTTATCAAGAATGACTTCTAGACTGCTTGCATTGCTTTGCTTGGATTAGCTTTCATTGAGGTTGCCAGCTTCTCAAAACTCCTGCTCTCATATTCCACAAATACACCCTTTAAGCACCTATGATTCCATGAAAATGGTGATTACAACTTAAATTTGGCATCAAGTTTTTGCAATTGAGCATCTATTTCACAGAATCAAAAACAATAATTGAGCACCAATTTCAAATTTTCATTCCCCTTCATTAAAGCACAAATAACAATTAAGCACCAATTTGGCAATTTCAGAATGCGACTCCCCATCACATAAATTCAGAGTTAGAGTCCAACGAACCAAGTAACGAGGCAAAATTTTCTAAAAGCCTATTTAGTACGAAATAATTGGCTTAAGAGAGATTGGAAAATTATAATAGAACTATAGAAATGAAGCGTAAACAAACTTAAACAGTTGATGTTTTTCAAAAGGCTAACTTTTTTAGAATTAATTGCTAATTGAATTAGAGGTCAATGCTAAGTGACTCCTTCATGGACAAAGATCAACTTCAAAATTCAAATTTTAATTTCTATCAAATAGTTCAGTCAATTTCCATAAGGAGCAACCAAATCCTTCATAAGACTATATCTAAATGGAAGAAGATAAATTTGATTTTAGTTCATCAACACTTTTTTCCTTCTATTTTCTCTAGAACCAAACAGAGGCTAAGAACTTCATTGATGATTTAGAGCAGTATAAACAGAAACATAAAACAACACTTAATTGAGTAAGAGTGTAACACACTTTTTGAGCTTTTGAAAGGAGAAAAAAATTCCGTACAATAATGGAAACAGTGGTTAATTAAGACATTTACAATTGATTTCACATCCAATTTCTTGTAGATATGCTTTTCTTTACAATACATTACTAAGCTTGTATTCTATGTATTAAGTTTTATTCTATCTATTAAGGAAATCAATCCATTTAAGCTATACATAAGCATAAATAATATTTTTACAAAAAAGATAAACATAACAACAACAATAGTAAAGGCAGAAACTCAAAAAAAAAAAAAAAAATCTCATGATCCTATTGACTTATAAAAATGTTATGTTTTTTTTTTTTAGTATTTTAATTAAAAAAAAAAAAAAGGATCAATTTTTCTCTTTTTTTTTTCCCACGATGGTGGGTCTCTAACTTGAATTTAAAATATCACAAAAAAAATGTTTTACATACCACTAAATGAGAAAAGTAAAGATTGTGAGAATCACTAATATAAATTAGTATTAATTAACCCCAAAAAAAAAAAAGATACATAAGTATTAATAAACATGGTGAGGCTACTTCATAATCATCAGTCCTTGTTTTATAAATTTTTTAAAGGAAAATTTTCTCAAATGGAATAGTGATGGAGGCAAAGGTGAGTTCAAAAGCATCCTATGCTTGGATGAGCATTCTAAAAGAGGTAGAGATGTTGTCGAAAGGGGCAAAAATTTTGCACGCACTTTGTTGTACACATACTTACACACACAGAACTATACTCTAACTTGAAGTCATAATTTCCAAGAGGAGTATCTTGTCGAATTGGGAATGACAAATCAATCTGTATATGGTCCAATAGTTGGCTCCCTTTGAAATCTCATCCACGTGTCACTTCTCTAGTCTTACACGCCATCAAAGGGAAGCTAAGGTTAGTTCTTTGATTGATTCCATTTCTAGGTGCTGGTTGGATGAAAAAATTGATGCCAGCTTTCTACATTTTGAAACTAAAATGATCAAACAAATGCCACTAAACCTTAGTTGGCAAAAGGATGTCTTGATTTGGCCATTAACCCAAAGCGGTGATTACTTGATGAAGAGGGTACAAGTTCAGAGAGCCAATATTCATGAATAAAAATTATGAAACTCTTTCTTTAAAAAAAATTAAAATCAAAAGGGTGAATTTAACTCTAATTATCGAGTCCAACCTCTTGGATTTCTTTTTTGAATTAATAAAAGATTGAAGAAAAGAAAACTACAGAAAAGGGTCAGCCACCTTTACAATCTCACCTTCGACACTTGGAGGACTACCAAAATAAAATTGACTCATGATAGACCCAGCTAAGGGATACATAACCAATATCAATAGATGCAGAGTTAATAGCCAATACAGAACCAAGACCAACCTCTTGGATGTCAACAATATGACTCCCTCTTGTACATAAATTGATAGCATTTTTAACCCATGGTATGATTGGTGTCGTGGCCATGCCCAATGAGTTCACTATGATGTACTTTTTTTTGTGTAGGGGCAAATTAGAAAGATTTATCTAACAGGAAAAACCCCTCTTTAAATTACAATGCTTCTAGGATTTGCTTCTTATGGCTTGAGGCACATCACAACACAACAAAACTTCACTTTTGTTGGGATTTATAGACATACCAGACATGTACTTGAACTCTTCAAGGCTTTCTGTCACTAATTTAATTGAGGATTACTCAGCAGTAGTGAATATTAAAAGATTATCTGTAAGCTTAGGTGAGTTATCTTCAAATCCTTGCAATAAGGATGAAACTTGAATTGGCTAGGCTCCTGAAACCATTTTTGCATTGTTCTAGTGAAGACCTCCAGGACAATGACAAAGAGAAAGGGGAAAGTGGCTCCCCTTGTTTAAGGCCTTTGTCTCCATTGAAATGGTCAATCATGTTCCCATTTAGGCCAATTAAATAGCTTGTTTTTGTGAGCACTTCCTCACTTAGATAACAAAATTAATTGGGTAGGCGGCAGCTATCATGTACATCAGGATAAATTGTCCAGTGACAAAGAAACATAAGCCTTCCTCATATCAGCTTTGATGGTACATCTACTAGAAAATTATTCTTATGATAACTCATTACGCAATATCACATGATGAATGTATCAACCCATTAAAGTTCATAGGCTAGCAACACATTTTTTGAGATGTTTCTTCCCTTTATAAAAGCTGTTTGATTAAAGCTTACTGAGAAACCCAAGCAACCTTTAAGTCTGTAGAAGGATTTTAGTAATACATTTGTAGACTACATTACAGAATTCAATTAGTCTGAAGTCAGCCATTGTTGAGGCATTTGGGACCTTAGAAACAAAGGCAATAGGGGTTGAGTTTACCTCAAAGAGAAGCTTTCTAGAATTGACAATAGGATGTAATGACAGCCACCACATCAGGTTTGACAGTCTGCTAGACCTGCTTAAAATTTTTTGCAATGAAGCCATCTGGTCCAGAGGCTTTATCATCTCCCGTGAAGAATAGAGCCTACTCAATTTCATAGTCAGTAGCCTCTGCTTATAGCCATGAACTCTGATTCTCAATGATATAGCATTTGGAGTTCCAAGTAGTCCTTGGTAGAAATCCACTACTAACTGCTTAATTTGCTCTGCACCCTCCAATCTTTTTCTTTTATAATCCTGCTAACCTTTTATACAATTCTTTGATTGCTTAATTTTAAGAAGGTAGTGAAAATATGGAATTGTTTGGATCACCCGGATTAAGCCATTTGTTCCCAGTGGATGTCATACTACATATAAGCTTATTGTCACCTTTTGACAATTACAATAGTTCTCAAAATTACTATTATCTAGGTGATATATGTATACCGTATTATTTACTTACCATACTAACAATAACTTTCCTTTTCTTCTTTATTTTCCCCTCCTTGATATTTACTACTTATGGTAGGTGATATCTAATCATAAAATAAAAATAAAAATTTGCTTTTTGCCCCCCTAAAATAAAAATTTTAACACTTTAATCCTAAATTTTTTTAAAACATAGTTGAAATAAGCTTGAATATAATCATCATAGTATTACTTTCACAATAATTTTACAATAAAGCTTAAGTGGCAAGTTGTAACTGGTTTTTATATAGACACACAACTGACATCACTTTTTTACATACCTTTAGCAACTTGTCATCTAGATTTTGTTGTGGAAGTGTTGTGTCTTTAAAATTGCTCCTTCATTAAAATAATTAATTAATTAAACTTCTTTCTGGACTTTGGTTTCTTTTGCCATTGACAGAGAAATGAAACAATTTTTTCTTGCACTTTTCTTCTTCTTTAGCAAAAAATTACACCACTTTTAACAACAACAAAAAAAAAAAAAAAAAGAATTACACCACTTGTACAACCAACCAATCTATATCTATATCTATGATTTTTTTCATCATTTTCTCTCTCCATTTCTCCCTTCTATGCTTTCTTTCTTTCTAATCAAGTAATTTGATAAGTGCTCTATAGATTTCCAAGTCCAAGAAATCTTTTTGTGCTTGCTCTGTTTCCAAGAGAATAAGCACGTGTATAAAAAGTCATACACTTCAAAAGCAAAAACTTATATCAATTATTTTTTTTTATTAGTTTCATGTTTGCTCTCAATCCTACTTTTAGGTGTGTTGCTATTCTTCTTTATCATATATTTTTATTTATTTGATATTACATATAAATATAATAAATTATTATTAATTTGACAAAAATGTATGTTCAATTATTTAATTTTATTTATTTATGCATTCAATGATTGTTGTCTTGCCGATCTTTAAACTATTAATAATTTTTTTAGACTATTGTAAAATATAGTTGTTGTAGGGTCATTGGGCCTAGGAATATATGTGGGGTGGCCCAAGAGTATTCTTCAGGCTAGAAGCCCAATTCGAGGACACTGAATGGTCTGAGGGTGTATGAATGTTAACTCATAAAGAAAATACTAGATAAAGAAGAGATAATGTTTTGAATAAGTATGTCCGAGGAAGATTGTGTCATCGGCTATGTGAAGCTGAGATAGGAGAAAGGTTGGTTAATATTCACAGGCTATGTTCTAGAAAAACCTATAAGTTAGGATAGACACGGTACATGTGGAGGATAAGAAGAAGGGCGGTGGAATATCTAAAATAAGCTGTTACCACTGCCCTGCATTGAATGCTCTGCAACTGATATTCTGGCCGCATTAATGGGGAAGTGAGACCTGAGCATCATGGTGGAACTTGGCTCCTATCTCCACAGACTTCAGGGGAGGTGGATGGGACAAGTATCTAAAATGAGCAATCTAACCGTGACGTGAAGGATGAAGAGGAAATGAATAAGAGAGTATAAAAGAAAGAGGAAACCTTAAGCAAAAGGGGGGAGAAAAGAAAGAAAAGGAGAGTAAAAAGGACACTGGAGACCTCACCATCCATAATTGTAATCTATTTTAGGAAGAAGTAATATAAGTCATTCTCGGCTTATGTCCGAGGAGAAGATTTCTTTTGTATTCATATAAACAGTTCTTCATGTGTGCCATTGTGATCAAAGCCTATCATTCTTTGTTACCTAAACATCATTAGAACTTAGATTTCAAGCCCACTCTTTCTACAAATTTCATTGTAAAAAGGCCTCTCAGACCCATCCCCTTCTAATTGTGAGTCTGGGCTCGAACTATGTCCTTACAGTTGTATTGTATACTAAATTGCATTTTGAATACTATTTTAAATTAATGTATTGAATATGAAAGTTGTATCTACATGGGAAAAAAAATCATTTTTTTTTACTCCCCCAACAACAAATTCCTAATTCCTACACTTCGAAACCCTAGAAAAAAAAAAAAAAAAAATCTTGGAGCTGCCACTGATTGCAACATATGAAAAATCAAAGATTAGGAAATACTAGATATATGGCCCTAAAGCTCAATGTGAGCAGCGCATATGAAAGGGTTGAGGGAGTTATGGATAAATTGGGCTTCAATGAAAAGTAGGTGGCTGTTATGAGAGAATGCATTACTTCTATATCGTATTCAATTTTGGTCAATATACAACCACGATGTTTTATAAAACCAACAAAAGGAATCCTTCAAGAGACTCCCTCTCTTCCTATTTGTTCTTATTGTGTACGGAAGTGTTGCATGGGCTTATTAGTAAACTGATACAGATGGTGACATAAAGGGAGTATCAATTAGTCGTTAGGGCCCTAGACTGACGACCTTTTATTTTTCTTAAAGATGATAGTCTACTATTTTACAGGGCTACCCCAAGTGATTGTTGAAAAATTCAAAACATTCTATCTTCATATGAAATAGCCTCGAGAGAACAAATAAATCAAAAGAAGACTACTTTGTTTTAATAGTTCAACCCCAAACAAAAAGGCAAATGTTAATTAAAAATTTATCAGGAGTTCCGAATATAAAGCAATTTGAGAGGTATTTAGGTCTTCCATCTCATGTAGGAAGGAATAAAAGGGAGAGTTTCACAAATATAAAAGAGTGAGTTTAGAGAAAGTTGTAAGGATGGGAAGAGAAGATCCTATCACAAGTGAGGATAGAGGTTTTAATAAAATCTGTTGTGCAAGCAATTCCAACTTTCACAATGAGTTCTTTTAAAGTCCCATTTAACCTTTGTCAATATTTTAAAGGATTAATCCTAGAATTTTGGTGGGGCAACGTGGTGAGAGGAGAAAAACTCATTGAGTGAAGTGGGAAAATATTTGCAAATCTAAGATGCTTGGTGGTATGGGGTTCAGAGTTTGTCAATGTTCAATGAGGCTCTTTTAGCAAATCAAACATGGCGCCTACTTCCTAATCCGCAATTAATTCTTGTTTTATAGAGTTTTTAAATGAAAAAAATTTCCCAAATGGAACAGTAATGTAGGCAAAAACAAGTCAAAAGGATCCTATGCTTGGAGGAGCATTCTTAGAAGTAGAGAGATTATCAAAAGAGGAACATCTTGACAAATTGGGAATGACAAATCAGTCCGTACATGGTCCATGGTAGCTGGCTCCCTTTGAAATCTCATCCAAAGGGAAACTAAGGTCATTTTTTTGATTGATTTGGTTTCTTGGTGCTGGTTGGTTGAAAAATTTAATGCCACCTTTTTTATATTTTGAAACTACAATGATAAAACAAATGCCACCAAGCCTTATTTGGCAAATGGATTCTTGGTTTGGCCATTAATCCAAAGTTTTGATTACTTGATGAAGAGGGAACAAGTTTTTGCAGGAGAAAAGAGAAAGCCAACATTCTTGAATAAAATTAAGAATTTCTTGAAAATAAAAGTGGATATATATATATATATATATATATATATATATATATATATATATATATATATATATATATATAATTTGAAGCACAATATTTATTGTTTCTACACTTATGTTGAGCCACATTAGCAATCACATCATCCACATATTTCAAACCATTTCTCTCTTATTTTTGGACAAAGTTTAGTTACAAAATTAATTGTAGCCTAAAGATACAACTTTACTCAATAAAATAAATATTATTACATATTTTAAAAATATAACCATGAAATTGCATGATCTTTCTGCTCTTAATACACGTAAAATTTTATATTAATCAGATATTATTTATTGTATGATTTATAAATAATTTTAAACTATAAAAACTTGCAATTTAAACAATTTATTGATGACATAACTATTGATCTTTAATTTTCTAGAAAATTTTCAAGTATGAAGAATATAAGAAGAAGATGAAATTCAATGATGGATTTATCAAAATTCACATCCAATAAAAAGATGTTAAGTAATGTTATAACTTAAAGCTATAACCAATTTTGTAACTAAAATTTTCTCTTATTTTTTTTAACCTTTCTCTTTTATTAAATTTGTACTATACTATTACATTTTCTCTAACTTTTCTCCCTCACTTTGACATTTTCATCTATTCACTACTCTCAACCTTAATGGCACTCTTGTTTTATCAATTTGACTTCATTTTATTTTGGCTCTTCTTATCTTCATTTTCTTACTATAAATTGGTTATTTTCTCTTGCATTCTATACATATTTTCCCCACAACAAAAATGTTATCTCTCTCTCTCTCTCTCTCTCTCATAATTTTTGTTTGATTAATACTTAGTTATTTGGGAAGTTAAAATTTGAATTTATATCATAATACAATCTTTGCTATGTATTTACATGTGCCTGTCAACAATTTAAGGAATATCAATTGTAATTTTGTGATGAGTTTTGATTATCATGATAATCTCTTTTAAGAGGTTGAAAATTTTGAATAATATATTTGAACTTGTAGAGAGTTTTTTTTTTTTTTTTTTTTTTTTGAGAATGTGAAACTTGAAGAGTTTATTTGTACAGCAAAGAAAAAAGGAAAATATAATGCACTATAACATAATTTAGAAAAAGATGGACCACTTCAAAAAGGAATAATATCAATAAAACACATCCAAAATAATAAAATGATATATTTGTACAAATGGATAGGTGGAAAATAATTTTAAAATTCTTTAATTTTTTGAGAAAACAAATTATCTTCCACAAACTTTAGAGAATAAATTATATATTAATTATACCACAATTATAGAATAATTATCTATTTCAACGCATCTCATGGATCTATGACTACTAAACATAGATAATAATAAAAAAATAAACATTACAACAACAATAATAAGGGCAAAAACTCAACATTTTTTCTCTTATCATCCTATTTGCTTATACAAATGTTACATTTTTTCTTCTTCTTTTTTTGGTATTGTTTATTAAAAAAATAAGTTTTCAGTTTTTTTTTTTTTTTACTCAATGGAGGATCTCTAATTTAAATTTAAAATATTACCAAAAGAAAAAAATATTTTAATTACCACTATCAGGAAAAGTAAAGTTTGTGAGAATCACTAATATAAATTATTACCAATTAAAATAGATATATAGATCTCAAACCAACCAGACCTCATCCCCTAAGCTAGATTCTTCTAAATGTTCGACCCATATCTTTTATATATATATATATATATATATATATATATATATATATATATATATATATATATATATATATATCTGAACCATGGAATTATCATATACTTATTCTCTTTATCAACCAAATTGGAGATTCGAGCATCCAAAATATTGTTGCATACATGTACCTTGTAACATTGGAATGCGCTAGTTTTTAATTAACCATAAAGGAAATTTAGGCATTTGATACATTAACGTACCAAGTACCACAAATTACTTTGTACCTCTAGAATATGCTAATATTTTTAACTATTTAAGTTTTAAATATATTATTCAAAATTATCAACCTCTTAAAAGAAATTTTCATGATAATCAAAAACTCATCACAAAATTACACTTGATATTATTCAAATTGTTAACAGAGACACATGTAAATACATAGTGAAGATTGTATTATGATATGTTATTTGGTTAATGAAGAAAGTATGTATATAATAATTCAATGATTTAAATATGGGTCGGACATCTAAAAAAATCTAGGTTAAGGAGGCTAGTCCAATTGGTTTGAGAGAGAAATATATGTAGGATTTCATCCATAATATCATTGACACTATTATTGCTCCATAATTTCTAGGAATAAAAATTACATAAGTACTCCAAAATTCTCAATAGCCTTCAATGATAGCTTACTGAGTGTTTTTATTTGATTTGTAGCTTTATTTTTCTATGTTATATAGGCTTGAGTTATATTGCTTTGTAGAACAATAAAACTATTCTATATGGTGGTCTTGTAATTAAAAGTTTTGCTAATTTATGTCTTCAACGTGCACTCATCCACTCAAAATTGTAAATAAATAAATAAACATTGATATATGAGAATATAAAATTCAAAATAAACTCGGTAGATCTTCATCCTTTTTGTAGATGTGATTTTCTTAACAATACATTACTAAGCTTGTTCCATGTATTAAATTATATTATATCTATTAAGGATATCATTTCATTTACGCTACACATAAACATAAATAATAAACAAAACATAAACATAACAAGAACAATAAGGGCATAAAATCAAAACACAATCTCATGATCCTATTAACTTATACAAATGTTTTTTTTAATTAAAAAATAATGTCAATTTTTTATTTATATTTTGTTTCCTTGATGGAGGATTTCTAATTAAATTTCAAAACATCACAAAATAAAAACGTTTTACATAACACTAAATGAGAAAAATGAAGATTGTGAGAATTACTAAATATAAATTAGTATCAACTAACTCAAAAAAAAAAAAAAAACACATAAGCATTAACAAACATGGTGAGGCTATTTAAAAATCAATAATCATTATTTAGTCGAACTTTTAAAGAAAAATTTTTCTCAAATAAAACAGTGATGGAGGCAAAGAAAGATGAGTTCAAAAGCATCCTATGCTTAGAGGAGCATTCTAAATGAGGAAAAAATGTTATCAAAAGGGGAAAAACTTATTCACACACTTTGTTGTACACACATTTATTTAGGAATGACAAATTAGTCTGTATAAGCTATCTATATTTGTTATTTGAAAGTGTTTTAAATTTATTATTTTATTTTTTTAAAGAAACATAATGTATTTTACATTCAATTATTATATAAGACGGGATATTTTGTAAACAATGTAATGTGTTGTTGAAATTTGTTCTAGTACTCTTTACAAACGGTTCATTCTCCATATGTCTTAAATGACTGAAAAAGAAATCAAATTAATATAACTAAATCCATCATCTATATTAGAAAAAAAATTAAAATACTTTAATAACATATGTAAAATTGTGATTTACAACTATGTTTTATGTTGGCTTTATTCCATGGCAAAAAGTGTTGTATTTGCTTTAATTTGTTCCTTGTATTTTGTGAGATTTTATTGTATTGGGTTTAGTATTAAGTTGGCGAAGAATCGAGCATGAATGAAGAATCAATGCAATATCACGACTAACTCGCGAGAAGAGTATCCCGTGAAAAGAGCACGTGAGAAGCACATGCTAGAAGCTGAAGAGTAGTGCCAGCCTAGAGGATTTCGCGAGTGTCTTACGGGTAAGACCTTCCCGCGAGATCCCATAAAACTCTATACTTGGAGGATTTTTAAGTATGACTTTCTTACCTTTCACCCATACTATATGTAAGTGCACAAATGCACCTGGCCCCAAGAACAGTTATGGGCCCAGGCCCAATGAGCCTTAAACAATATGAATTTGTAGAGTGTGGGCTTGAAACCCAGGTTAGAAGTATGTGGGAATTAAATAACAAACTAAGGATTGTAAATACTTGGAAACAACAAGGAATATTGCAAATTGGCCTCTTCGGACGTAAGCCAAGGGCTGTTCTTATATTATATCTTTCTCCTTGTCTGTTTTCTTTTTTAGATTACAAAAAGTCCCTCCCATTTCTGTTCTAGGTTCCTCCTTAAATACTCCTCTTTTTAATACTTTGTACACGTGTTGCCCCAACTCCTCCCTTAGCCAAGATATTTCTTTTCTTAGTGCCTTTGAACAGTAACTAGAAGTTTCCCTTCCACTGTTTAAGTGTCACTTCCCCATTAATGCGGCCAGGGTGGTAGGTGCAGGGTCTTTAATGTGGAGGTAGCAGCCTTTATCTTTGACATTTCTTCAACACCGGTGCTTCTTGGGCGTTCTAGGGCTCCCCCCTTTTAACCATTGGCCTTAACCATGTCATCCCCTAATCTTTACTTTGAAATTCCGAGTTCTTCGGTGTTCATCCGAGGGTAAGGTCACCCTCGGTTGGATCCTCGGATCCTCGGCGTATGGGCCGACCCATAGTACTAACAAATTCTAAACCCAGGATCAGGTCGGCCTTCTTTAACACGGCCCAAAAGGCCCACGTTCCCATCAGGATCTTTTTGCCCCATACAATAGCCCCTCAAAACTCTAATTTTCAACATCCGAGGAGAAAAATAGGGTTTTGATCCGACGAGAACCTACTCTACTCACTTTGCGAGTAATGGCACGTGTGGAAATCGTTTCGCGTCCCAGAAGATGCCATTTGGCGGTTTTATTTTGAACAACGCGCGTATTTATTACTGCCAGTTACATTTTGTCCCTCACGTTCAACGGTGAGATGGACATCCAACGGACCTCATTATTCCACGAAATTTTAGGCGGGACAAATATAATTTCGAGGCCGCCTTTTCGCACGTCGTGACGCTTCGGGAACCTGCGCCTTCATTTAATTCCTCAGGGGGTAATCCCATCAAGACATCAGTCATCATACCTTACTTGCAGAAAACCGTGGATATTTGCACTCCTTCAACCTTGTAAGTTCCTGCTCCTATTCTTAACCTTTTTCTCCTCGATATTTGTCCTCGGCTATCACTACAAACACTATCCCTTTTAGAGTTTAGTCTATCGTTCCTCTGTAATGGGAAAATTCAAGTGTCTAGTTGATACCGCCGCTGGGATGGAAGGCTTTAGAGCCAAATACCATATTCCCAGCGACGTAGGGTTAGAATATTGCCCGGCAACAGCCGTGGCCGGTTCTAAGAAGGAGGGAGAGGTTATCATTCCTATGATAGCCTTTATAGAGGGTGGAATGACCCTTCCAATGAAACCTGTAACTAGGGAGTACCTTCGCAACCACCGACTGTGTCCCGATCAATGCCTCCCAAACGTTTTTAGAGTTTTGGGTAGTGTAGATGCTCTAAACGAGCAGATGGGTTTAAACCTCACATGGCACAATGTCGTGTTCCTATATGAGTCCCATAAACTTTCTAAGGTAGGTTATTATATTAAGTCTCGGTCCAGCACCGTTAGGCTAATCTCCTGTCTGCCCAAATCAAACAAAGGCATGAAGGACGACTACTTGATCGTGTCTGGGAACTGGTACGACGGCCTCCACTGCCCAGTTCAGTGGGGGGATCCAGGTGCGATGCCGTAGGATTAATCTCCCCACAACACAACCTCTTCTAACACACACAGAAATGCGTATTCGTACTTACTTAAATTTGTTAAACATCTGTGTGAATCTGACCAAGTTTGTTTGTTTTGACGTCTTTTTGTAGATAAGCAGCACGTGCGTCCTCGTCTGAGTCACTGTAACATCGCAGATCTGAACCGAGTACTTCGCTCCGAGGTGTTCGTTAGTGAAGATCTACAACTCCGGGCTGCTCACCTTATTCTAGGGTACACCCCCCTTTCCAAAGACTTCCAGGAGATAGAGAACGCCATAATTGCGGGTGACCGAATACGAAGGAAGATAAACGTAGCTCGGCCCCACTTTCTGGACGACCGCGACCTCCCGGACGCTCCTAACACTATTTTGTACAACCGGCCAATAGCAGCAGTCCCCCTTACTGTGCACTCACAAGCAACTGTCATTCCAGAAGAGCAGGTGTCTTCTTCACACACACTTGACGACGAGATAGATCAATTCCATCTCGAAGACACCGAGAGACCTCGCGGGAACCAGTTTGTGGTACTTTCCGACGAGGAGGAAGAAGGCACCGAGGCCTCTGGAATTGCAGGGTTTGTGGTTGCCCTTCCCGAGGACGAATTTGAAGAAGACATGGGAAGAATGGAGGGTCTCCTCACCAATAGGGCTGCTAAAGTAGCAGAGAAAAAGAAGGGGACGTCTCAAGTTTCCCCATCCTTACCACCTCCCCCTCCTCCAGCTGAGCCAAAACTTCCAGCCGAGGATCCAAAGAAGAAGAGGAAGGGGGATAACGAGGGTACGACTAATAAAGACCCCAAGAAACCACGACAACAACTCCCACCGGCCCAGCAGCAGAAGGTGGACAAGGGCAAGAATAGGGCCCGCTCGGTTGAGATCGGGGAATTCAGGGACGAGGCCGAAGTGCGCCGAGCACCGACCACCTGGTCCCCCGATCTAAGACTGGACGGCGCACCCATCTCTTGCCAGTCCAGTATAAGGGCGGTTCAACAAGGCCATGCCCACCACCTGGCCGAGGTCCTGGAACGCCCTCTCCTGCTGCCCAAGGACATGGAGACCTTGGAAAAAATGGGCCAGCCACAACTGTTCCTCTCCCTAAAAAGAGACTTAGCGCTGGTAAGTGTTTCTCCTTTTAACAATATTTATAAGTAAGTTCGTTTTTTACTGTTCCTAACACCATCATACTTTATTACAGGCTATTCAGGAGGTCTTCGTAGCTGAGAAGTTTATTGAAGACACTCGGAAAATAGCCAGAACTGAGCTCGAAATCAGGATGGAAACTGAGAAGTCCTTAGGCACAGCCCTTGCTGAGAATGGGAAGCTGACCTCGGAGGTGGCTGATCTGAGGAGAGAGAAAAATGGGGTCGAGTCAAACTTGAAGACCATGAAGACCCAGATAGAAGGACAGCGCAAGCTCCTTCGTGAAAGAGATGAAGAGCTCTCCCAAGCTCAAAGGGAGTGCTCGGATCTGAAAAAGCAACTGGCGCTGATGAAGGAAGAAGCCAGCTCCTTCCAACTCTCTCTTCAAGCTGCCAAGCAGGCAAGTTTCGATGAAGGGGTAGCAACCACAGAGGAGCAGCTGACAGAGGAATTCGCGGCTTTATGCCGGGAATACTGTCAAAAAGTATGGGGGGAAGCTTTAAACGTAGCAGGAGTTCCTCCATCTTCGGATTTGAGGAAATCCGAGAACGTTTGGCTTCCTCTGGAAATACAGGAGATTGAAGAGGCTCCTGCTGCAACTCCTACCCCCGAAACAATTCTTCCTGCTCTTCCTCCGGTGGTCACACAGCAGATTCATGATCCTACAGAACCTTCTGGTTCCCACAAAGAGAAGGAAGGAGGAGAAGATGCAGAGAAGGACTTGAGCCAGACAGCGGAACCCAACGTCCTTTCAATGAAGACAGCAGATGAGGGAAAGCAAGTCTTGACTCCCTTTGAGCTGGAGTTGAGAAAGACCGAGGGCACCAGTACCTCTCAGCAAGATCCTCCTTCACAAGCTTAAGACTTTAGCTTAGGGCTTCTCTTTTTCCATTTTTGAATTATATATGTAATGTACATTTAACAGATTAATGAAGAACAATTTCGTTTGCTTTTTACTTGGGTTATATTTATTTTTACTTTATTCTTTTTGTACTTATTACAAAAGCTTCCCATTAAGTCATAGCAAAAGTTTCTCAGAGTACACAAATCTAACTCCAAGGATTGCACAAACATAACTTCCACATAATCACGCGTATATTATTAAAGATTCAATAAAAGGTGACATGGTTAATATATTTGAACAATGCCTCGATTAAGAAGAAGAGAGGGCCTCATATAACAATTAAACCCTTGTAATGCATAGCTTTGTTTCTAGTAAGATGTAAGATCCAAGTTAGGAATCAGTAACGCATTAACATCCAGACATAATAAGAGAATGACTTTGATAAAAGTTGTGGTCAGAAGATAAGACTTAATCGATTCTCCGTTTGACTCTTAAAGGTTATAACTTCAAAAGTAAAATTCCCCAAAGCAAGAGGTCCGAAGACCCAACATAACTGAGGTTCTGTTCGATTCTTAAAATTGTAACTTCAAATGTTAATTTTCCCAAAGTAGGAGGTCCGAAGACCTGACATAACTAAGGTTCTGTTTAACAAATGACAAGACATCAATTTCCACAAGGTTTGTGGTCCGAGGACTGCACTTAACCAAGTTTCTGTTTGATTCTTAAAATTATAACTTCAAATGTTAATTTTTCCAAAGTAGGAGGTCCGAAGACCTGACATAACTAAGGTTCTGTTTAACAAATGACAAGACATCAATTTCCACAAGGTTCGTGGTCCGAGGACTGCACTTAACCAAGTTTCTGTTTGATTCTTAAAATTATAACTTCAAATGTTAATTTTCCCAAAGTAGGAGGTCCGAAGACCTGACATAACTAAGGTTCTGTTTAACAAATGACAAGACATCAATTTCCACAAGGTTTGTGGTCCGAGGACTGCACTTAACCAAGTTTCTGTTTGATTCTTAAAATTATAACTTCAAATGTTAATTTTCCCAAAGTAGGAGGTCCGAAGACCTGACATAACTAAGGTTCTGTTTAACAAATGACAAGACATCAATTTCCACAAGGTTTGTGGTCCGAGGACTGCACTTAACCAAGTTTCTGTTTGATTCTTAAAATTATAACTTCAAATGTTAATTTTCCCAAAGTAGGAGGTCCGAAGACCTGACATAACTAAGGTTCTGTTTAACAAATGACAAGACATCAATTTCCACAAGGTTCGTGGTCTGAGGACTGCACTTAACCAAGTTTCTGTTTGATTCTTAAAAATATGATAACTGCGAGCGTTAGAGCTACTCATAACTTTGAAATACAAACTGACAAAAGCTCATTTTATTAATAATAATATCTTCTAAGATTATTTACATTCCATGGACGTGGTACAATTCGCTCGTCTAGATCAGCTAGCCTATATGACCCTATGCCTGCTACTGAAACAATGCGATAGGGGCCTTCCCAGTTAGGTCCCAGCTTACCCCAAGCTGGGTTCTTAGAAGTGCCTACAACTTTCCTTAATACAAGATCACCAGGTGCAAGTGGTCTTAGCTTCACATGGGCATCATACCCTCGTTTTAGCTTCTGCTGATAATAAGCCATTTGGACCATAGCTGCCTCACGTCGTTCCTCAAGTAAATCAAGATCTTTCTCTAGAAGTCCCTTGTTATTCTCTGGGCTAAAAGAACTTGTCTTTAGAGTAGGAAAACCAGATTCCAATGGTATCACCGCCTCGGCACCATACGTCATAGAGAATGGCGTTTCTCCAGTGGACCTGCGCGGTGTGGTCCGATACGTCTACAGGACATGAGGGAGCTCTTCTACCCATCTGCCTTTCGCATCGTCCAACCTCTTCTTGAGCCCGTTAACTATGACCTTGTTAACTGCCTTGGCTTGTCCATTTCCTTGAGGGTAAACTGGGGTAGAATATCTGTTTATGATACCCATGTCGGCACAAAACTTCCTAAAAGCCTTACTATCGAACTGGACACCATTATCAGAGATGAGTGTATGTGGTATTCCGAATCTAGTGACAATATTTTTCCATATAAATTTCTTGGAATCAACATCTCGTATATTGGCTAAGGGCTCAGCTTCAACCCATTTAGTGAAGTAGTCTGTTCCCACGAGCAGCCATCTTTTGTTGCCAGCAGCTCTCGGAAATGGCCCTACAATGTCCAAGCCCCATTGTGCGAAAGGCCAAGGGCTGGAGAGAGGGTTAAGAACCCCTCCAGGTTGGTGGATATTAGGGGCGAACCTCTGACATTGATCACATTTTTTGGCATAGTCCTGAGCCTCCCTCTGCATATTGGGCCACCAATAACCCTGAGTCAGGGCTCTATGGGCTAAGGACCTTCCCCCAGTGTGGCTCCCACAAATTCCCTCATGCAATTCCTCCAGTAATGCCTCTGTTGATTCAGGGTGTACACACAACAAGTATGGTCCTGAAAAGGATCGTTTGTATAGCTTCTGGTCCTCGGACAACCAGAAACGCGGCGCCTTTCGACGTACCTTTTCTGCTTCAACCTTGGCTTCGGGGAGAACGTCATTTTTAAGAAAGGATATGATCGAATCCATCCAACTAGGGCCAGGCCTTATTAGATGGATGTGAGGTGCGTTAGCAGTTACAAGAGAAGGTTCTACCAAATCCTGAACGAGGATAACCCTTGGCAAACCTTGAGCCGAGGATGTTGCCAACGTAGCCAAGGAATCTGCATGAGTGTTTCCACTCCTAGAAACGTGAGCTAAGGCAAAGGAGTCAAATTCAGCCTGCCGACGTTTGACCTGGGCCAAATATTCCTGCATTTAGGGGTCTCTAGCCTCCATGGTTCCCATGACCTGGCCGACCACTAACTGAGAGTCCGAGAACACGTGGATTTCCTTGCCACCCATCTTATGTACCATTTGCATGCCTACCAAGACTGCTTCATACTCGGCCTCATTATTAGTAGCCGAGAAGGCCAATCTCAAAGATTTTTCGAAGACAATTCCTTCAGGGGATATTAGAACAAGTCCAACACCAGACCCTCTTTGATTAGTGGCCCCATCCACATAAACTTTCCAAACCGAGGGCGATACGTCTGTGATCACACCGACTGATTTTTCTCCCATGTGTGATTCTTTTGAAGTTTCTTCTAACAATGGTTCAGTAAACTCTGCCACCAAATCAGCGAGGACCTGTCCCTTTACCGATGTGCGAGGCTTGTATTTAACATCAAAGGCTCCCAAAATGGTTCCCCATTTTGCCACCCTGCCAGAATAATCAGCACTACGCAACACAGCCTTAAGAGGCAACTGGGTCAAAACAACCACAGTATGAGATTGGAAATAATGAGGAAGTTTACGCGTGGCGTGGACTACAGCCAGAAGTGCTTTTTCCAAGGGCAGATAGCGCACCTCGGCCTCATTCAAGGATTTACTAACGTAGTAGATCGGTCTCTATACTCCGCTTTCGTTCCTTATAAGGACTAAGCTCACTGCGTGAATAGCCACGGCCAGATAAGCGAATAATACCTCGTCTACATCAGGGCGAGATAAAATAGGTGGCCGAGAAAGATATTGCTTAAGCTGTTGGAAAGCTAACTCGCAGGCCTCAGTCCATTGAAACCCTTTCCAACTGTGCAACAACTGAAAGAAAGGACGACACCGGTCAGCTGACCGAGAAATAAATCTATTCAACGCAGCAATCATTCCAGTCAATTTCTGAATCTCTTTTGGGTTCCTAGGCGGCTGCAAATTTCGAATAGCCTTAACTTGCACTGGGTTTACCTCTATGCCCCTATGAGTAATCATAAATCCCAAGAACTTTCCAGATCCCACGCCAAAAGAACACTTGGAGGCGTTAAGGCGCAATTTATACTTCCTTAGCATCCGAAAGGTGTCGGCCAGATCTGTCATGTGTGAAGGTACTGTCTTACTCTTCACCACCATATCATCCACGTATACTTCGATGGTTTTCCCCAGTTTCTGTTCAAACATTCGGGTCATCATTCTTTGATAAGTAGCCCCAGCATTTTTTAATCCAAATGGCATGACCTTATAATGATAGTTCCCGGTTGGAGTAATGAAAGCAGTCTTCTCCTGATCCTCTAATGCCAAGGGAATTTGGTGGTAACCTTGGAAGGCGTCCAAGAAACTCATCCGAGGATGTCCAACAGTAGCATCTACCAGTTGATCAATCCTTGGCATTGGGAACGAATCTTTAGGACAGGCCTTGTTCAGATCAGTAAAGTCCACACATACTCTCCACTTGCCGTTCTTCTTCTTAACGACAACAGTATGAGCCAACCAGTCAGGGTAAAAAACTTCCTTGATAGCCCCCGCCCTTTTGAGTTTAAGAACCTCTTCCTTTATAGCCTCAGAATGTTCTCGAGAAGACCGCCGTGGTGGCTGCCTCCTCGGAACAATGGCAGGATTGACATTTAAACGATGACAAATAAAGTTCGGATCTACGCCTGGAGCCTCATAGGGGTCCCACGCAAAGACATCTAAATTGTCCTTCAGAAATTTCAACAACTCCATCTTCTCTTGGTGTGGCAAAAGTACACCAACTTGGAAGAACCTCTCTGGATCATCTGCTATTACAAACTTCTCTAACTCCTCACAAACAGCCTCGTCTCCTGTCATCGCTCCAGGTGCCTCCGGAGCTGTTAATTGCTATGACTCCTGGATGGGCAAAGTTGATGACTCAATTTCCGACTGACGTAGCACCGCAGCCGATATGCATTGCCTAGCCACTACCTGGCTGCCGAGGATTTCCTCAACATGCTCCCCCGAGGGGAATTTCACCTTAACATGTAAGGTAGAGGAGACAGCTCCCAAAGCGTGCAGCCATGGCCTGGCGAGGATGGCTGTATATGGAGAGTACGCATCAACCACAATGAAATCTACCTCAACCGTTTCCGTGCCGGATTGAACGGGTAAACGGATCTGTCCCTTCGGCACAACGGCCCTTCCTTCGAAGCTTATAAGTGGAGAGTCGTAAGGGGTTAGATCTTCCAACTCCAACCTTAGCCCTTTAAATAGATCAGGGTACATGATATCTGCACCGCTGCCCTGATCTATCATCACCCTCCTGACATCATAGTTCCCAATCCTGAGGGTAACCATAAGAGCATCGTCATGGGGCTGAATAGTCCCTACTTTATCCTCCTCGGAGAAACCTAAGACAGGTAAAGTGCCCTTTAATCTCTTCGGCCTGCTACCCACATCCTCGGCCTGCGGATGGGAAACTGCCATCACCCTAGTGGGACCTGAGCCGGTCCTACCAGGTGCAGCGAAGATAACATTAATTGTTCCCAATGCTGGCCGAGATGAACTGTTCCTCTGGTTGTTTGAACCAACTTGACTGACCTGCCCAGTGGGCTGACACAAGTGCTGCTTTAACTTTCCTTCACCGACGAGCTGCTCTAGATGGTTCCATAAGGTGCGACAGTTCTCAGTAATGTGACCCACATCCTGATGATACTGACAGAAAAGGTTTTGATTTCTTTTCGCAGGGTCCCCTGCCATCTTGCCGGGCCATCTGAAGAAGGGCTCCTTACGAACCTTTTCTAATAACTGGTGCACTGGTTCTCGGAACACAGTATTTACAGCCTGAGGTGCTGCCGAGCCGGATTGTCCGAAGTAATCCCTCCTCGGCTTATTGTTGTGATATCTGTCCGACCTGAAATCCCTTCTCTCCTGTGGGATAACCTTCTCCTTTCCTTTTCCCTGCTGCTGGTCTTCCTCTACCCTTTTATATTCATCAATACGATCCATAAGACGGCGTACGCTGCGGACAGGCTTTTTCATCAAGGACTTTCTTAGGTCGTGATCAGTAGGGAGACCCACCTTAAAAGTATTAAGCGCCACCTCATCAAAGTCGCCGTATATTTCATTAAACATCTCCCAGTATCGGTCGGAGTATGCTTTCAGTGTCTCCCCTTCCTTCATGGCCATGGATAGCAACGAGTCCAATGGCCGAGGGACTCTGCTACACGTAATGAACCGCGAAGCAAATGCCCTAGTTAGCTCCCCAAATGAGCCTACGGATCCTGATTTGAGACCGTTAAACCATCTCATAGCCACAGGTCCCAAGCTAGAGGGGAAGACTTTACACATCAAAGTCTCGTTGTGAGAGTGCACTGCCATCCTCTGGTTGAAGTGACTCACGTGCTCCACCGGATCAGTCCGGCCATTATATATGGTAAAGGTGGGCTGGGTGAACCTCCTGGGAAGCCTCCCCCTCTCAATCCTCCGTGAAAACGGAGATCTAGAGAGCTGGTGCAACGCCCTACTCATGGTATCGTTGCCTAAGCCCCTAGAACGAAGCTTCTTACGTCTGCGGGTTGGCTGGTCGTCCTCCTCACCGAAGGATGTTGCGCTGGTGGGAGAAAATGACCTTGAACTGTAGCCAGGTCCCCTATCTTTCTCTGAGGAAGAACTAGACGAGGACGGGGAAACCTTACGTTTAGCGCAGCGTAACCTCCTCTTCAAACGATTGATTTCCTTCTGCATGGATTTAGAACCCTCATCACGGGTAGTGCTACCCCCTCTATGAGTATGGCTAGCCCCTGGGTATTCTGTATGGACGCTTCCCTCACGATCCCTACGATGTTCAAGACGTTCGAAATGATCTTCCGGTTGTGATCCTTGTGACTCTGCATGGTGAGAGCCTAAGCCTGCCATAATATCCCTACCTCTTCTAGACTAGATTTCCCACAGACGGCGCCAATTGTAAGTGCACAAATGCACCTGGCCCCAAGAACAGTTATGGGCCCAGGCCCAATGAGCCTTAAACAATATGAATTTGTAGAGTGTGGGCTTGAAACCCAGGTTAGAAGTATGTGAGAATTAAATAACAAACTAAGGATTGTAAATACTTGGAAACAACAAGGAATATTGCAAATTGGTCTCTTCGGACGTAAGCCAAGGGCTGTTCTTATATTATATCTTTCTCCTTGTCTGTTTTCTTTTTTAGATTACAAAAAGTCCCTCCCATTTCTGTTCTAGGTTCCTCCTTAAATACTCCTCTTTTTAATACTTTGTACACGTGTTGCCCCAACTCCTCCCTTAGCCAAGATATTTCTTTTCTTAGTGCCTTTGAACAGTAACTAGAAGTTTCCCTTCCACTGTTTTAGTGTCACTTCCCCATTAATGCGGCCAGGGTGGTAGGTGCAGGGTCTTTAATGTGGAGGTAGCAGCCTTTATCTTTGACATTTCTTCAACACCGGTGCTTCTTGGGCGTTCTAGGGCTCCCCCCTTTTAACCATTGGTCTTAACCATGTCATCCCCTAATCTTTACTTTGAAATCCCGAGTTCTTCGGTGTTCATCCGAGGGTAAGGTCACCCTCGGCTGGATCCTCGGATCCTCGGCGTATGGGCCGACCCATAGTACTAACAAATTCTAAACCCAGGATCAGGTCGGCCTTCTTTAACACGGCCCAAAAGGCCCACGTTCCCATCAGGATCTTTTTGCCCCATACACTATATATACCCTCATTACCCACAAAAGTAAAGGAAGCTATTCAAAGAAAAAAACTCTAGATAGGTTCTCTACAACACACACACACCCATCTTTAAAGAGAGAGTTACTCATTCTAAGAGAGAAATCATTGTAGCCTCTTCTCCTTCCCTCTCCCATTGTCATACCTTGAGAGTAGATTTGTACCCAAATACAACCTACACCTTTTCAGAGTGTAGAGAGTGTTTTGGAACTTGGGAAGTTTTGGAGATTTGCCAAAAGAAGTTGGTGAGGCTTGGAGGATGCAATCAGGCGTATTGCGGGATCCCAAAAGCTAGACAAGACACGGTTCCAAAAAGCCTTGTTGGAGTAGGAGCTTGAAGGGCTTAGGTGCATTAGGTAGATTAGGCTTGAAGGGTCTCTTGCTATTCGTGTATCCCAACTTATTATCTAGTGGATCGATTTACCGCTTGGAAGGCTACAGAGAGGTTTTTTAACGAGTTCTTCAGTTTCCTCTTCGATGACATATCGCCGTGTTATCTTATGTTTGCATTCTCTCTTCCCTTACTCTTATGCTTTACTTTTATTGTTTGTTATTTATGTTTATGCACTTGAGTAGTTATCAGTTTATTGCGCTTCATTTACTCTTGTTCCGCACTTTGATTAAATAAGAGTAAAATCAACTGAGCTGTAATTTTAATTAAGGGTCTAAACAAGCTCTTGTGTTTTTAGTACAAATCCGAGCTTTCAATTGGTATCAGAGTGGGTACACTTGTTTTGGTTTCATTATCTAAGTGTGATCCTTGACCCCTTGTATGTTTCGCCATAAATAGTGTTTTATATGCTTCTATGGATGTTTTGGATGTTGTTGAGTGTAACACGCCATGTGTTTGTGAAAATGCATCTATGAGTGTATATTCTCATGATTGTGATGACATACTACATGAATCTATAGGTGTTGTTAATATACCAAATGTCAAACTATTGAAAAAAAAGGCTAAGAAGGTTCATGAGAATTTAAGCAAATTCATGTGTGAAAAGGATGATTTGATTGCTAAGCTCAATGAATCTAACAAATTGATTGAAAAGTATAAGAAACTTGCTAAACATTCTCTTGAAAAACTAAAGGAGTTTGAATGTTTGAATATGGACTTGGACGCTAAACTTATTTTGTCTAACAAACTTGTTGATGAGCGAAAATGTGAAAATGAATCTCTTAAGATGCATGTCAAGTGTTTGATTGCTGAACCTACTGCTAAAAATGATAAAAATATTTGTTGCAATCATATTGTAGTACTTGATTTTATACCTATTGTGAGTTCTACCTCTAAAGACAAATCGGTGTATATTCCTTCCGTACAAAAAAAATCAAAAGGTGGAGAGAGAGACTCTCAAGCCAAAGCCTTTGTTTAAGTCTCAATCTAAGGTTTTGGATGGATCTAAGTTTGTTTCAACTTGCCACCATTGTGGTGTGATTGTTCATATAAGACCTCAATGTCTAAAGTTGAAGAGAGAACAAAACCATGTTGCTAGATCCCTTCCCAAAAAGCCTAGTGGACCTAAACACATTATTTGTCACCATTATAGTGCCTTTGGTCATCTTAGACCTCTTTACTCTAAGTTTTAAGCTCTCAAAAGAATCAAAAGAAAAGAGAAACTTGAGCTTCTTAGAAGTTATGCTATGAAAGCTAAACCGGTTATGGGGAAAAATGGTAAATTGTTGAAGAAATTTTTTGATGTTCTTACCTCCTTGTCTATATGCATCTCCAGTTCTCATTCTTCCAACCCTTGTCTCACTTCTCATGAGACACTAATTCCAAACAATCGTTCCGTTTGGATGATGAAAGGTTCCTATGGTTGAGCTTATGCTATTTTGGTTCTTGATCTAATTCTTTCGATCTTTGTAGAACTCTTCATGCATTAGATGCTTCATTGACATGCATTTGTGTATCATGCATCTCTTTATATGCATTATTTTTATTATTTTTTGCATTTGATCTTACTTTCATGCTTTTATTTTTGTGTATGTAAAAAATCCAAAAACACATAAAAAGTGAAAAATTCAAAAAGTTTGATCGTATATATTTGAGCACATTTCACACGTGAGTTTGGCATAGTACTTTCATACTAATAGCGTAGTGCATTTACAAGCTTAGCTTGTTTTGTATGCACATCTATCTGTGTGGGAAAAATCTTAAAACCTATGTGTGATTGTTGTAAATCAATCTTCAAGCTTGTCATGAATGATTAGTCAATAGTCTTGTTGATCTTGATACCATGCATAGACTTGTGTTTATATATCTTCCCACTTTTTATGTTTTTGCTCTATAGCTCAACAAATGTCAAATCTCGAAAAGAGATAATGAGCTTCAAAAGTCGTCGCACATACTAATATTTGACTAGGAAAAAGGAAAAGCGACTTGTATTGAAATGTATGGTGCCTCAAAAAGCCAAAGGCTTACTCACAAAATTGAAATATCTAAAATTTCAAGTATCGATCTCAAAATGAGATGTAATGTTATTATATGATCAAAAGTTATAAGTTGTAAGAAACTAAAAAGAAAAACTTCAAAGTTTTGTGATCACTTTCTTGTGGAAGGTCATATATGTTCATTTCTACAATTGAGATAGACCACTTGACTTAGCACTAGTTGTATATGACTTGATTGAATTGATCATTGAAGCTTCACTCTAGACTAAGGACTATTCCACATTTGATATACACACACAACACACAAGTCTATTGTTCAATGAATGCTTATTTTATTTGTGTGGTTGTACATGTTCAAATGTAATGTGTGTATGCTCAACCATATATGAATCAAAC
Source organism: Castanea sativa (assembly GCF_040712315.1). NCBI lineage: Eukaryota > Viridiplantae > Streptophyta > Magnoliopsida > Fagales > Fagaceae > Castanea > Castanea sativa. Next base: position 53,624,128 of record NC_134015.1, read on the forward strand.
CAAAAAGATTTTTGTTCATTTTGTTTGCTTTTGGAAGTGATTTGTATCACTCATGTTTTTCAATGTTTTTCAAGTTGTTTTTGTGTGAAAACAATGTTTTCTAAGTGTTTTCGTGACCTATATCATGTGTAAGCTCAGTCGCGAGTTAAATGGTCAAATTCTCAAGTTTTTCAACTTTGGACAAAGAGTTTCGTGACTATTTCGCAACTGTTTCGCGAGTAAGGCTTACCAGTGAAATTTTTGTGAGTAAGGCTTACCAGCGAAATTTTCGCGGGAAGCTTACCAGCAAGTTACCCGCGAAAATCTCTAGATTAGCTTTTTAAAGGGCATTTCGTGGAACATTTGTTTTAAATATCTCCCATCTTCTCCCAAACCCCTATTTTCATGATTCTACATCTAAACCCAACTAAATTCAAGTGTTTTTCATTCCATTAACATCTCCAAGGTAATCTTTAACGATTTTCATTAATTTTGATCATTAGATTATGTTTTTGAGGTTTTAATGTTCATAATTGGGATTTTCTCAAATGGGGCTGGAAAACTTATTTTTTATCAATCTTTTTTATTGTATTTTGTTTTAAATGATGATTTGCTTTGAATGTTGGCCCCTTGTGACAAAAATAACATGTATTTAGGCAAGATTTTCATATGTTTATGCATTATTTAACATACATGTGTAGTGTGTGCATTCTATGTATTTGATAAAATTCTTAAATGGCATTTTCTCATTGTTTTGGACTCCGATGAGTACCAAACTTTGGGGATTACCACAAGTATGCATGTTTATCATGTTTTGATCATTAGTTGTGTATTTTACACACTTTGCCCCATGAATTCTTGCTCATGCATTAGTCACGCATCTCACATGCACATTAGATGCACCTTTGCTGCACACACTCTTACACTTGAATTTGCTCATGAATTCGCTCATGCTGCACACACTTTTGCATTCGCTCATGCTAGTTAAGTCTTTTTGGGCCTTTTAGCACATATAGCAGGTTCTTGTGTCTATGTTATGCCTAGGTCTATATCATGTGCCATTATCTTTAGTATGTCATGTTTATTTTATGTTTTATAGCATTTTTTAGATGTCTTTGTCTTTCATTTAAGTTTCATTTTCTCATTCATCTTGCACCCCTCATGCATCTTATTCTTGTTCATATCTTCTTTTCTCTCCCTCCTTCCTCTTTATTCGTTTGTCTATTAGTGACAAAAAGGGGGAGACTATACCGAATTATATACCGGAGTATATCGTCGTTTCAATATGACTCATGTGCACATTCTCAGGGGGAGAAATTCTATCTCGTGTACATTCAAAAGGGGAGAAAGTCATAGGGGAGATGCATATACCAAAGGGGAGAAGACATTTTTTTTAGAAAACCTTGTTGTGTTTGTTTTACCTTATGCTTGTTTTCTCGTTGTTTTATGGTGCTTTAAGTTACATTTAGTATCTATGCTTTGTTGCTCTCATCCCATCGTGCTTATGTGTTGGAACACACTTGTGCCCTTGTTAGATCTTGTATCTTTAATGCTAAGACCTTTTGTGTTTTGCATTGGTTGTGTTTTGCATTAGTTGTGTGTTGAGCATGCATACATCCTTATGTTATTGTGTTTTATTGGTTGCATGTTCAGATGATCATTTACTTTGCTATATGATCATTGTTGTTATTTCCATATGACTATTTTCGTGTATGATCAAGTTGCTCACATGATGTTTACTTGATCGCAATTTACTTGTTACATTATACTTGTTCTTTTATTACTTGATTTATCTTGAGGATCTAATGCGTTTTGTGCAAGTGTTTCAGGTTACAGGTATTTTGTTCCAGGTTCATCACAGGTTTTAGATTTAGGTGTGAGTGAGTTTTGTCATTGTTCCCAAACTCACGTTTAAGTCTAGAGTCTATTATAGGGTGTTTTGTCACGGAATAGGCAAAGGGGGAGATTATAAAGTTATGATTTACAACTATGTTTTATGTTGGCTTTATTCCATGGCAAAAAGTATTATATGTGCTTAAATTTGTTCCTTGTATTTTATGAAATTTTATTGTATTGGGTTTAGTATTAAGTTAGTGAAGAATTGAGCATGAAATGAAGAATCAGTGCAATTTCAAGACTAACTCGCAAGAAGAGTATCCCGCGAAAAAGGCAAGTGAGAAGCACATGCTGGAAGCTGAAGGATTTTGTGAGTGTCTCGCGAGTAAAGCCTTCCCGCGAGATACCCATGAAACTCTCTGCCTGGAGGATTTTTAAGTGTGACTTTCTCACCCTTCACCCATACTATATATACCCTTCATTACCCACAAAAGTAAAGGAGGCTATTCAAAGAGAAAAACCCTAGATAGGTTCTCTACAACACACACACACACACACCCATCTTTTAGAAAGAGAGTTGTTCATCCCTAGTGAGAAATCATTGTAGCCTCTTCTTCCTCCATCTCCCATTGTCATACCTTGAGAGGAGATTTGTACCTAAACACAACCCACACCTTTTCAAAGTGTAGAGAGTGTTTTGGAGTTCGAAATTTTTTGGAAATTTTCCAAAAGAAGCCAGTGAGGCTTGATGGATGCAATCAAGCGTATTGCGGGATCTAGAAAGCTAGACAAGACACAGTTCCGAGAAACCTTGTTGGAGTAGGAGCTTGAAGGGCTTAGGTGCATTGGCTAGATTAGGCTTGGAGGGTCTCTTAGTCTTACTATTCGTGTATCCCAACTTATTGTCTAGTGGATCGATTTACCGCTTAGAGGACGGTGGAAAGGTTTTTCGCCGAGTTCTTCCATTCCCTCTTCAATAATACATCGCCGTGTTATCTTGTGTTTGCATTCTCTCTTCCCTTATTCTTGTGCTTTACTTTTATTATTTGTTGTTCATTTTTATGCACTTAATTAGTTATCAGTTTATTGCGCTTCATTTACTCTTGTTCCACACTTTGATTAAGAGTAAAATCAATTGAGCCGTAATTTTTATTTAAGGTCTAAACAAACTCTTGTGTTTTTAGCACAAATCCAAGTTTTCAACATAAAAAATAAATAAAAATGTAATTATATCAAGAACTTATCAGCATTGCGCTGAGAATGTGACATAATTGTCAATGACCAAAGTAGACCGAAATTAACCAAATGAACCGAAATGGACCAAACTAGACCGAATAGACCAAAATAAATTATAAACAAACTGCATAGAAATGGAGCAAAGTAGACTGAATGAACAAAAGTGGACCAAAATGGACCAGATGAACTGAAGTAGACTGAAATGGACCATGGTAAACCAAATAGACTGAAGTAGACTGTAATAGACTAAATGGAGCAAAATGGACTAAAGCGGACCAAAATAGACCAAAGTGGACTGAATAGACAAAAATAAACCTAGTTGGACAAAGATAACCCAAAATGGGCTGAAATGGACCGAAGTTGACCAAAATACTATGCTGATGTGAGTCAACTGGAGCGTGACAATAATAGATACTACACTTTAAAAACATATGCATAAATGAGCATAGCCGAGAGCCTTATAGCTCAACTGACATCTCTCAATATATCTAACAAAGATGCTCATGATTTGAATCTCTCTTCCTAACCATCAAATTAAAAATATATATTAATTAAAAAAAAAAAAAAAATGTTAAACATTCCTTCGACTACAAGAGCACTCTCCATGGCTGACTTTTCCATGTGGACTCAATAGAAATGCTTTTTTTTTTCCCTGATATTGGACGAAGGCCAAAAATTATAGGAGGATTTTACTCAATGGGACCTTTATAATGACTTTTAGATGCCGGGGCTCTCTGTAAGTTCATTTCCACTGTACACACTTTAGGCTTATCTTTACTAAAAACCATTATAATAACGAAGGCCTATGATCTTGCGTAAGCCTTTACCTGCTTCTTTATCCAATTATAAAAAAACATAATCATGTGAACACATGGATCTGAGATCCCATATGGGGGTCAATCTTATCAATTTCCTTGTCAGCTTCCTCAACCAAATATAAAAGACCAAATAAAAAAAACTTATTGACTGACCAATTAAATGAAGATGATTGGAAGAAATTTCTCATATGAACTCAACAATTAAGGCTTCTCAGTCTAATAGAAAGCCAACTGAGAGAGAATGGAGGAGAAGAAAGGTGAAGTTATCCTCTTTGGAACATGGGCCAGCACATTCTGCACTAGAGTTGAGCTAGCCCTCAAACTAAAAGGCATACCCTATGAGTATGTGGAGGAAGATTTGACAAAGAAAAGTGAGTTGCTCCATAGCCTTAATCCAGTTCATAAGAAAGTACCTGTGCTTGTTCACAATGGGAAATCCATTGCTGAGTCACTCATTATCCTTGAATACATAGAAGAGTGCTGGAATACCACCCCAAAACTATTGCCTGAGGATCCTTACCAAAGGGCAAAAGTCCGCTTTTGGGCCAACTATTATGATCAAAAGGTGAGTTCTCTCTCTCTCTCTCTCTCAACTCTAATGCTTCAGTACACTAAACCCGATCTAAACATGAGATATGTTCAAAATCATGCAAGTATTGATCTTGTATCCCGGCCAGTGCACTAAAACATTGGGCGGAAGCGCTTGATTTGTTGATTTGCTATTGCCAATTATGTAGCTTTTGTGTTGAAACACTAACAAAAGCATTTTGTGTCATCAGATTGTGCCAAGCTTCTACGTCATCTTCGGGTCCAAAGACAAGGAGAGAGAGAAAGCCATTGAAGACTTGAGCCAATTGCTTAAGGTGTTTGAAGAAGGTATTGAAAAGGATTTTCCGGGGCAGTCTCCATTCTTCAATGGTGAGATCCTAGGGTATCTTGGTATCGTTATTGGCTCACATGCATGCAACTACCAAGCTGTTGATGAGGCCATTGGTGTGGTACTCATATCAGAAAAGAATCCAGAGTTTCTCTCATGGGTCAATGCTCTGAAGAAATGCCCTCTGATGGGGGAGACACTACCACCTCATGACAAATTGGTTGCCAGGTTGAGTGCTAGACTTAAGTCTACTTAAGTTTAATATTGAAGCTGAAGGAAGGGTTACCATACATCAAGCTCTGATTGAAGATGGTTGCACCTTTTAATTGTTTGGAATAAATCCTTGTCTCATAGCCAAGTAAAAAAAAAAAAAAATTGAGTGTAAGCAGAACTATGATGCTACTGTTTGGTTTCTATGAAGTGTTGCCTATGTGTTTTGTTTCTACTGCGTGTTCACTTCTTAACACTAGATTTGCCTAAAATGTAAACTAGAGCAAATGAAAAAAGTCGGCTAAAATGCTTTTTACACACTAAATTCGTGGTTGCTTCTAAATCCACAGAGTTTGATGTATGTTTAATTGGAAGAAAACAACCTAGTTGACCAATATGGTAGGTGATATCTAATAAGGATCGTTAATTAATTGTAAGTTTAACTGAAACAAAGCAACCTAGGTGACCGTTATATAGGTAATACTTAATAAGGAAAGTTAAGATAATTTTTCATCACAACACTAGAAGATTGAAGATGAGACATGGAACTGTGTGGAAGGGTTCAAGCAAGCCCATTTATATTATCAAAATATGTTGGGCATGTACTTGGAGCCTTTGTTTTAAGTCAAGCATAGCCCGGATGCAAGCCCACTCCAAGTCATTGCACTTCTGAGTTTAACCATGGATAACTTCGGATTGTTAGCCCTGTTAAAGTGTAGGCCCAGATTTTTTTTTTTTCTTTTTTGTTTTTAGTGAATGTAATCTCCTCTCTCCTCGTCCTACACAAACTAGGTAATTATAAAAAGATATCATTGTCTGAACTATTTATTAAGGACTCGGCTTAGATGCATTGAACTTGTTGGGTTGATAACATATGGCTAAAAATAGACCCATATCATCATTGTGATAGGTCCAATATAATTGAACACTGGACTCAAGTTTTGCCCATTAAATAATAAACTAAAATCTAAGATCTCGTGGATTACATAGACATAAAAACCATTTTATCAATCATTTAATAATACGAGCACATAACATGTTGGGTTGATAACATATGACTAAAAATGGACACATATCATCATTGTAATAGGTTCAATGTAATTGAAGACTAGACTCAAGTTTTGCCCATTAGATAATAAACTAAAATCTAAGATCTCATGGATTATATAGACATAAAAACCATTTTATCAATCATTTAATAATACGAGCACATAACAATCTTCTTTTGCTTTTTCTAAATTTCTTGTCACCCAAGAAGACGATGGCTGCTATGACACTTTTCTTATCCCATATTTGACTACTAAAATCTAGAACTAAGTACAAATTCTTAAGACTTCTTCTCCAAGTTTTGTTCTAGAAACATGTAGTCCAACTCTAATAAAATTTTAAATCTTTCTATTATCACCATTGACTAAAGTGCTCTCTGATCCACCAAACACCACAATACAGTGCAAAAGATCTCACAAAAGGAACTCTATAAATCAATGCCTCAAGCAACCATACAGGCATTACACACCAATATTTAAGATACAAGACAGAGAGAGAGAAAGAGAGAAAAAGATATCATAATGGAGAAGCAAAATGAAGTTGTTCTGTTTGGCACATGGGCTAGCGCCTTCTGCAAGAGAGTTGAGTTAGCCCTTAAAATCAAGGGCATACCTTATGAGTACGTAGAAGAAGATCTAACAAATAAGAGTGAGTCTCTCCTCCACTACAACCCTGTCCACAAGAAGGTACCTGTGCTTGTTCACAATGGCAAACCCATTTCTGAGTCACTTGTAATTCTCGAATACATAGATGAGTGCTGGAATAACACACCAAAACTATTGCCAGAGGATCCTTACCAAAGGGCTAAAGTTCGCTTTTGGGTCAACTTTTTTGATCACCAGGTGGGTAGTATCTAATTACTTATGCTATTACATTTTTTTATAAAAAATAATAAGTAGCACTAGTCTATATATTTGTCATTTAAAAAATTAATTCTAAAATCATTTGTTTAAACTTCAATTTGTCCATATAGAAGTTCAAAACTATATATTAATAGACGTTTAACAAATAGGAAATCATGAACAAAAGAAAAAACTGTATCCCACCGCACGCCTAATTAATAATGATATCTTATCTAGGTATGAATATGGTGATAATAACTCTACTTTAAAAAATAAAAAAATAAAAATAAAAACAAGCAAACAAACAAACAAAAACAAATATCTAAAAAGAAAGGAAGTGATCGAAATTTATAAATAATATATATTGCAATCATCTTCCTCTCTCACCCTCCCCCTCTCTGTTCCCTACCTCTCTTTCTGTTCCAAATATATTATGAATAAGAATATGAAGTCTCAAGTACTCCTTAAAAGGAGAAAGTATTTCACATATCAAATATATGCATCATTTCTCACATAATGTATAGGTCCTACACACTTGTATAACTGTGGGATTTGCATGCAATAAGAGGATAAATGCATATATATCATTACTCTTAAGGAGCCTAGCTTGTATAACTTCAACTATTATTTATTGAAAAATTGGGCTCTCTTTATGATGTTAAGTAATTGCTATTTACATACATCTTGTTAGCAGATTATGGCAAGACTCTTACCCATCATAATGACTAGAGGCGAAGAGAGAGAGAAAGCAATCAAAGAATTCAACGAGCTGCTAAAGGTGTTTGAAGAAGGAATCAATAAGGATTTTCCAGAAGAATTCCCTTTCCTTGAAGGCAAGACCTTGGGATATCTTGATATTGTTGTGGGCACAGCTTTATGCAACTACGAAGCTTTTCATGAGGTTGTTGATGTGGTTTTTAGCCCTGAAAAGAACCCAGTAATCATGGCATGGGTGAAAGCTCTAAAAAACCATCCATCGATGAAGGAAACGCTCCCACCTCATGACAAGTTTGTTGATAAGATGCGAGAAAAGTATTTGGGCCAATATCCTTGAGTTTGATCCTTAGGCCAAAGGAAATCCTAAATATACTAGCTACTTCAAAAAAATGGTTATAAATATCCTATGGTGTTTATCGAATAACGGATATGTAAAAAAGCCACTTCTTATTGTATAATTTTTTTTAATGAATAAAAGACTTTATTAACAAGAGAAAAAGTAAAACACTATAGAGGAACATGCCTCAATCTTGATAACAAACTCAAAACAAGAGGGATAGCTACCCAAATCAAAAGAGCCAAAAACATTACACTTAAGAGACCATTTAGCTAAAGTATGAGCTGTTACATTTGCTAAATTCTTGACATCAGCATTTCATTGTTACGATATAGTTTAAGTTTTAACTATACAAGCTTGTGGTGTATTTCAATTGATAATTTAGTAATAATAACATTTTTTTTTTTTTTGGTAGTACTCATCTGTCCCCCTCCCCTACTAAATACCTATATGAACGTGTGTGATCCAAAAATAAATAATCATTCCTAGTCAAGAGCACTCCATATGGCTGAGTGGAAATTGTGGACTCAGTTAATAGCTTGGACGAAGTCCTTAGTTTACTTCCACTGCATTCACATTATATCTTGGCTCATCTTTACCACTATAACAATTGTAATGCTGTAGGCCAATTATCTTGCGTAAGCCTATGCATTTTTCCTGCTTCTTTATCTAATTATAAAAACTGTAAAACACATGCTGGGTCAACCTCATCAATTTCCTGGTCAGCTTCCTCAACCAAATAGAAAAAACTTGTTGACCTAAAAGATAAAGATGATTGGAAGAAATTTCTCATATGAACTCTTTAAATTAAGGATTTTCACAATCTGAAAGAAAGCCAACTGAGAGAGACAGAGAGACAGAGAGACAGAGAGAGAGAATGGAGGAGAAGAAAGGTGAAGTTGTCCTGTTTGGAACATGGACCAGCGCGTTCTGCACTAGAGTTGAGCTAGCCCTCAAACTAAAAGGCATACCCTATGAGTATGTGGAGGAAGATTTGACAAACAAAAGTGAGTTATTCCTTAGCCTCAATCCAGTCCATAAGAAAGTACCTGTGCTTGTTCACAATGGGAAATCCATTGCTGAGTCACTCATTATCCTTGAATACATAGAAGAGGGCTGGAATACGACCCCAAAACTATTGCCTGAGGATCCTTACCAAAGGGCAAAAGTCCGCTTTTGGGCCAACTATTTTGATCAAAAGGTGAGTTCTCTCTCTCAATTCTAGTGACGCGATATGAACATGACATATGTTCAAAATTAATAGTCAAGTATTAATCTTGTATCCAGTCCAGTGCACTAAAACATTGGACGAAAGCCTTGCCTCTTGGTAAACTAATTCAATAAAAATTAAATTAAATATTTTAAAAAATGAAAATTTGTATCCTCCTCTTTGTTGATTTGCTATACTTGTACCAATTATGTAGCTTTCGTGGGCAAACACTAACAAAAGCATTTTGTGTCATCAGATTGTGCCAAGCTTCTATATCATCTTCGGGTCCAAAGACAAGGAAAGAGAGAAAGCCATTGAAGACTCAAGCCAATTGCTTAAGGTGTTTGAAGAAGGTATTGAAAGGGATTTTCCAGGGCAATCCCCATTCTTCAATGGTGAGATCCTAGGGTATCTTGGTATCGTTATTGGCTCACTTGCATGCAACTACCAAGCTGTTGATGAGGCCATTGGTGTGGCCATCATATCAGAAAAGAATCCAAAGTTTCTCTCATGGGTCAATACTCTGAAGAACTGCCCTCTGATGGGGGAGACACTACCACCTCATGACAAATTGGTTGCCAGGTTGAGTGCTAGACTTAAGTCTACTTAAGTTTAGTATTGAAGCTGAAAGAAAGGGTTACCATACATCAAGCTCTGATTGAAAATGGTTGCAACTTTTAGTTGTTTGGAATAAATCCTTTTCTCTTAGCCAAATAAAAAAAATTAAGTGTAAGCAGAACTATGATGCTACTGTTTGGTTTTTATAAAGATTTGCCTATGTGTCTTGTTTCTACTGCATGTTCACTTCTTAAAACTAGAGTTGGCTAAAATGTAAACTAGAGCAAATGAAAAAAGTTGGCTAAAATGCGTTTTACACTCTAAATTTGTGCTTGCTTCTAAATCCACCGAGTTTGATGTATGTTTAATTGGAAGAAAACAAGCTAGCTGACCAATATGATAGGTGATATCTAATAAGGAAAGTAAACTAATTGTAAGTTTAACTGAAAGAAAACAACCTTGATGACCATTATATTGGTGATACTTAATAAGGAAAGTTAACTAGTTGTTAGAAAAATTCTCATCACAACACTAGAAGATTGAAGATGAGAAATGGAACAGAGGAACGGTTCAAGCAAACCCACGTATATTGTCAAAATATGTTGGGCATTTACTTGGGTCCTTTCAAGTCAAGTATAACCCAGGTGCAAGCCCACTCCAGGACATTGCAGTTTGAGTTTAATCATGGATAACCTCGGATTGTTAGCCCAGTTAAAGTGGAGGCCCAGATTATTATTTTTTTCTTTGTTTTGTTTTTAGTGAGTGGAATCCCCTCTATGGCCCTATCATTGTCATACACAAACTAGATAATTATATATAAGAAGATATCACAGTCTGATTTATTAAATAATGACTTAGTTTGAGTACATTGGACCAATTGGGTTAATGATATGTGGCCAAAAGTAAACACGTGTCTCCATTGTGATGGGTCTAATGCAACTGAACACTTGACTCAAGCTTTGCCCATTAAATAATAAATTAAAATCTAAGATCTTATGGATTACCTAAACCTAAAAACTATTTGATCAATCCTTTAAGGATGCAGGCCAAAAGTGTTTGTTACGAAACATGTAAGTCATTGTACATGTAACATAGTTCTTATGCTCTCTCTTCATTTCTTGTCGCCCAAGAAGACAAAGGTTGCTATCATGCTAGGCCAATTTTCTTATCCCATATTTTACCATTAAAATCTTGAACCATGTACAAATTCTTTGACTTCTTCTCCAAGATTTTAATCAAGAAACATCTAGTCCAACTCTAATAAAATTTCAAATCTTTCCATTATCACCATTGACTAAAGTGTTGTCTGACCCACCAAACACCACAATACAGTGCAAAAGATCTCACAAAAGGAACTCTATAAATCAATGCCTCAAACAGCCATACATGCAATTCTTGAAATATGAAATTTTCAACAACAAAAAAGAAAATGGTTACTTAAAAAATGTTGAAGCAAGATTTCTTAAAGAATATAAATTTTGGACAAGTTTGTAGGACCAAAAAAAATGCCCTCCAAAATTTAAAAAAAAAATCAATTATAATAACAAATAGTGAAACAAAAAAAACATAAGGATCATATAAAAAGAAAAAAAATACTAAATAAATCCCACACTCACGTCACGTGCAAAAGACGTGGGGTTGTTTATGGCAGCCTAAGCTTACAGTCCACACCAAAAATAAAAAAGAGATACACGGACAGAGCATTTGCAAGCAGAAAAAAGAAAAGAAAAGAAGAGAGCGAAAAAAAAAAAAAAAAAAAAAAAAAAGGAGAGAGCAAGTGAAGAGGAGGAGCACGCAGCAATAGGTTTATATATGAGATTTTATTAGTCTCTTTCTTCTCTAAATTTCTCTCTATCCCTCTTTCTTAAAACTGAATTTTTGTTTGGTAAAACAAATAGAGTGAAGTTTCTTGAGAAGTTCTTAACTCCATATATGAAATTTGAAGTTCTACGAATCAAACAAACAAATAAAGTCTTTGACTTTACCACTTTGAATCAAATTTATGGAATCATTGATTCTACCATTATATGGAGTCCTTGAGTTTACCAATTTAAAAATTGGAGTCTTTGACTCTCCTCCATTTAAACAAGTTGATGGAATCTTTGGTTCCACCATTATACTTGGTAATTCCTCCAATTAAACAATTTGAAATTATTGATTCTACCAATTTAAAATAATACACTTAATGGAGTCCTTTACTCCTAAAATTATTTTAAACAAAGTGGGGTTTTTAATTCCTTCAAAATCCAATATGACTAATTCTTAAGATTCCTAATTCTTTAAACAAAATTGGAGTTTCTAATTCACAAAATAAAATGACCATAAAATTGATGTGAGGAAATTTTTTGATTCCCAATTTCTAAAACATGTTTGTAAAAATAAAATTGCTTCAAAGGAGTTTTTTTTCCCTTAATTAAATTTGGAAACTTCAATCAAAATATCATTGCTTGTTAAAATTCCTACAAAGAAGTAAATGAAAGAAAGGGAAATTTACTCAAACATACAATTTCTCAAAAAGAGAATCCTTAGTTCAAAATCCATAAAAACATGGGTCCTTGATTTATCTTTGATATTAAAATAAATTATCTCACCCAAAACAAAATTAAGTCAATACTTAATTAAATACCAAGTCTTTGAATTAAATGTCCATCACTTATATTGGACAAAATCATATTTGAGGATTTTAAATCTAAAACCTCAATTTAAGAACACGAATTAGCTTGATCTCTACCAAGGGTACATAGGCAACTTAAATAAATTATTAGGTGCAACCACAAATGAATAAAAACATATATCCCTCCAAACATAAAAATAAATAAACTTATATACAAAAGCAATGTGGTTGAAATCAAAAGATCTTCCCTTGAAACAAAAGATTGTAACTAAGAGATACATTATCTTTAATGGACAAAACTTTATGAAACTACGAAGCTTTTCATGAGGTCGTTGCTGTGGTTTTTAGCCCCGAAAAGAACCCAGCAATTATGGCATGGTTGAATGCTCTAAAAAACCATCCATTGATGAAGGAAATGCTCCCACCTCATGACAAGTTGGTTGCTGAGATGAGAGGATAGTATTTGGGCCAATCTCCTTGAGGTTGATGCTTAGGCTAAAGGAAATCCAATCATATACTAGCTACTTAAATAAAAGCAGGGGAAGCTGTACGTTATCTTCAGGGGTCAAATTAACCTCCTGACTTGGAAAGTAAAAAATATTATTTATGTAAAATATTTGTTTTATTAGTTTGATTTACACTTAAAAGTATTTTTCACCTTTGATGATAGCTCAATCCAAAATCAAGTAACAACACAGATCAGTCAATCTCAAAACCCAAAACAGTACAAACTACTCTCACTTTCTCTCTTTGATTTGATTTCTAATCTCATTCTCATGAGTCTCATCATATCTTTTTTTTTTAACTATCTAAATCAGTATCTCTCTTTACTATAAATTTATATTATATATGTGTGTAATATTGATTGTATGCATAATTTATTTATTTTGTCATAATATTATTTGTGTGAATTGTAATGTGTGTGTATTATAAATATAATATAACTTTATATAATTTAATAATTAGAAAATACAGATAGTTTGTTACATGTGTGTATATTGTTAAAAAAAAAACAAATGATGTTTCAAATATTTGATTGGTTAAGTAGACACTTAGTATATTATTTATGTATAAATAAATGTGGTTATATGGGTCAATAATTAATACAATGTCAATGGATTTAGTTTTGTCATTTAGTTTAAATATTTTTTATAAAAACAATGAAATATTTTTTATAAAAAAAAATGATAAATAGGAAATAACAATTGAATAAAAATAAAAATGTTGTACAAACTTAAGAAAATAAAATGGTCACACTTATCCATATTAACAATAAATAATGGCAATTAATAATGAACTATCATGTAACTATTTCAAAACATGAAAACTCTTAAAGTGAAATTGTAAAACTTCATATATTTCTTTTTTTGTAAAAAAAAACTTCATGTATTTGCATTTTTTTTGTCAATAATTCGATAAATTCAAATTCTATTTTTATTAAATCAATATATATATAAAAGCAGAGACCTTATATAGGAGAGTATGAAGTTCTGCCATGTGGCGCACTCTATGAAGAGAATTGAAATACCTTAACTCACATTAAACGTAAGAACAAATTAATTATTGACTTTTGGTTTTATTTGGTTCAATATTTTAAGACTTTTCTAATTAAAAAAAAGATATTCTTTGTATTATTTGGTTCAATGTTTGAAGACATTTCATCGAGTCAAAATCTTCTGTCCCACTTTTCCTGCTCCACTCTATACTCCACCAATAAAAATTTGTCACGTGTTCACCTAATTAATTAAATATTACTATTAATTAATAACGGTAGCATTAATAAGTGAATAATGATAGTATTTAATTAATTAAGTGAACACGTGGCAAGTTTTTATTGGTGGAGTATAGAGTGGAGCAGAAAAAGTGGGACAGAAGATTTGGACTCCATTTCATCTCTCACACATACACACAAAACACTTTGCATTTTAATTCACTTTTTCACATCTTGCACTTCTAACCCTTTATATATACCTACTTATTGCCCTTCATGCTATCCCATGTCAAATACGCATAGACAAAAAATGATGTTATTTACCTTCAATCTTTCAACGACACCTACCTAACTCTAACGTTGTTGCTTCATCTGCTCGTACCCCGTTTGAGTTGGCTACAACCAAGGAAGGAGGGTTTGCGTTTTATATTGAGTGACAATGGCGATTACGATTTTGATGTCAACGTCGGATGTTGTAAATTTATGGGTTTTGTAAATGATGTGATTAACTGTGGGTGTTTGACATGTGTATTTTGTTTTAGAATTAAGGAGAGAGAAAGACACATTCTATAAGAAAATTTATTCTATAATTTTTCTTCAAAGTTTTTTTTTTTTTTCATTACTTCAATTGAATAATTATAATGAATATGTGTATGCAATTTATAATTGTTACTTTTTTTGATAAACTCATTACTAATAAAGTTTTATAACAACTATGCTATAATATATTTACAACATTCTCCAAAATCATCTTATATAAAATATTACAATATTATTCATGCATTGCACGGATAACTTACTAGTTATTATTAATTTAAGTTTTTTAATAACAATCCTGAAAAACAATTTTGGAGCCGCCACTGAATAAAAGGGATATAAATATCGTACGGTATTTATTGAATAATAGATATATAAAAAAGCCACTTCTTATTGTATTATTTTTTAATGAATAAAAAACTTTATTTACAAGAGAAAGGTAAAACTATATATATAGAAGAACATACTTCACTTCTGATAACAGACTCAAAACAAGAGGAACAGCTACCCAAATCAAAAGAGTCAAAAACATTACACTTAAAAAACCATTTAGCTAAAGTATGAGCTACTACATTAGCTAAATTCTTGGCATCATCATTTCATTGTTACAATGTAGTTGAATTTTTAACTATATGAGTTTGCGGTGTATTTCAATTGATAGTTTAGTAATAATGACATTTTTTTTTTTTGTAGTACTCCATATTTGTGACATGAATTCACGTCCCCCTCCCTTACTAAATACCTATATGAACATGTGTGGTCCAAAAAAATAAATAAACATTCCTACTTCGGAGCACTCCATATGGCTGAGTGGAAATAGTGGACTCAATTAATAGCTTGGACAAAGGGCCAAAGGCCAATAATCTTGCGTAAGCCATTACGTTTTTCATTATCTAATTATAGAAACTGTATAACACATGGATCCTACATCTCTAATGGGTCAACCTCATTAATTTCCTGGTCGGCTTCCTTAACCAAATAGACAAAACTTGCTGACCAAAAAGATGAAGATGATTGGAAGAAATTTCTCATATGAACTCTATAAATTAAGGCTTTTCAGTCTAAAAGAAAGCTAACTGAGAGAGAGAGAATGGAGGAGAAGCAAGGTGAAGTTGTCCTGTTTGGAACATGGATCAGCTCATTCTGCACTAGAGTTGAGCTAGCCCTCAAACTAAAAGGCATACCCTATGAGTATGTGGAGGAAGATTTGACAAACAAAAGTGAGTTGCTCCTTAGCCACAATCCAGTCCACAAGAAAGTACCTGTACTTGTTCACAATGGGAAATCCATTGCTGAGTCACTAATTATTCTTGAATACATAGAAGAGTGCTGGAATACCACCCCAAAACTATTGCCTGAGGATCCTCACCAAAGGGCAAAACTCCGTTTTTGGGCCAATTATTACGATCAAAAGGTGGGTTTTTTCTCTCCCTCACACACACAATTTCGATGCTATTGTGTATTGAACACAATATGAACATGATATATGTTCAAAATTGGTTTAGTGTTGATCTTGTATCCCATCCAGTGCACTAAAACATTAGATGGAGACCTTGCCCCTTTGGTTAACTAATTCTATAAAGATAAAATAAACAAACATTTGTACTCTCCTCTTTGTTGATTTGCTACTTCAACCGATTATGTAGCATTTGTGTGCAAACACTAATAAAAGCATTTTGGTGTCATCAGGTTGTGCCATTCTTCTACATCATGACCAGGGCCAAAGGCAAGGAGGAAATAGAGAAAGCCATTGAAGACTTGAGCCAAGTGCTTAAGGTGTTTGAAGAAGGTATTGAAAAGGATTTTCCAGGGCAGAACCCATTCTTCAATGGCGATAGCTTAGGGTATCTTGGTATCTCTATTGGCGCACATGGATGCAACTACAAAGCTGTTCATGAGGTCGTGGATGCGGTAGTCATATCAGAAAAGAACCCAAAGTTTCTCTCATGGATCAATGCTCTCAAGAACTGCCCTCTGATGGAGGAGACACTACCGCCTCAAGACAAATTGGTTGCCAGGTTCAAAGAGCATCTGCTCAAGCTTAATATTGAAGCGGAAAGACAGGCTTACCGTGTATCAAGCTCTGATTGATGAGGTTGTACCTTTTAATTGTTAGAAATAAATCCTTTGTCTCTTAGCCAAAAAATTAAATATAAGCAGAACTATGGTGCTACTGTTTGGTTTCTATAAAGGGTTGGCTGAGTGTTTTGTTTCTACTGTTCAATGCTTAAAACTCGCATATGTTAGAAAGATTTCCATTTGAAGTTAGAAATTGCAGCTTGTTGAAATTGCAGAGAGAGAAGAGAGACTTTTCTCAAGGATGCCTTTCAATAGTCATTGTCAATGTCATTGTATGGCCGTAAGATTTTTCTTAAGCTAGAAATGTTGCAGGCCCTTCTTGACATTCCAAGCAATTATCAACTCACAATGTTCCCCAGACTTTAAGGGCTGACCAAGGAAACCGTCCATCTAAGACATCACTCCAAGAAAGCCCAAATAGGAGGAAGAACGCAAGTCTACACATAAGCCAACCGAGGAAGTCAATCTCACCCGAGGCTGTACCAATTTGGCCAGCGAAACGATATATTTCAATACCGGTATATCGTTTCGAGTTTATCGCTATTTAAAAAATATATATGATTTGTATATATTTTAAAAATAAATAAATAAATAAATATTATTTGTATGTTTATAACTTTAATTACTTGGTAAAAGTTAATTTTTTAAGCCATTAAACTTGTTTAGCTTATAAGAGCACTAGCATTGGAGTGTGTAAACACTTCCTAGTTGCTATCTTACAACCTAAACTACCCAGAATCCACTCCATCCGAGTTTGTAAACTTAAATATATATATATATATATATATATATATATATATATATATATATGCAACCTTACTATTCATAAGCTATAAAAAAATATATATTATTTTAATATGTGGTTGTGTGTGAAGAGAAAAAGTGAGTGGGGAAAAAGAGAGAATAATACTTTTTATTATTTTATTAGGTACTTTGTATTATTTTATTAGATTGTATGTAAAAATAAAAGTTGGGATGTAATGTGAATGGTAAAATGGGTTGGTAAAATAGATAAAGTGATGTTTGAAAATATAAAATAGGTTTTTTTTTTTTTTTTGCATTCCCGGATGTTAATGTTGTAGATTTAATATAAAAAATATGAACAAAGATAAAAGTATAAGACAAAAATAAAATAAAAAATAAAAAAAGGAGTAGTAAGTGAGAAATGAGAAATTACGCGAGAGAGAGTTGGTAGAAGAAGATTAAATAATTAAAAAAACTAAAACAGTGGTTGATAAAACCAAAGAATACAATTTTTTCCATCTTTCAGGTAACTTTTGTTAGCTTTTTACTCCACACATGTTAACTTACTGACAAGCCCAACTTCTCATTTCACACAATTTAAACTTCCAAGACTTTCTCCATCTCACGTGAATTGCTATATTTCTCTTCCCACCGCACATACTTTTAGATTTTTCTCTCCAACATGGGACTATTTCCCTTTCATTAGCCGAAACATGTTTTCAGATTTGATCTCTCTCTCTCTCTCTCTCCCTCTCTCTTAGATCAAGCATTCAACTCCATTTCACAGCTTCAGTGCCGGTGCCGCTGTTCATTGCCAGCCAAATTCACTATCACCCGTGCCAGATTTGCTATCTCCAATGTGAGGCCAAGATGAAGAGATCCCAAATCAGTGCGAGGAGGAGAATTTCTGGGTTATTATGTGTGTGTGTATCTCCTTACACAGCCAAAACGGGTCCAATACACAACCGAAACGGGTCCAATATTTAAACGGATTGTTAGCCCAGTTAAAGTGGAGGCCCAGATTATTATTTTTTTCTTTCTTTGTTTTTAGTGAGTGGAATCCCCTCTATGGCCCTATCATTGTCTTACACAAACTAAATAATTATATATAAGAAGATATCACAGTCTGATTTGTTGGATAATGACTTAGTTTGAGTAGATTGGACCAATTGGGTTAATGATATGTGGCTAAAAGTAAACATGTGTTACCATTGTGATGGGTCTAATGCAACTGAATACTTAACTCAAGTTTTGCCCATTAAATAATAAATTAAAATCTAAGATCTTATGGATTACCTAAACCTAAAAACTACTTGATCAATCCTATAAGGATGCAGGCCAAAAGTGTTTGTTACGAAACATGTAAGTCATTGTACATGTAACATAGTTCTTATGCTCTTTCTTCATTTCTTGTCGCCCAAGAAGACAAAGGTTGCTATCATGCTAGGCCAATTTTCTTATCCCATATTTTACCATTAAAATCTTGAACTATGTACAAATTCTTTGACTTCTTCTCCAAGATTTTAATCAAGAAGCATCTAGTCCAACTCTAATAAAATTTCAAATCTTTCCATTATCACTATTGACTAAAGTGTTCTCTGACCCACCAAACACCAAAATACAGTGCAAAAGATCTCACAAAAGGAACTCTATAAATCAATGCCTCAAAACAGCCATACATGCAATTCTTGAAATATGAAATTTTCAACAACAAAAAAGAAATAGTTACTTAAAAAATGTTGAAGCAAGATTTATTAAATAATATAAATTTTGGACAAGTTTGTAGGACCAAAAAAAATGCCCTCCAAAATTAAAAAATTCAATTATAATAACAAATAGTGAAACAAAAAAATATATAAGGATGATATAAAAAGAAAAAAAAATACTAAATAAATCCCACACTCACATCACGTGCAAAAGACGTGGGGTTGTTTATGGCAGCCTAAGCTTACAGTCCACACCAAAAATAAAAAAGAGATACACAGACAGAGCATTTGCAAGCAGAAAAAAGAAAAGAAAAGAAGAGAGCGAAAAAAAAAAAAAAAAAAAAAAAAAAGAGCAAGTGAAGAGGAGGAGCACGCAGAAATAGGTTTATATATGAGATTTTATTAGTCTCTTTCTTCTCTAAATTTCTCTCTATCCCTCTTCCTTAAAACTGAATTTTTGTTTGGTAAAACAAATAGAGTGAAGTTTCTTGAGAAGTTCTTAACTCCATATATGAAACTTGAAGTTCTACCAATCAAATGAACAAATAAGTCTTTGACTTTACCACTTTGAATCAAATTTATGGAATCATTGATTCTACCATTATATAGAGTCCTTGAGTTTACCAATTTAAAAATTGGAGTCTTCGACTCTCCTCCATTTAAACAAGTTGATGGAATCTTTGGTTCCACCATTATACTTAGTAATTCCACCAATTAAACAATTTGAAATTATTGATTCTACCAATTTAAAATAGAGAAATGATATGTCCACAACATTTTTACAACATTTTTACAACAAATCCTAAATGGCAAGTTATTACTAGTTGTTATTGTTGGGACAAAAAAGTAATCTTAGTTTTAGATTCAAATTTGAACCTATAACAACTAACCACCTATGATTTGTTGTAAAATTGTTGTAAAAATGTTGTGGACGTAGCACCTCTCTTTAAAATAATACACTTAATGGAGTCCTTTACTCCTAAAATTATTTTAAATAAAGTGGGGTTTTTAATTCCTTCAAAATCCAATATGACTAATTCTTAAGATTCCTAATTCCTTAAACAAAATTGGAGTTTCCAATTCACAAAATAAAATGACCATAAAATTGATGTGAGGAAATTTTTTGATTCCCAATTTCTAAAACATGTTTGTAAAAATAAAATTGCTTCAAAGGAGTTTTCTTTCCCTTAATTAAATTTGGAAACTTCAATCAAAATATCATTGCTTGTTAAAATTCCTACATACAATTTCTCAAAAAGAGAATCCTTAGTTCAAAATCCATAAAAACATGGGTCCTTGATTTATCTTTGATATTAAAATAAATTATCTCACCCAAAACAAAATTAAGTCAATACTTAATTAAATACCAAGTCTTTGACTTAAATGTCCATCACTTATATTGGACAAAATCATATTTGAGGATTTTGAATCTAAAACCTCAATTTAAGAACTACGAATTAGTTTGATCCCCACCAAGGGTACATAGGCAACTTAAATAAATTATTAGGTGCAACCACAAATGAATAAAAACATATATCCCTCCAAACATAAAAATAAATAAACTTATGTACAAAAGCAATGTGGTTGAAATCAAAAGATCTTCCCTTGAAACAAAAGATTGTAACTAAGAGATACATTATCTTAAATGGACAAAACTTTATGAAACTACGAAGCTTTTCATGAGGTTGTTGCTGTGGTTTTTAGCCCCGAAAAGAACCCAGCAATTATGGCATGGTTGAAAGCTCTAAAAAACCATCCATTGATGAAGGAAATGCTCCCACCTCATGACAAGTTGGTTGCTGAGATGAGTGGATAGTACTTGGGCCAATCTCCTTGAGGTTGATGCTTAGGCTAAAGGAAATCCAATCATATACTAGCTACTTAAATAAAAGCTGGGGTAGCTGTACGTTATCTTCAAGGGTTCAAAATGAACCTCTTGACTTGGAAATTAAAAAATATTATTTATATAAAATATTTGTTTTATTAGTTTGATTTACACTTAAAAGTATTTTTCACCTTTAATCATAGCTCAATCTAAAATCAAGTAACAACACAGATCAGTCAATCTCAAAACCCAAAACAGTACAAACTACTCTCGCTTTCTCTCTTTGATTTGATTTCCAATCTCATTCTCATGAATCTCATCATATCTTCTTTTTTTTAACTATTTAAATCAGTATCTCTCTTTATTATAAATTTATATTATATATGTGTGGAATATTGATTGTATGCGTAATTTATTTATTTTGTCATAATATTATTTGTGTGAATTGTAATGTGTGTGAATGTGTGTGTGTATTATAAATATAATATAACTTTATATAATTTAATAATTAGAAAATACAGAGAGTTTGTTACATGTGTGTATATTGTTAAAAAAAACAAATGATGTTTCAAATATTTGATTGGTTAAGTAGACACTTAGTATATTATTTATGTATAAATGAATGTGGTTATATGGGTCAATAATTAATACAATTTCAATGGATTTAGTTTTGTCATTTAGTTTAAATATTTTTTATAAAAACAATGAAATATTTTTTATAAAAAAAAAAATGACAAATAGGAAATAACAATTGAATAAAAATAAAAATGTTGTACAAACTTAAGAAAATAAAATGTTCACACTTATCCATATTAACAATAAATAATGACAATTAATAATGAACTATCATGTAACTATTTCAAAACATGAAAACTTTTAAAATGAAATTGTAAAACTTCATATATTTCTTTTTTTGTAAAAAAAACTTCATGTATTTGCATTTTTTTTGTCAATAATTCAATAAATTCAAGTTCTATTTTTATTAAATTATTATTAATTTAAGTTTCTTAATAACAATCCTTAAAAACAATTTTGGAGCCGCCACTAAATAAAAGGGATATAAATATCCTACGGTGTTTATTGAATAATGGATGTAGGGAGTAGAAGGACCCAAATGGGCATATGGGCCTTTGGACTGTAGCAAGGAGGGTCAACCTGCTCTTGAGCTAAGAATTTGTTAGTACTGCGAATCGGCCCATACGCCGAGGATCCGAGGACACATCCGAGGGTAAGTTTATCCTCGGATAGACCCAGGAGAACTCGGAGCTTCACTATGAAGGTCAAGGCAATATTCCGGAAAGACTGTTGGTTAAAAGGGGGAAACCCTAAACCTTCGAGGTACACCGGTGTTAGAAAGATACCAAAAGCAAAGGCTGCCACCTCCACATTAAAGACTCTGCACCTACCTCCCTGGCCGCATTAATAGGGAAGTGACCCCTGAACAGTAGAACTGAAACTTCTGGTCACTATTCAAAGGTACTAAGAAAAGAAATATCTAGGAGGGAGGGGGTTGGAGCAACACGTGGATAAAGCATTAGGAAAAGAAGTATTTAAGGGGGATGAACGCCAAAGAAAAAGGGGGGTCTGTAACGAAGAAAAGAAGTTAAGAATTGTAACTTTTAAGAAAGAAAGAGAAATAATACAGAAATAGTTCTCGGCTTATGTCCGAGGAGGCCTATTTGCAATTATCATTTGTTATTTACAAGTGTTTGTAACTCTTAGCCTGTTATCAAGTTCTCAGTGCCTCTAACCTAGATTTCAAGCCCACACTCCATAAATTTGATTGTTTAAGGCTTATTGGGCCTGAGCCCGTAGTTGTCTTTGGGGTCCAGGTGCAATTGTGCACTTACAATTGGCACCGTCTGTGGGGAGTCTAGTCTAGAAAGGGTTGGGATACTATGGCAGGCCTAGGTTCTCACCATGCAGAATCACAGGGATCACAACCGGAGGATCATTTCGAGCGTCTTGAGTGTCAAAGGGATCGTGAGGGAAGTGTCCATACAGAATACCCTAGGGCTAGCCATACTCATGGCGGGGGTAGCACCACCCACGAGGATGGTGCTAAAGCCATGCAGAAGGAGATTGGTCGTTTGAAAAGAAAGCTGCGCCGCGCTAAACGTAGGCCTTCACCGTCCTCATCTAATCCTTCCTCAAAGGATGTCCGGGGAGGCAGTTATAGCTCAAGGTCATGCTCACCCCCCAGCGCAATGTCCTCTTGTGAGGAGGACGACCTGCCAGCTCGCAGATGCAAGAAGCTTCCTTCTAGGGGCTTAGGGAACGATGCTATGAGTCGGGCGTTGCACCAACTCTCCAAATCTCCATTTTCACGGAGGATTGAGAAAGGGAAGCTTCCTAGGAGGTTTACCCAGCCCACCTTTACCATCTACAATGGCCGGACTGATCCGGTGGAGCACGTGAGTCACTTTAACCAGAGGATGGCGGTGCACTCTCATAACGAGACCCTCATGTGTAAATTTTTCCCCTCTAGCTTGGGACTTGTTGCTATGAGGTGGTTCAACGGCCTTAAATTGGGGTCTATAGGTTCGTTTGGGGAGCTCACTAGAGCATTCGCTTCGCGGTTCATTACGTGTAGCAGAGTACCTCGGCCATTAGACTCGCTGCTATCCATGACCATGAGAGAAGGGGAGACGTTGAAAGCATACTCCGACCGGTACTGGGAGATGTTTAATGAAATAGATGGTGACTTTGATGAGGTGGCGCTCAATACCTTTAAGGTAGGTCTTCCTACTGATCACGACTTGAGAAAGTCTTTGACCAAGAAGCCCGTCCGCAGCGTACGTCGCTTCATGGACCGTATTGACGAGTACAAAAGAGTGGAGGAAGACCAGCAGCAAGGAAAGGGTAAGGAGAAGGTTATCCCGCAGGAGAGAAGGGATTTCAAGTTGGACAGATACCACAACAACAAGCCGAGGAGAGATTGCATCGGGCAGTCCGGCTCAGCATCAACTCAGGCTGTGAACACTGTGTTTCGAGAACCAGTACACCAATTACTTGAGAAAGTTCGTAAGGAGCCCTTCTTCAGGTGGCCTAGTAAGATGGCAGGAGACCCTGCGAAGAGGAATCAGAACCTCTTTTGTCAGTACCATCAGGATGTGGGCCACACTACCGAGAACTGTCGGACCCTTTGGAACCACTTGGAGCAGCTAGTCACTGAAGGAAAACTAAAGCAGCACTTGTGTCAACCTGGTGGACAAGGCAGTCAATCTGGCTCAAACAATCAGAGGAACGGTTCATCTCGGCCGGCGTTAGGAACAATTAGTGTTATTTTTGCTGCACCTGGCAGGACCGGCTCGGGTCCCACCAGGGTGATGGCAGTTTCACATCCTCAGGCCGAGGAGTCAGGCTGCAGGCCGAAGAGGTTGAAGCTGAATTTTCCCGTCTTGGGATTTTTCGAGGAGGATAAGGTGGGGACTATCCAATACCATGACGATGCTCTTGTAGTTACTCTTAGGATAGGGAATTATAATGTGAGGAGGGTGATGATAGATCAGGGCAGCGGTGCAGATATCATGTACCCTGATTTATTTAAGGGGTTAAGGTTGAAGCTGGAAGATCTTACTCCTTATGACTCCCCACTCATAAGCTTCGAGGGAAGGGCCGTTGTGCCGAAGGGACAGGTTTGTTTGCCCGAGGGACAGGTTCGTTTGCCCGTTCAATCTGACTCAGAAACGGTTGAGGTGGATTTCATTGTGGTTGACGCGTACTCCCCATATACAGCCATCCTCGCCAGGCCATGGCTGCACGCTCTGAGATCCGTCTCCTCTACCTTGCATGTTAAGGTTAAGTTCCCCTCTGGGGAATATGTTGAGGAAATCCTCGGCAGCCAATCGGTGGCCAGGCAATGCATATCGGCCACAGTGCTTCATCAGACAGAAGCCGAGTCATCAGCTTTGCCCATCCAAGAGTCATAGCAATTAACAGTTCCGGATGCACCTGGAGCGGAAACAGGAGAAGAGGCTGTTTGTGAGGAGTTAGAGAAGTTTTTGATAGCGGATGACCCAGAAAGGTTCTTCCAAGTTGGCATACGTTTGCCACACCAGGAGAAGATGGAGTTGTTGGAATTTCTGAAGGACAATATTGATGTTTTTGCGTGGGACCCTTATGAGGCTCGCGGCGTGGACCCGAGCTTCATTTGTCATCATTTAAACGTCAACCCTGCTATTGTTCCGAGAAGGCAGCCACCGCGGCGTTCTTCCAAAGAACATTCCGAGGCCGTGAAGCAAGAGGTACTCAAACTCAAGAGGGCTGGGGCTATTAAAGAGGTTTTCTACCCCGAATGGTTGGTGCATACGGTTGTGGTTAAAAAGAAGAATGGAACGTGGAGAGTATGTGTGGACTTCACAGATTTGAACAAGGCCTGCCCCAAGGATTCGTTCCCAATGCCGCGTATTGATCAACTAGTGGATGCCACTGTCGGACATCCTAGGATGAGTTTTTTGGACGCCTTCCAGGGTTACCATCAGATTCTCTTGACGTTGGAGGATCAAGAGAAGACTACTTTCATTACTCCAACGAGGAACTACCACTATAAGGTCATGCCATTTGGGTTGAAAAATGCTGAGGCTACTTACCAAAGAATGATGACCAGAATGTTCGAACAGCAACTGGGGAAGACCATTGAAGTATATGTGGATGATATGGTGGTGAAGAGTAAAACAGTACCTTCACACGTGAAAGATCTGACCGACACCTTCCAGATGCTAAGAAAGTACAAGCTGCGCCTTAACGCCTTAAAGTGCTCTTTTGGCGTGGGTTCTGGAAAGTTCTTGGGATATATGATTACTCATAGAGGCATAGAGGTAAACCCAGCGCAGGTTAAGGCTATTCAGGATTTGCAACCGCCTCAGAACCCAAAAGAAATCCAGAAATTGACCGGAATGATTGCCGCATTGAACAGATTTATATCTCGGTCAGCTGACCGGTGTCGTCCTTTCTTCCAGTTGTTGAACAAGTGGAAAGGGTTTCAATGGACCAAGGACTGCGTGTTAGCTTTCCAACAGCTTAAGCAATATCTTTCTCGGCCACCCATTTTATCTCGCCCCGAGGCGGACGAGGTCTTCTTTGCTTATCTGGCAGTGGCTGCCCACGCGGTCAGCCTGGTCCTTATAAGGAATGAAAACGGGGTGCAAAGACCGGTCTACTATGTTAGTAAGTCTTTGAATGAGGCCGAGGTGCGCTACCTACTCTTGGAGAAAGCACTTCTGGCTATAGTTCATGCCACGCGGAAGCTTCCTCATTATTTCCAGTCCCACACGGTGGTGGTTCTTACCCAATTGCCTCTCAAGGCGGTGTTACGCAGCGCCGATTACTATGGCAGGGTGGCAAAGTGGGGAACCATTCTGGGAGCCTTTGACGTTAAATACAAGCCTCACACCTCGGTGAAGGGCCAGGTCCTCGCTGACTTGGTGGCAGAGTTTACCGAACCATTGCTAGAAGAAACTCTGAAAGAAGCACACATGGATGGAAAATCAGTTGGTGTTATCACGGCTGCAGCCCTTCCGACTTGGAGAATGTATGTGGATGGAGCAGCTAATCAGAAAGGGTCCAGTGTTGGACTTGTCCTGATATCCCCTGACGGGATTGTCTTCGAAAAATCTTTGAGATTGGCGTTCTCGGCTACTAATAATGAGGCCGAGTATGAAGCAGTCTTGGTGGGCATGAAGATGGTACATAGGATGGGTGGAAAGGAAGTCCATGCGTTCCCGGACTCTCAGTTAGTGGTCGGCCAAGTCACGGGGACCATGGAGGCTAGAGACCCCAGAATGCAGGAATATTTGGCCTAGGTCAAGCGTCAGCAAGCCGAATTTGACTCCTTCGTCTTAGCTCACATTTCTAGGAGTGGGAATACCCATGCAGATTCTTTGGCTACGTTGGCAACGTCTTCGGCTCAAGGTTTGCCCAGGATTATCCTCGTGGAGGATTTGCTAGAGCCAACTCTTACCATTGTCAGCGCAGTTCACATTCATCTGATAAGGCCTGGACCTAGTTGGATCGACCCGGTTATATCTTTTCTTAAGAATAACATCCTTCCTGAGGACAAATCTGAAGCAGATAAGATACGTCGAAAGGCGCCACGTTTCTGGTTGTCCGAGGACCAAAAACTGTACAAACGATCCTTTTCGGGACCCTACTTATTGTGTGTACACCCGGAATCAACGAAAACGCTTTTGGAAGAATTGCATGAAGGGATTTGTGGAAGCCACACTGGGGGAAGGTCCTTAGCCCATAGAGCCCTGACTTAGGGTTATTGGTGGCCTAATATGCAGAGGGAGGCTCAGGACTATGCCAGAAAATGTGATCAATGCCAGAGGTTCGCCTCTAATATTCATCAACCTGGAGGGGTTCTTAATCCTCTCTCCAGTCCTTGGTCTTTCGCACAATGGGGATTGGACATAGTGGGCCATTTCCGAGAGCAGTAGGTAACAAAAGATGGCTGCTCGTAGGGACGGACTACTTCACTAAATGGGTTGAGGCTGAGCCCTTAGCAAATATCAGAGACGTTGATTCCAAGAAGTTTGTTTGGAAAAATATCGTCACTAGGTTCGGAATACCACATACGCTTATATCAGACAATGGCGTTCAATTTGATAGCAAGGCTTTTAGGAAATATTGTGGTGATATGGGCATCATAAATAGATACTCCACCCCAGCTTATCCTTAGGGAAATGGGCAAGCCGAGGCCGTTAACAAGGTTATAGTTAGTGGGCTCAAGAAAAGGTTGGACGATGCGAAAGGCAGATGGGTAGAAGAACTCCCACATGTTCTGTGGACGTATCGGACTACACAGCGCAGGTCCACGGGAGAAACACCATTTTCTATGACTTATGGAGCCGAGGCGGTTATATCTTTGGAATCTGGTTTTCCCACCCTGAAGACGAGTTCTTTTAGCCCGGAGAATAACAATGGACTCCAGGAGAAAGGTCTTGATTTACTTGAGGAACGACGCGAGGCAGCTATGGTCCAAATGGCTTATTATCAACAGAAGCTAAAACGGGGATATGATGCCCACGTGAAGCTAAGGCCACTCGCACCTGGGGACCTTGTACTAAGAAAAATTGTGGGCATTTCTAAGAACCCAGCTTGGGGTAAGTTAGGACCAAACTGGGAAGGCCCTTATCGCATTGTTTCAGTAGCAGGCATAGGGTCGTATCGGCTAGCTGACCTAGATGAAAGAATTGTACTACGCCCATGGAATGTAAATAACCTTCGAAGGTATTATTATTAATAAAATGTGCTTTTGTTTGTTATCAGTTCAAAGTTACAAATACCTCAGGGGCTTGCAATTGCTATTCTTAAGAGTCAAACAGAAACTTGGTTAAGTGTAGTCCTCGGACCACAAACCTTGTGAAAATTGATATCTTGTCATTTGTTAAACAGAACCTTAGTTATGCCGGGTCCTCGGACCTCCTACTTTGGGAAAATTAACATTTGAAACTGCTATTCTTAAGAGTCAAACAGAAACTTGGTTAAGTGTAGTCCTCGGACCACAAACCTTGTGGAAATTGATATATTGTCATTTGTTAAACAGAACCTTAGTTATGCCGGGTCATCGGACCTCCTACTTTGGAAAAATTAACATTTGAAACTGATATTCTTAAGAGTCAAATAGAAACTTGGTTAAGTGTAGTCCTCGGACCACAAACCTTGTGAAAATTGATATCTTGTCATTTGTTAAACAGAACCTTAGTTATGCCGGGTCCTCGGAACTCCTACTTTGGGAAAATTAACATTTGAAACTGCTATTCTTAAGAGTCAAATAGAAACTTGGTTAAGTGTAGTCCTCGGACCACAAACCTTGTGGAAATTGATATTTTGTCATTTGTTAAACAGAACCTTAGTTATGCCGGGTCCTCGGACCTCCTACTTTGGGAAAATTAACATTTGAAATTGCTATTCTTAAGAGTCAAACAGAAACTTGGTTAAGTGTAGTCCTCGGACCACAAACCTTGTGGAAATTGATATCTTGTCATTTGTTAAACAGAACCTTAGTTATGCCGGATCCTCGGACCTCCTACTTTGAGAAAATTAACATTTGAAATTGCTATTCTTAAGAGTCAAACAGAAACTTGGTTAAGTGTAGTTCTCGGACCACAAACCTTGTGGAAATTGATATCTTGTCATTTGTTAAACAGAATCTTAGTTATGCTAGGTCCTCGGACCTCCTACTTTGGGAAAATTAACATTTGAAATTGCTATTCTTAAGAGTCAAACAGAAACTTGGTTAAGTGTAGTCCTCGGACCACAAATCTTGTGGAAATTGATATCTTGTCATTTGTTAAACAGAACCTTAGTTATGTCGGGTCCTCGGACCTCCTACTTTGGGAAAATTAACATTTGAAATTGCTATTCTTAAGAGTCAAACAGAAACTTGGTTAAGTGTAGTCCTCGGACCACAAACCTTGTGAAAATTGATATCTTGTCATTTGTTAAACAGAACCTTAGTTATGCTAGGTCCTCGGACCTCCTACTTTGGGAAAATTAACATTTGAAGTTACTATTCTTAAGAGTCAAACAGAAACTTGGTTAAGTGTAGTCCTCGGACCACAAACCTTGTGGAAATTGGTATCTTGTCCTTTGTTAAACAGAACCTTAGTTATGCCGGGTCCTTAGACCTTCTACTTTGGGGAAATTAACATTTGAAGTTACTATTCCTAATATCTTGTCACTGTTCTTATTCTTATCACACGTTTTGTGCAAATCAGTATCTTACCATTCATTAAGCTGGATCTTAAGTTCTATATCTTTAAGTATTAAACAAATTTTTGTAAGGAATGGTCCTCGGACCTTACATCCTACTAAAAGCAATACCTTAGATTACAAAGGTTTAACCATCATGTGAGTTTTCTAGGTAAGGGATTGCTTAATATTCAAACTAAGTCATACGGCTGTTTTGAAGTTATAGTTGTTTGATTGGTGGAGTTAGACTTATTTATTCTGTTCTCCCTTTAACTATTTATTAGTGAGAACTTTCATGACAAGCACAAAAAGAATAAAGTAGAACAAATACGACATGAATGAAAGTTGAATAAAACTGTTCTTCATTAATTATATACATCAAAAAAAAGGGGGGGGGGGAGGAGTACAAAAAGTTCTATCCTAGGCCTTAAGCTTGTGCAGGGGGTCTTGGAGGGAGCTGCTGCCAGCCTCGATACTCTTCAGTTCCAGCTCAAAGGTGGACAAAACTTGCTTCCCTTTGTCTGTTGAAGGGATGAGGGGCTCCATGTCTTGAACTTGCTCCTTCTCGGCGCCATCACACTTGTCCTTCTCTTTATAGGAACCTTCAGGTTCTGTAGGATCAAGAACAGGTTCTTGCAACACAGGAGGAAGGGCAGGAGAGGCTGCTACAGGAGGGTCTTCTATCTCTTGTATGTCTAGGGAAAGCCAGATGTTCTCGGGCTTCCTCAGCTCGGAAGCTAGAGGAACCCCTGCTGCATTCATGGCCTCTCCCCAGACCTGCTGACAGTACTCTCGGCACAATGCCGTGAAGGCCTCTGTCAACTGTTCTTGCGTTCTAGTTACCCCCTCCTGATAGCTAGCCTTCTTCGCGGCCTCCAGTGTGAGCTTATGGCTGCGAGCCTCCTTCTTCATTTGCGTAAGCTCTTTCTCCAAGTCAGAGCGTACTCGTTGGGCTTGAGAGAGCTCGTCGTCCTTTTGGCGAAGGAGCTTACGCTGCCCCTCCACTTGGGTCTCCATCGTCTTCAAGCTGGCCTTGGCACCATCTCTCTCTCTTTTCAAGTCGGCCAGCTACGACGTGATCTTCCCGTTCTCTGCTAGGGCCTGGCCTAGGGACTTTTCTGTCTCCTGCCTAAGCTCTTGCTCCATCCCAGCTCGCTTCCGATAGTCCTCCACGAACTTCTCGGCCGCGAAAACTTCTTGGATGGACTGCAAAAAATGTCAGGAGGTTAAAAATGGTAAAGTGTCTACAAATGAATCTAGAGTACAAGTGTAAGATGGAACTTACCAGAGCTAAACCCCTTTTTAATGAGAGGAACAGCTGCGGCTGGCCCATCTTCTCCAAGGTTTCCATGTCCTTGGGCAGCAGAAGAGGATGCTCCAACACCTCGGCCAAGTGGTGGGCGTGGCCTTGTTAGACTGCCCTAATGCTAGAGTGACAGGGAATGGGTGCGCCGTCCAGTCTCAAGTCAGGAGACCAGGTAGCTGGTGCTCGGCGCACCTCGGCCACGTCTCTGATCTCCCCGCTTTCAACTGAGCGGGCGCGCCCTTTGCCCTTGTCCAATTTCTGCTGCTGGGCCGGCGCGGGTTGTTTCATCTTCTTTTGTTTTTCACCACTAGCCCCCTCGGCCTCTGCTTTCCTTTTCTTCTTGGGATCTTCGGCTGGAGGCTTGGGGTCGGCTGGAGGAGGAGGAGGTGGTGGTAAAGCCGGGGGAACTTGGGACCCCCTCATTCCCTTCTTTGCCACTCGTGCGCCTCTCGCGGTCATAAGGTCCTTCAGCTCGTCCATCTCTTCTTCAAAGGAGCTGTCGTCTGGACACGCTATCACTAGACCCGCGATCCCAGAGGCCTCGGCTGCTTCTTCTTCCTCGTCGGAAAGAACAACGAACGGGTTTCCGTGAGGTCGTGGGGTGTCCTTGAACTAAAACTGTTCTATCTCCTCGTCCAACGTGTTCGAAGAAGACACTTGCTCCTCTGGGACAGCAATTGCCTAAGAGTGCACGGCGAGGGGGATTGCCGCTATGGGCTATGAGTACAATACGGTGTGAGGGGCGTTAGGAATGTCGTGGTCAGCCAAGAAGTGGGGTCGGGCTACGTGAATCCTCCTACGCCTTCGGTCACCCGCAATTATTGCGTTTTCGATCTCCTGGAAGTCCGAAGAGATAGGGTCGTACCCTAGTATCAAATGAGTCGCCCTAACTTGTAAGTCTTCGTTGACGAACACCTCAGAGCGTAGCACTCGATTCAAATCGGCAACGTTGCAATGGCTTAAACGTGGGCGCACGAGTTGTTTATCTACAAAAAAGACATCAAAATAAACAAACACGGTCAGATTCGTAGGATGTGCAATAAATTAAAGTTAGACGCTCAAGTAAATGCAAACGCACATTTATAGACGTTAGAGGGAGTTATGAGGTGGGAAGTTAAATCCTAAGGTGTCGCACCTGGATCTCCCCACTCAACTGGACAGTGGGGGCCGTCGTGCCAGTTGGCAGAGACGATGAGGTAGTCATCCTTCATGCCTTTATTGGACTTGGGCAAACAGGAGATTAACCTAACTACGTTAGAACGGGATTTGATGTAATAACCTACATTGGTAAGTTTATGGCACTCGTACATGAAAACAACGTCGTGCCAGGTAAGGTTGAGACCCACCTGCTCGTTTAGAGCGTCGACGCTACCTAAAACTCTAAAAACGTTGGGAGCGCATTGATCGGGACACAACCGGTGGTTGCGGAGGTACTCCTTGGTTACGGGTTTCATTGGGAGGGTCATCCCACCTTCTACGAAGGCGACCATTGGGATGATGACCTCTCCGATTTTCCTAGAACCGGCCACGGCTTCCGCCGGGCAGTATTTTAAACCTACGTCGCTGGGAATGCGATACTTGGCCCTAAAACCTTCCATCCCAACGGCGGTATCTACTAGACACTTAAACTTTCCCATCAGAAAGAAACGAAAGACTAGGTTCTAAGAAGGGGAATAGTTAAAAGGGGAGTCGAGGACAGGATCCGAGGAGAAAGGGCTAAGGAAAAAGAATAAGAACTTACAAATTTCAAGTTGTGCGAATTTCCACGGATTTCTGCAGACAAAAGGTGATTACTGATGTTTTGATGGGATTAGCCTCTGAGGAAATAAATGAGGGCGCAGGTTCCCAAAGTGTCACGACGTGCGGGAAGCGGCCTCAAAATTGCATTTGTCCCGCCCAAATTTTCATGGAGCAACAAGGGCCGTTGGATGCTCATCTCACCGTTGAACGTGGGGGACAAGGTGTAACTTACGGTAATAAATGCGCGCGTTTTTGAAAATAAAACCGCCAAGTGGCATCCTCTGGAACGCGAAACGGTTTCCACACGTGCAGTTATTTCCAAAACGTGTGGGGTAAGTCCTCGTTGGATCAAAACCCTATTTTTCTCCTTGGATGATGAAAAATAGAGTTTTGAAGGGCTATTGTAGGGAGTAGAAGGACCCAAATGGGCATATGGGCCTTTGGACTGTAGTAAGGAGGGCCGACCTGCTCTTGAGTTAAGAATTTGTTAGTACTGCGAATCGGCCCATACGCCGAGGATCCGAGGACACATCCGAGGGTAAGTTTCTCCTCAGATAGACCCAAGAGAACTCGGAGCTTCACTATGAAGGTCAAGGCAATATTCCGGAAAGACTATTGGTTAAAAGGGGGAAACCCTGAACCTTCGAGGTACACTGGTGTTAGAAAGATACCAAAAGCAAAGGCTGCCACCTCCACATTAAAGACTCTGCACCTACCTCCCTGGCCGCATTAATGGGGAAGTGACCCCTGAACAGTAGAACTGAAACTTCTGGTCACTATTCAAAGGCACTAAGAAAAGAAATATCTAGGAGGGAGGGGTTGGAGCAACACGTGGATAAAGCATCAGGAAAAGAAGTATTTAAGGGGGGATGAACGCCAAAGAAACGGGGGGTCTGTAACGAAGAAAAGAAGTTAAGAATTGTGACTTTTAAGAAAGAAAGAGAAATAATACAGAAGTAGTTCTCGGCTTATGTCCGAGGAGGCCTATTTGCAATCATTTGTTATTTACAAGTATTTGTAACTCTTAGCCTGTTATCAAGTTCTCAGTACCTCTAACCTAGATTTCAAGCCCACACTCTAGAAATTTGATTGTTTAAGGCTTATTGGGCCTGAGCCCGTAGTTGTCTTTGAGGTCCAGGTGCAATTGTGCACTTACAATGGATATATAAAAAAGCCACTTCTTATTGTATTTTTTTTTTTAATGAATAAAAAACTTTATTTACAAGAGAAAAGGTAAAACTATATATACAAAAGAACATACTTCACTTCTGATAACAGACTCAAAACAAGAGGGACAGCTACCCAAATCAAAAGAGTCAAAAACATTACACTTAAAAAACCATTTAGCTAAAGTATGAGCTACTACATTAGCTAAATTTTTGGCATCATCATTTCATTGTTACAATGTAGTTTAAGTTTTAACCATATGAATTTGCGGTGTATTTCAATTGATAGTTTAGTAATAATGACATTTTTTTTTTTTTTGGTAGTACTCCATATTTGTGACATGAATTCACGTCCCCCTCCCTTACTAATTACCTATATGAACATGTGTGGTCCAAAAAAATAAATAAACATTCCTACTTCGGAGCACTCCATATGGCTGAGTGGAAATAGTGGACTCAATTAATAGCTTGGACAAAGGGCCAAAGGCCAATAATCTTGCGTAAGCCATTACGTTTTTCATTATCTAATTATAGAAACGGTATAACACATGGATCCTATATCTCTAATGGGTCAACCTCATTAATTTCCTGGTCAGCTTCCTTAACCAAATAGACAAAACTTGCTGAGCAAAAAGATGAAGATGATTGGAAGAAATTTCTCATATGAACTCTATAGATTAAGGCTTTTCACTCTATAGATTATGCTCTTTCTTTATTTCTTGTCGCCCAAGAAGACAAAGGTTGCTATCATGCTAGGCCAATTTTCTTATCCCATATTTTACCATTAAAATCTTGAACTATGTACAAATTCTTTGACTTCTTCTCCAAGATTTTAATCAAGAAGCATCTAGTCCAACTCTAATAAAATTTCAAATCTTTCCATTATCACCATTGACTAAAGTGTTCTCTGACCCACCAAACACCACAATACAGTGCAAAAGATCTCACAAAAGGAACTCTATAAATCAATGCCTCAAACAGCCATACATGCAATTCTTGAAATATGAAATTTTCAACAACAAAAAAGAAAATAGTTACTTAAAAAATGTTGAAGCAAGATTTATTAAATAATATAAATTTTGGACAAGTTTGTAGGACCAAAAAAAATGCCCTCCAAAATTAAAAAATTCAATTATAATAACAAATAGTGAAACAAAAAAAATATAAGGATGATATAAAAAGAAAAAAAAATACTAAATAAATCCCACACTCACATCACGTGCAAAAGACGTGGGGTTGTTTATGGCAGCCTAAGTTTACAGTCCACACCAAAAATAAAAAAGAGATACACGGACAGAGCATTTGCAAGCAGAAAAAAGAAAAGAAACGAAGAGAGCGAGAAAAAAAAAAAAAGGAGAGAGCAAGTGAAGAGGAGGAGCACGCAGCAATAGGTTTATATATGAGATTTTATTAGTCTCTTTTTTCTCTAAATTTCTCTCTATCCCTCTTCCTTAAAACTGAATTTTTGTTTGGTAAAACAAATAGAGTGAAGTTTCTTGAGAAGTTCTTAACTCCATATATGAAATTTGAAGTTCTACGAATCAAACAAACAAATAAAGTCTTTGACTTTACCACTTTGAATCAAATTTATGGAATCATTGATTCTACCATTATATGGAGTCCTTGAGTTTACCAATTTAAAAATTGGAGTCTTCGACTCTCCTCCATTTAAACAAGTTGATGGAATCTTTGGTTCCACCATTATACTTAGTAATTCCACCAATTAAACAATTTGAAATTATTGATTCTACCAATTTAAAATAATACACTTAATGGAGTCCTTTACTCCTAAAATTATTTTAAATAAAGTGGGGTTTTTAATTCCTTCAAAATCCAATATGACTAATTCTTAAGATTCCTAATTCTTTAAACAAAATTGGAGTTTCCAATTCACAAAATAAAATGACCATAAAATTGATGTGAGGAAATTTTTTGATTCCCAATTTCTAAAACACGTTTGTAAAAATAAAATTGCTTCAAAGGAGTTTTTTTTTTCCCTTAATTAAATTTGGAAACTTCAATCAAAATATCATTGCTTGTTAAAATTCCTACAAAGAAGTAAATGAAAGAAAGGGAAATTTACTCAGACATACAATTTCTCAAAAAGAGAATCCTTAGTTCAAAATCCATAAAAACATGGGTCCTTGATTTATCTTTGATATTAAAATAAATTATCTCACCCAAAACAAAATTAAGTCAATACTTAATTAAATACCAAGTCTTTGACCTAAATGTCCATCACTTATATTGGACAAAATCATATTTGAGGATTTTAAATCTAAAACCTCAATTTAAGAACTACGAATCAGCTTGATCTCCACCAAGGGTACATAGGCAACTTAAATAAATTATTAGGTGCAACCACAAATGAATAAAAACATATATCCCTCCAAACATAAAAATAAATAAACTTATATACAAAAGCAATGTGGTTGAAATCAAAAGATCTTCCCTTGAAACAAAAGATTGTAACTAAGAGATACATTATCTTTAATGGACAAAACTTTATGAAATTACGAAGCTTTTCATGAGGTTGTTGCTGTGGTTTTTAGCCCCGAAAAGAACCCAGCAATTATGGCATGGTTGAAAGCTCTAAAAAACCATCCATTGATGAAGGAAATGCTCCCACCTCATGACAAGTTGGTTGCTGAGATGAGAGGATAGTATTTGGGCCAATCTCCTTGAGGTTGATGCTTAGGCTAAAGGAAATCCAATCATATACTAGCTACTTAAATAAAAGTAGGGGAAGTTGTACGTTATCTTCAGGGGTTCAAATTAACCTCCTGACTTGGAAAGTAAAAAATATTATTTATATAAAATATTTGTTTTATTAGTTTGATTTACACTTAAAAGTATTTTTCACCTTTGATCATAGCTTAATCCAAAATCAAGTAACAACACAGATCAGTCAATCTCAAAACCCAAAACAGTACAAACTACTCTCACTTTCTCTCTTTGATTTGATTTCTAATCTCATTCTCATGAGTCTCGTCATATCTTTTTTTTTTTAACTATCTAAATCAGTATCTCTCTTTATTATAAATTTATATTATGTATGTGTGTAATATTGATTGTATGCATAATTTATTTATCTTGTCATAATATTATTTGTGTGAATTGTAATGTGTGTGTGTATTATAAATATAATATAACTTTATATAATTTAATAATTAGAAAATACAGAGAGTTTGTTACATGTGTATTTATTGTTAAAAAAAAAACAAATGATGTTTCAAATATTTGATTGGTTAAGTAGACACTTAGTATATTATTTATGTATAAATGAATGTGGTTATATGGGTCAATAATTAATACAATGTCAATAGATTTAGTTTTGTCATTTAGTTTAAATATTTTTTATAAAAACAATGAAATATTTTTTATAAAAAAAATGACAAATAGGAAATAACAATTGAATAAAAATAAAAATGTTGTACAAACTTAAGAAAATAAAATGGTCACACTTATCCATATTAACAATAAATAATAACAATTAATAATGAACTATCATGTAACTATTTCAAAACATGAAAACTCTTAAAATGAAATTGTAAAACTTCATATATTCCTTTTTTTGTAAAAAAAAAACTTCATGTATTTGCATTTTTTTTGTCAATAATTCGATAAATTCAAATTCTATTTTTATTAAATCAATATATATATATATATATATATATATATATATATATATATATATATATAAAAGCAGAGACCTCATATAGGAGAGTATGAAGTTCTGCCATGTGGCACACTCTATGAAGAAAATTGAAATACCTTAACTCACATTAAAGGTAAGAACAAATTAATTCTTGACTTTTGGTTTTATTTGGTTCAATATTTTAAGACTTTTCTAATTAAAAAAAGATATTCTTTGTATTATTTGGTTCAATGTTTGAAGACATTTCATCCAGTCAAAATCTTTTATCCCACTTTTCCTGCTCTACTCTATACTCCACCAATAAAAATTTGCCACATGTTCACCTAATTAATTAAATACTACTATTAATTAATAACGGTAACATTAATAAGTGAATAATGATAATATTTAATTAATTAAGTGAACACGTGGCAAGTTTTTATTTGTGGAGTATAGAGTGGAGCAGGAAAAGTGGGACAGAAGATTTGGACTCCATTTCATCTCTCACACATACACACAAAACACTTTGCATTTTAATTCACTTTTTCACCTCTTGCACTTCTAACCCTTTATATATACCTACTTATTGCCCTTCGTGCTATCCCATGTCAAATACACATAGACAAAAAATGATGTCATTTACCTTCAATCTTTCAACGACACCTACCTAACTCTAACATTGTTGTTTCATCTGCTCGTACCCCATTTGAGTTGGCTACAACCAAGGAAGGAGGGTTTGCGTTTTATATTGAGTGACAATGGTGATTACGATTTTGATGTCAACGTCGGATGTTGTAAATTTGTGGGTTTTGTAAATGATGTGATTAACTGTGGGTGTTTGAGATGTGTATTTTGGTTTAGAATTAAGGAGAGAGAAAGACACATTCTATAAGAAAATTTATTCTATAATTTTTCTTCGAAGTTTTTTTTTTTTTTTTTCATTACTTCAATTGAATAATTATAATGAATATGTGTATGCAATTTATAATTGTTGCTTTTTTTTGATAAACTCATTACTAATAAAGTTTTATAACAACTATGCTATAATACATTTACAACATTCTCCAAAATTATCTTATACAAAATATTACAATATTATCCGTGCATTGCACGGGTAACTTACTAGTTATTATTAATTTAAGTTTTTTAATAACAATCCTGAAAAACAATTTTGGAGCCGCCACTGAATAAAAGGGATATAAATATCCTACGGTGTTTATTGAATAATGGATATATAAAAAAGCCACTTCTTATTGTTTTTTTTTTTTAATAAAAAACTTTATTTACAAGAGAAAAGGTAAAACTATATATACAGAAGAACATACTTCACTT
The DNA here is from genome assembly GCF_040712315.1 of Castanea sativa. Lineage (NCBI taxonomy): Eukaryota > Viridiplantae > Streptophyta > Magnoliopsida > Fagales > Fagaceae > Castanea > Castanea sativa. The sequence goes on from NC_134015.1 coordinate 53,662,889, forward strand.
CTGATAACATACTCAAAACAAGAGGAATAGCTACCCAAATCAAAAGAGTCAAAAACATTACACTTAAAAAACCATTTAGCTAAAGTATGAGCTACTACATTAGCTAAATTCTTGGCATCATCATTTCATTGTTACAATGAAGGTGAAGTTTTAACTATATGAGTTTGAAGTGTATTTCAATTGATAGTTTAGTAATAATGACATTTTTTTTATTTTTGGTAGTACTCCATATTTGTGACATGAATTCACATCCCCCTCCCCTACTAAATACCTATATGAACATGTGTGGTCCAAAAAAATAAATAAACATTCCTACTTCGGAGCACTTCATACAGGGGCGGAGGTAGGGGGGTCGAGAGGGGGCAATTGCCCCCCCTGACCTCACCCAAACCCCACCCCCCTTTTATATATATATATATATATATATATATATATATATATATATATATATATATATATATATATATCTTTTAGATTTAGTATTTGTTTTGTATAAGTTTTTGTTTGCTTTAAGCTTATGGTTTTCAACTTTGCAATTGCATGTAATTGTGCTATGGAGCTGTCACTCTTGGCTCCAATTGTAATATACTCTTCTCGGCCGGTAATTAGTAAAAAGCTCTCCTAACATCGTATAATAATAACTATATATTGATTGTTTTTTTTAACTTTTACTTGTTTGAAAAATATACTTAGTCACCTATGAAGTATCTTAGATACAACAACATTTATACTAAATCTAGCGTTACGCACAAGGAAAAAAAATAAAAAATAAAAACTAAACACTTACCTTATATTTATATGTTAATCAAATTTTTTGTTTAATTAGTAAAGTATTTTTTTATTATACTAATTAAAAAAATTGAAATTGATTTTCTCTTCAATTCTTTATTTTCATCTTCCCCCCCCCCCCCTAAATTAAAATCCAGGCTCCGCCGCTGACTCCATATGGCTGAGTGGAAATACTGGACTCAACTAATAGCTTGGACAAATTCAGCAAAAAAAATTAATAGCTTGGACAAAGGGCCAAAGGCCAATAATCTTGCGTAAGCCATTACATTTTTCCTGCTTTCATTATCTAATTATAGAAACTGTATAACACATGGATCCTATATCTCTAATGGGTCAACCTCATTAATTTCCTGGTCAGCTTCCTCAACCAAATAGACAAAACTTGCTGACCAAAAAGATGAAGATGATTGGAAGAAATTTCTCATATGAACTCTATAAATTAAGGCTTTTCAGTGTAAAAGAAAGCTAACTGAGAGAGAGAGAATGGAGGAGAAGAAAGGTGAAGTTGTCCTGTTTGGAACATGGACCAGCCCAATCTGCACTAGAGTTGAGCTAGCCCTTAAACTAAAAGGCATACCCTATGAGTATGTGGAGGAAGATTTGAAAAACAAAAGTGAGTTGCTCCTTAGCCACAATCCAGTCCACAAGAAAGTACCTGTACTTGTTCACAATGGGAAATCCATTGCTGAGTCACTAATTATTCTTGAATACATAGAAGAGTGCTGGAATACCACCCCAAAACTATTGCCTGAGGATCCTCACCAAAGGGCAAAACTCCGTTTTTGGGCCAATTATTACGATCAAAAGGTGGGTTTTTTCTCTCCCTCACACACACAATTTCGATGCTATTGTGTATTGAACACAATATGAACATGATATATGTTCAAAATTGGTTTAGTGTTGATCTTGTATCCCATCCAGTGCACTAAAACATTAGATGGAGACCTTGCCCCTTTGGTTAACTAATTCTATAAAGATAAAATAAACAAACATTTGTACTCTCCTCTTTGTTGATTTGCTACTTCAACCGATTATGTAGCATTTGTGTGCAAACACTAATAAAAGCATTTTGGTGTCATCAGGTTGTGCCAATCTTCTACATCATCGCCACGGCCAAAGGCAAGGAGGAAATAGAGAAAGCCATTGAAGACTTGAGCCAAGTGCTTAAGGTGTTTGAAGAAGGTATTGAAAAGGATTTTCCAGGGCAGAACCCATTCTTCAATGGCGATAGCTTAGGGTATCTTGGTATCTCTATTGGCTCACATGGATGCAACTACAAAGCTGTTCATGAGATCGTGGATGCGGTAGTCATATCAGAAAAGAACCCAAAGTTTCTATCATGGATCAATGCTCTGAAGAACTGCCCTCTGATGGAGGAGACACTACCGCCTCATGACAAATTGGTTGCCAGGTTCAAAGTCTTTCTTCCATCTGCTCAAGCTTAATATTGAAGCGGAAAGACAGGCTTACCATGTATCAAGCTCTGATTGATGATGGTTGTACCTTTTAATTGTTAGAAATAAATCCTTTGTCTCTTAGCCAAAAAATTAAATGTAAGCAGAACTATGGTGCTACTGTTTGGTTTCTATAAAGGGTTGGCTGAGTGTTTTGTTTCTACTGTTCAATGCTTAAAACTCGCATATGTTAGAAAGATTTCCATTAAAGTTAGAAATTGCAGCTTGTTGAAATTGCAGAGAGAGAACAGAGACTTTTCTCAAGGATGCCTTTCAATAGTCATTGTCATTGTATGGCTGTAAGATTTTTCTTAAGCTAGAAATAAATGTATATCCAGCATGTAGCAGCCCTTCTTGACATTCCAAGCAATTATCAACTCACAATGTTCCCCAGACTTTAAGGGCTGACCAAGGAAACCGTCCATCTAAGACATCACTGCAAGAAAGCCCAAACAGGAGGAAGAACGCAAGTCTACACATAAGCCAACCAAGGAAGTCAATCTCACCAAAGGCTGTACCATTTTGGCCAGCAAAAAGATATATTTCAATACCGATGTATCGTTTTAGATTTACCGTTATTTAAAATATATATAATATATATATTATTTGTATATATTTTAAAAATAAATAAATAAATATTATTTGTATGTTTATAACTTTAATTATTTGGTAAAAGTTAATTTGTTAAGCCATTAAACTTGTTAAGCTTATGAGCACTAGCATTGGAGTACGTAAACACTTCTCAGTTGCTATCTTACAACCTAAGCCACCCATAATCCACTTCATCGGGGTTTGTAAACTTAAAAAAAATATGCAACCTTACTATGAAAAATATATATTATTTTAATACGTGTGTGAAGAGAAAATATGAGCAGCGAAAAAGAGAGGATAACACTTTTTATTATTTGATTAGGTAGTTTGTATTATTTTACTAGATTGTATGTAAAAATAAAAATTGGAATGTAAAGTGAGTTGTAAAATAAGTTGGTAAAATAGATAAAGTAGTGTTTGAAAATATATATATATATATATATATATATATATATATATATTTTTTTTTTTTTTTTTTTTTTTGCACTCTCGGATGCTAATGTTGTAAGTTTAATATAAAAAATATGAACAAAGATAAAAGTATAAGACAAAAAAAGAAAATAAAAAAGGAGTAGTAAGTGAGAAATGAGCTATTACGGGAGAGGCAGTTGGTAGAAAAAGATCAAATAATTAGAAAAACTAAAATGGTGATTGATAAAACCAAAGAACACAAAATTTTCTCAATCTTTCAAGTAACTTTTGTTAGCTTTTTACTCCACACGCGTTAACTTACTGACTAGCCCTACTTTCCATTTCACACAATTTAAACTTCCAAGACTCTTATCTCACGTGAATTGCTATATTTCTCTTCCCACCACACATACTGTCAGATTTTTCTCTCCAACATGGGACTATTTCCCTCTCATTAGCCAAACCTTTCATTAGCCAAAACATGTTTTCAGATTTGACCTCTCTCTCCCTCTTTCTTAGATCAAGCATTCAACTCCGTTTCACTGCTTTGATGCCGATGCCACTCTATTCATTGCCAGCCAGATTTCACTATCACCCGTGCCAGATTCGCTATCACCAATGTGAGGCCAAGATGAAGAGATCCCAAATCAATGTGAGGAGGAGAATTTCTGGGTTACTGTGTGTTAAATCGACCTCCTTTTCTTTCGGGTCCGATATCTAATTTTGGGCCAAAACTCGATATATAAATCCTTATACAGCCAAAACAGATCCAGCATGACCGATATTTAAACCAGTACAAAATAACAATGTTACTATACCCAGCCATACCGGCCAGTATGGTACAAAATTATCTTCGTTGAGGCCAACCCTATAGATATTAAGCACAACGTCGGGCTTGCTAAAATGAACTAGTATGCTTAATAAAATTACTTTTTTTTTCTTTTATTGCCCAAAATTCCAAAGTTTACAGAAATAGCTTCTACTAATCCTCTACAACTACAACTACAACTAAAATCCATCCTCATCTTTTACGCACCTAATTATGATTGAATTTGTACTTCAAAACCAAGCACAACTCATTGAAAATTTGCAACATAACTCACATCAGTTAGGAATTGTACCTAAAAATAAATAAAAGTTTGAGTGAGCGGAGGGATAGCATTTGGGAGTAGGGTTGTGGCATCACACATTGGAAATCAGTAGGCAGAGGTGATTGAAAAACATTAACTGTAAATGGCAAATAAATTCCTATGAAGCATCTGAGCCAGACATTCTTAAAAAAATGCTTGCAATGGAAAGCTAAAAAGACATCACATAGCAACAATATATTTACCAAGAGACAAATTATAGAAACAAGCAAAATCTTAGCATAATGGATTTGTCAACAAATACATGGTTCAAACCAAAACAAAAGACGGATCCAAATCAGAAAACCTCAAATTACTTTCCATGTTTCTCCACGCGCTGCAATAGCCAAAATTACACTAAAGCTGCTAGAAGCTCACTAAGATCTTGAACTTAACTCTTTGAGGCTTGCTTTTCCTTGGTCTTCTGAATCTTCAAGACCTTTTTCACAATTTTTTGCTCTTCCACCAAAAAGGCACGAATGATCCTAACAAAAAATTCGAACCACTTAAGAATACTTTCCCCAAGCACATGAAAACAAAAAATTCAAGGAGAAAAAACTGATAATACTAGGGTCTAGCAAGAACAAACCTTTCCCTGACAGCACTTCCAGAGAGTACACCACCATAAGCCCTGTTAACAGTCCTCCGGTTCCTAGGTAACCTAGACCTCTTATATTCAGCAGGTCTCAAATGAGGAATCTGCAAACACAGCCAAAATTGTATTATAGCTGAAAGTGTAAAAATAATTTAGATGGAGTAGAAAAAATATCACATTATAGCCACAATTGTGCAAATAACAATAATACAATATCAATCATAATTTTGAATAAAACAAAACTCAATGGATATTATCAACAATCAAGCTACAAGCTTTTCTGACTACGAAAAGCACTCTTAACATCTAAAAAAATCTTATACTCAGGAAAGAGAAAGATGCAATTTCTTGTCTCACCAAAGTAAACAGCTACTGCACCAATTTAAAACACAGCTCTAGTAGAATCATGAAGAGTAAACACATAAAAATAATTCAATAATTGTCATTGAACATACAATTGAACCTTAATTTTCATCTATTGGGTTTTTTAATTTAATTAATTAAAGTACCTATTGGATTTTTTGATTATCACTACCAAATCCTTGAACTACCATGGACCCAAGGTATATCTCAACATGAATCATCATCATCAGGTGCCACACACACATATTTATGATAGGCAACTAACACATACAGTTTCCCTTGAAACCATAACCTCATCCTCCACTTTCCACTTGCAAGGGCAGTAGGCGCCATTTGACCTAGAGTTGATCAGCCATACTAAAACAAATGATGAAGTTGACTAAAGTCACTAAATCTGTCAGTCTCACGGCCAAAGATAAAAGGAACAAGAAAACTGCAATCATGATAGGCAACTTGCTTTTGCTTTGTTGAGCTATGCTATTGCTATTAACTCAACTAATAACTGAACATAGATTTAGATACTAAATGAACTAAAACTTAATAGGGTCCCGCTAATGAGTGCCTAAAGCACATTTTTTTTAAAAAAAAATTATTGTGGATCTATAAAATGGACAAGAATACACAGAAAGATGTGCTTAAGGCACTCATTAGTCATTAGCAGGATCCTATTAAGTTTTAGTTCATTTAGCATCTCAATCCATGTTCAGTTATCAGTTGAATTAATGACAATAGCATAGCAAAACAAACCAAAAGCAATTTTCCCCAATCAGATGAGCATAATAGAGATATCTCAAAATCCGTGCACTTGAGCTACAATTCTTGTAACTTACAGTGGCTAGAATTGCTGAAAATTTCAGCCAACAATCTACACCCAGTATAAAACTGAGTAAATTACTCACTCAGTCATGCAAAATTGCTCACGCCACTTTGTCACAGATTAATGTTCAACAACGATAGCAAAGTCAATGTTTATAAACACATAGTAATATCAAAAAACCCCATTTACCCAAATCAACGCAAGAAAGACCAATTCTACTCAAATACCCAAAACATCAGTATCAGTTATAAACCCAACTCCACAATAATATCAATCAATGTTCTTTGCCATTGGATCTAACTTATACCCTACATTCATCACAACAAAATTAACAAAAGAAATACTATTTCCATTTCCATTCCCATTCCCAATCACTCCAATCCACGACTGTTTCCTCACAGATAACCAAATCATTCTTACTTAGCCATCTCCAAATCCACTCTACAATACTCATAAACACCAATTGACAACAAAAAATCACCCGGGTCTCAATAATTTTTTAATATTTATCAATAATTATCAATAACACCAATCAGATTCCTGTCAAAAACTCAACATTTCCAACTGTTTCCACACATTCAATCACATCATCAAAGCAACAACACAGGCTCAGATCTCTACATATTAAAGAAAACCCAATAAACAAAATTGAAAAACTAAAAACAAAACAAACCAACATACCCCTTGGATCCTCTTGCCAGTTACAGGACACTTGGGTCCACTTGCCCTCTTCTTTGTGGTCTGGTACACTAGCTTCCCTCCTAATACACACCAAAATCATAACAACAACAATAAAACCAATCAGAAAAAAAAAAACACAAAAACAAAAACCCAAAAACCAAATCTTTCACATACACACACTACAATCATTATATTCAAAAAATAAATAAATAAAATTTCCATAACCCAATAAAATTGAACACAAATTAGAGTTAAAAGGGTTTTTACCAGGGGTTTTGACGACGCGGTGTTGATTGGATTTGGTGGCGTAGCTGTGCCGCTTGCGATATGTTAGACGCTGCACCATTTTTGCGAAGCTCTGAGGCTCTCTCTCTCTCTCTCTTAGGGTTTTGGGGGAATTAGAGAGGGGAGGCTTTGGAATTGTTGAGACTTGAGAGAGAGAATGAGGGAGATAGATATATTGAGGGTTTCGGAGAGTGTTTAATTGCCCTAGATCGGACGGTTGTGAGGAGATCTTGACTTTTTGTGTTTGATCTTGACTTTGGTTGGTTTTTGGACGGTGTAGATTTGGACACCGTGGATTGGGTTGTCTGAAAAAGTTCCACATGTGCAAACAAAAACCGTCGTCGTTTTGTTTTTGTTAAATTTCAGCCATTTATCCAAATTTTCTTTCATACATATCCTATCTCTAAACTTATGAAAAATTTATTAATACCCACTTTTGTGAGGGTCTAAAATATTTTAAAAAATAATTAATGAAAATTTTGAAACATAAAGAAATCTAAATTTAGTATGAAAATGAATTGAACACAAGGAGTCAAAACAAAATTATAAAACATAAAAAACTAAAATTATAATAACCATAAGTTTTAATGGCCAAAAGTGTACTTTAGTCATAATAAAACTATCCAAGAAAGAAAACGGTGACAAATATATTTTTTCTAATGTTATCATATAAGTTGTGGTTGTACGGCCACAACAGTGTATGAATTGTTGGGCCTAGACCTTCAATTAATTTGTATAATACTAAATTTAGCCTACAATAGAAAGTCCCAAAAGGAGTTTGGCTAGTAGATGGTGGCTAAGAATGGTTGTGAGGTGATTTTTATTGCAAATCTAATTGCCCAATGAGGATCTTGGACAGTTGAGGTATCCCTTAGGTGTCTCAAGCTAGATCACTTCTCCCCCAATACAAGTTGAAAATCTCTCCTTCACCCATGTTTCTCTCCCTTGAAAATGCTCCAAACACCACTTCTCACCTCTCTCTTGCCTTTTATACTCTTTTGTTAGTGGGATTGCGATGATGAGAATATTCCACTCATATGTAAGTCCCACCATTTGCTATATATGGGTGGCCCCTTGGGTTGAGGCTACTTTTTTAGTGTGTTCAATCCCACTTTCAGGAGATGGGTCTCATGATTCTGTCACCGCAATGATTCCCTAGCAACTTGAACTCGGTATTAAATCATGTGCTCGAATGACAAGCTTCCCTAGGACATTATCTCCCTTCCTCACGAGTAAATATGGCCTACTTGGGTCTTAATGTGGTCACCTTGTCATTTATGTGATAACCTAGTTCGGCCCCATACTTATGGGCTAGACAATGGGTCAGTGGCTCTTGGGTTAGTTTCGACCTAGGCCGAACGTTGTCTACCTACATAAGTATTTAAAAAGCTTGCTTTCCTTTTTCATATCATCATTTCAATATTTATTTAAATATATTAGTTTAAACTAATTAAAATTATACCTCTTTTTTAAAACACATATTGATTAATAACTCATATTAAAAGCCTTTTAGCTTTAGATTTTTTAAAATACTTTTATAGTGATGCAAACCTTCTACTTTGTCTGTTTGGATGAAACAATTTAGTACTAAATAATTCTAATTAAATTAAGTCTTATATATATAAAAAAATAATTATAATTAGATTACGTAAGTTTTTAATTTGAGCTTTGTACAATTTTTTTCGTGATTGCATGGAATAACAACCAAAATCTAAAACTTTTGAATTCTCTCTCTAAAAGTAAAACTAATAACATTATTGTTCAAATTAGTATAGAAATAGAATATTTAATATGTTATGTGCACTTTATGAAAATTTTCTTTTTCTTGGAAAAGTCCATGTACTTAAATGTTACAGATGGGCCGAATTCCGAACCCAACCTTTAAGTTGGTCTACACTCAACAACAATTAAGAAAGCAAAGTGCAGCACCTTTCTAGTTGGGCTAGGAGATTCGCATTTGAAGATATGGAGTGCCCAATATGCAATAGTGATCCAGATACAATGATCTACATTTAAATTTTATGCCCCCTAGCTTAAATTATCAAATTATCTGGTACACTATCAGAATGGGCTCATAATCTAACTCAAAGCATCTTGGGCCACTCGTTAGATTCTTTCATGTAATAACTTGGTGGGTATAAAACGGGTAACTGCATACACTCAGAGAATAGTCAGATACTCGAAGAGATCTGAATATTCTCATTTGTCAAAATATAAATAAATAATCTCACTCAAAAGCTTTCAAAATCCAGGTGATTTGATTAGCTCAAGAAATAAGAATGCTAGGAGAGGGGTTCACTACGATTATTTTGCAAGGGGATGCATTAAATATTGTTGATCCCATTTGTAGATCTCTCTCTTTATCATTTTGTTTTTCTGTTTTTTCTTTTGCCTTTCTTTTAATGGAACCATTTGTTGCTCTCTAGTACTCCCACACTGGGCTCTAGCTTCTGCTGTAGATGATGCGAGAGATATTGAAGTTCTACTGTTTTTTGGTCATCTAACCATGTAGCGAGAGAAACATGTAGCCAAACTGGGCTTTGGACTCATACCTATAAAATCTGTTAACACTCTTTGAGAAATTGATTAACACACACAAAAAAAAAAAAAAAAAAAAAACCATAAAATCAAAGGAACGTTGCTCTTTCAAAGAGTCATCAGTGATGAATCAGACTGATCCAAAATTCATATATAAGGGACAAAAAGAATAGAAAAAAAAAATCCAAGTAGTTTATAAAACTTCACTAGTGAAATAAGCAATTTATTGTGTGTATACAGTATCGTAGAATTTATCTATCAGGGAAATCTAATCCCATTCTGCTTTCTTTTATCTATTGCTATAAATCTGTAACCAACATTGTATGTGCATAGTTCAAGAAAAATCGTGGCCCTGCACGCCATTTCAGCATGGAAAAAGTAAAAATGAAGGTTCCATGTGAATCTTTCTGCTAACAATGTTAATTTGGTCCAGTTTTCCATGACACCATGCTAATTGGTCCCTTGTTAATCTTGACATATTTAGCACTCTTGAAACCAATTTCAGCTCGACCTGAGCAATGAGTTGCAAATGATCCAACTGATCATTATTCTGATGTTTTTGGAACCTTTTTACTATGCAATTTCCACTTCTCAGTATGTCCTTGAGCTTTTTCTCCTTCTGCAATACATAAAAATTAGAAGGTTTAACTTTTTGAAATACAAGCCAAAGTACAAGTCCTAGCAATTAGTTATATACAAATTAAGAAAGCAAACCTTTTGAAGATCAGATCGAGTGTTCAACAAAACCTCTAAGTCTGCAGCATGTTGGAGATTGATATGGTTTTGCTGAGGACTATTTAGGATCACAATCTTTTCATCTTTATCAGCACGAACAAATTCCCAAAAGACCCGCAGCGAATCCTCAATGATCTTTGCTAACATGCCACTTGAAATTGCATCTTCCTCCTCATCTCTTCTTACCTTCTTCTCCTTAAAGCAATCATCTAGTAATGCAAATATACATTATTTTATGAAGATGCAAGGTGCTCAAATGACAGGGTCATTCTAAGATACTTTTTTTATTTAATGTACTATACCTACCAAATCTTAAATTTATATCTTTTATTATTAAATATATATTATAGAAGGGAATGTCCTATATTAATAATTAAGATTTAAGTATGGTAGGTGAAGAAAAAAGTGTGTAACTTAGAATTCTAGAGAAACGTTATTGTTCACTTCATAACTTTGATTACCTCTGATGGCTGGAATTTGAAGAAGGTTACGAAGGACACATCGATTGTTGACATAGTTTTGCACTCTGGGACCTTGAAATGGTTCATTCTCCATAAATCTTTGCATGAGTACTTGAAAGAGTTGAAACTCACCGGCAACTTGATTATACCTTTGCAAACCCTGAGAATTGAAATTTTGAAGTTCTTGGACTTTCCCATACTGCCAGTGGAGTATTTCCCAAGAAAGGCAAACATGTCCAACATAAACCAATTCCAAGTTGCTTTGCAATTCTCCAGTGAATTTCTGCATTGGATCAGCTGTGACCCTTCGTTGTTTACGCGGCCATATGTTATGTGGAAGAGACTTAGCAGCTGAGGCTGAAGAATTTAGCATTGAATTTGATTTAACTGGGTCTTTCAGCTGAAGAAATCCTATGGATGATCACAAAGCAGATCAGTAAAGTTATTCAAAACAAAAACAAATTGATATTTATTTATTTTTGAAAGGGAATTAATCATAAATATTAATAAAAACATTCGTTTTCACTTCTATTAATCAAATATTTGACATGAAACTTGTCTCATCAGTCCAAAACGACTTTTCACGCTTATTCTGTGTTGGATACCTTTAGAACCACAAGAGCAAAGGAAGTGGGGTATTAAGCCATTATTGATGTTCTTATGCCTTTAAAGTATTGGTAGGAATGAAGGGAAGGGACAAGATCAGTTATATGACAATAAACACCTTGGATATTGACTTGCCATTAGTTGTACCATTCTTAATTTCATGAGTGGACAAGATATCAGAAGATTATGTGCCATAATTAGCTAAAAATTAATTATGATGGAGACCCACCATGTAAAATAATTCTCTTAAAGAACCTTTCATCAAAAAAAAAAATCTCTTAAAGAATCCTTTTAGAAAAAAATCTTCAACAGAATCAGATGGTACAACCAAATAGTATATTCAACTGTTTATAGCAATGGAAAAAAAGAATGTAATTTATGTCATGAAATTGTATATAGAAGAGAATTCTTTTTATTACTATTAGTATCAGCTAAAACAGATTATTGTGACAAGAAATTGGAGTACAATAATTTTAAAGAGTGCAGACTAATACAAATATGTTCACTAACACTGCAAATTGAAAGTCACAGACGTGCCACTAACACTAACAAAATTTTGCAACCTCAGATTTGGTTTTAATCATACACTAATGCTTTGACAAGCCAGAAATCAAATTAAATGAGAGAAGTAATTTGAAAACTCACCGATTGCATGCATGGTCTGGCTATTCAACATGTCTAGTTTTCGCATTTTTTCTGCATAGCTCTTGTAGACCTTTTGAATCTCTTCCATTCGATCTTTGAACTCGAACTTTACATCGATCTTCAGTGGCTTTAGACCTTCAACAATGGTTGGAGACTCTGGCTCTTCTTCTTCTAAAATAGTGGGAAGTCCACCAGTTCTTGCATTTCTGAGTTCCAATTTCAGCTGTTCTATTACATCCTCATGCTCCCACATGTAATCCAAGTCATTTTGATCATCAGAATTCGATTTGGATGGTTTCTCCCCCAAGTTAGTTCCTTCAATTTTTTCCAAATTATTTTCGGGTTCCTTCTCACCTTGGACTAAATCTTCCTCTTCATGTTTGTTCACAACTTCACCAGACAAAATTTTGGCTTTCAAGCTGCTTAAATTCTTGAAATGGGGTTCAAATTCTATATATTCTTCATCAGAATCATTTGAATCATCATCGGCATCAATCTCTTCAGGATCAGAAAGACTTATTTCACAGCTTGAAATTTCTTCAACAATCTCACTTTCTTCTTCAACAATCTCACTTTCTTCTTCAATAATCTCACTTTCTTCCTCAATATCTTCTACCACCTTTTCAGCATCATTGGCCAAAAGGCCTACAGGTTCCAATACTTTATCAACATTTCTATAGGCAAAAAACTCATAGGTAATTGATTCAACTATGTAATTGCTCATTGACAATTCACCACTTGAACTAATTGACTCAGGTTCTGAACCAAACCTTAGTGAGCAATCTTCTGAAACCGATTCAACTTCATCCACAGAATCTTCCTTACACAGACTGATTATTTCTAAGCCATCAATCTCTCCCTTCTCAGAAACCACATGTTCAGTGAATATTTTCTGCTCTGCTTTCTCTAAAACCATTGCAACACCAAAGCTTTCAACAGAGTCCTCTGTTTTATCTAAACCGACAACCTCTTCTTCTAAATTAACCTTTACAATATCTTTGTTTTCTATATTGTTGCAAACAGTGTAATCTTTTGAACCCAGATACAATTCTTGGACATTGAAGCTCATACTTTTTGGTTGTTCCACAAAGCCACTAATACCTTTCCCAATCATAAACTCATACTTATTAGCACTAGCGGCAGCCATGGCAGACATACAATTCTCACTTTCTCCATTGCTTTTATTGTCACTCTCACTTTCCTCTAACCAAAAACCACTCTCCGCTTCTCTAAAATCCTCCATATCCAAGTCCCTTGAACCATGGTCCTTTTTGCAATAATTTTCCAGAGATCTGTAAAACGAAACAAAAAAAAACTCAGTTTTAAACAATAGTAAAAACCTTGAAAAAAAGAAAAGAAAACCAGAACATAATTAGAAATGTAAACTTTATTACCTGAGAATGAATCTGAATAGTAATCCAAAAACATACAACAAGTAGTTGCAGATAAAACCCAATACAGAAGCCATAAAAGCCATGAACTGAACCATCTTCTAGTACACAAACTCATTTGCAAAACACGTTTAATATCACCGCCAAATCTACATGGCCTTTAAGCTTAAGCAAGTTTTTGGTACCCATCATTTCAATCAAGCTCAAAACTTTTTTATTTTTTTACTTAAAAAAATTCCCCTCAATTCTAAGCAAAGTTAAAGGAGGGTGGAGAGTGACATGGGCACAGAAAATTTCTCAATCAACGTTCATATAAGATAGTGGACATTCCACTGGTAGACAATGAAGTTTGAATGTTGAAATAAGGGAATTGGAACAAAAAATTTAGGCCATTGTTTTTTGTTTGTTTGAGACCAAATTGGCGAGATTAAAGGGGAAGAGATTGATAGAGAAAAATCTGCAGAGATATAAAGAAAGCAACGTTAAGAGGAATATTAAATGTGAAAGAAACTTTCTTTTTCTGGTTCACTTTGATTGTCCGAGTGTAACAGTTTTCTGTTTCTGTTTTTTTTACACGTTTCAGAAGTAACGAGACAACGGAGAGTCAAAATTGATAGATGACATGGACACTTTGTCTGCTTTTGTGACTTTGTGTGCGTTGAGGATTTTCTTTTCTTTTGATAAAAACTAAAATTTATTGTTGTTTTTTTTTTACTTGTCCGAAGGAGGATTTTTGGTCGGTGGTGGTTTTGATTAGGTGCATGTCAATGTTAAGGGATCACCCAAGGTACCCTTTTCGGGAGTCGTTGAGGAAAGGTGTGATTCATAGGATTCCTGAATGTAAAAAATGTAAAAACATGTGTTACTTGTAAATTGCATTTCGAGTAGTTTTTGTATCAATGTTCATCCACCATTTTTAAATTTTAAGGGTGGTTGAGGGCAGGAATGTATGGTTATAGGATTCTTGAATGTCAAACACATGTGCTTCTCTTTGTGATTGTTTTGTTAAAAACCTTATGTAAAGACAAATTTTCCTATTTTTGTGTTTAGTAATATTAATAAATATTGGACGAAGGAAAACCATCTTTAATTAATGAAAAACTCTATTAAAAAATAAGTTAGTTTACGACTGTACTAAAGTTTTTCGGAAAATAAGGTTGCTCACCAATAAATGTTTTTAGTTCATTTATAAGGTTGCTATCAAACATAAGAAAACAGAATAGCTTTCCATAAAAAATATTTTGGAAAATGACATTTTTTTAGAAAATTTCTATGTTTGAAACAAACAGAACGTTTTCTATCCATTTGATTCAATGAAAAATCTTATATGAAAGTGGTTTTCCGCATTTTCCATAGTAATTGAAATAAATAAAAATGGTCAAAGGTAAAGTATTTATGGTTAATGGAAAAAGTGTGACTTATTTTTCAAAGGTTGCTTTCTGCCTAAATAAATAACTTTATCTCACACCATGTTAAATAAGAAAAGCCAAGAAATAGTTTTCCAGCTCATTTGTAAACTCGCTACCAAACATACCAAACATAGGAGAATAAAATAATTGTCTATAAAATAATTTAAAAAATGACTCATTTTTGAGAAAATTGTTAACTCTAAGACAAACAAAGTGGTACATTCCAAGTAATTTTTTGACCAAATGTTAAGCATCATCCAAGTAATCCATATGTATATATATTTATATGTATATACAATAATATAATTTTTTTAACCTTTTATTAAATTTTCCTAACATGAAAAAGATTTTAAAATTAATATTTTATCACTTTATCATTATAATATATTTTTTATTTTTATTTTTATTTTTAGAGTTACACCCAATGTTAAATTAGGGTAACTCTAATTAAAACTTAATGTCTTTGTTTATTAATACTTTTTTAGATAAATGCTATTAATATTTATAAATAATATAAATGAAATTGATAATTTTTTGTTAACTTCTTCTAATGTTGTCACATAACTTTTAAAAGTTTACATTTTTCATTTTTCTACATTATTATTTTAATATATACTTTCAATTTGGCTTTTTTAGAGTTACAAATAGTGTTAAACAATGTCAGTTGAAACTAATTAGAACTCAACCTCTTTATGGATAAAGCAGTCCAGCACTAAAAAAATCTTATAAATTTAGGTATGATCTTCTTTAAATGAATTCTAATTAAATTATGCAGGTTCTTTTCTTCAAATTCTTGATTTTAAATTTTTATTGATTATTTAGTGCCTAAAAATCAAATAATTATTACATATAAATATCTTTTGTCAAATTTTTCTATGTACTATGCAAGAAAGTATATAATGTATCGGATCTCTCACAGTTGTGAGTCACAAATTTGTGACTATAAGAGAAATGTGATGCCTTAATTTGATTGATTAATTGATTAATTGATTGTGTGAGTGTGTAATGAGTTCTACATTGGGCATATACTAAGTTGAACTGAGTTTTATTAACATCTACGCAGATCTTCAAATGTGACTAGTCATTCTATAACGCAAATGTGGAAAATGTTTTTTCTTGAATTGTTACAAGAAATGATGCATCTATCTTTTTTTTTTTGAGAAAGAAGTCACTAAATATTATTAAGGGAGACCATTGAAATCAGACTGTAATACGGATAAGAGATCTGGTGGTACATCTTCCATCCACACTTGCATTTAGTTGAGGAATTATAGTATTAAACTATTAGCAACTAGTTAATTGACAAATATTGGACTAATTTGCAAATGAATTCAGGCTCACACTGTGTCGGTGTTTTCTCATGGATCAATCAAATCAAACGAGAAAATTAGTCGCAATTGGGTTGCAAAGTAAGACATCAGTATATATGCACTATGTTTTTACTGTTTTTCACTTTCATTGTCAGTGGTAGAAAACCAAACCTTTTAATAAATGAGACTTGGAAAAACAGGGCATGCTAATTATACCTGGCACCATCTCATTCTCAGGTGTGAAGTAGATGAATTGTATCTTTGTAATGACGTACACATCAATTGTAGTCTTGTAGATACCATTTTATATGTATCCAAGCAAGTGGAACTTCTAGCTCTCTCTAGCATAAATTCTACACACATAATTGAGGCAGTGGATTTCTTAAAGTTTGTCTCCTTCCTTTTGGAACAAATGAAACTAAAAATTATGCCATTGGATACAAACAACAAATGCAGAGTATTTCTTAGTGCCTATCTAGTGTAATATAACACTGATTCTTAAATAAAAAAAATTTATAACAAAATATAAAAAAGGTGTAATTTAATACTAAAAGATTTTAATAACTAACTAAACTAATCTTTTTTAAGTACTAGCATGCCTAATGCACCAATAACTTTTTAATTATTATAAGCCTGCCCCATGAAGTGGGCATAATAGTAGTTGTTGTTGTTTTTTTTTTTTTTTTCTCTCTCTCTCTTTTAAAAAGTATTTTATTTTATTTAGAGAAGTAGGCATATGAGTTACCTTCTCCTAGTAAAATATACAGATTAATTACAAATCATATTTTAAATAAATCAAATATTTCATAAGATAATAAAAAACTATGAATTTCAATTAATTTAATTGATAAAGTCTCTTATTATTAAATAAATATTAAATAACATGAGTTCTAATCCCATCTATATTAAAATTCAATTAGCGTCATGGCTTCACCTAATGATAGAGGGTATTTGTCATGAGGCAAGATGCAATACGCACCCTATTTCATTATTTAAAAACTGAAAATAGTATAATATTTTAAAGTAATTGAACTTCTTATAATATCTTGAATTTTTTTTTTTGGTCTATTTTAAATTTTTTGGAACTTTGATAATATAATTTTACTTAAAAGACAAATTAACATTCTCATGGCGATCATATGACCTAAGCACGGCCTAAAAGAACAAGTTTTTTATATGGCTTTCAAAAAAAATATATTATTAGATTTGGTATCAAATGATGTGAACATTTAAACTTCGTGTTTTCCTATAATTCTATGTAGTATAATGAAATTAGAGACTAAGGCAACTTCGATTCCGGCTTTCAATTCAATCATCACATGATTCATGTTTGTGTGAGTGATTTTGATCTAAAAATTAATGATTTTGGGCGGCCATTCAATTCATTGTCTTTGTCACGCAATTAGAACATCTTTATAGCCTCAAAATCATAACATTTAAGAAAATATCAATTATTCATGACCTCATGTTTGTATTGTGTGAGAGAGGCCGAGACTTGAGAGGGACGTGCATTATAATTGATATATTACAGGGACATGTTGTATGGTGTAGTCACTTGGTGTACATTTCTTTTTAAAGTATAGAATCCAAGTCAATTAGAATTTAATTAGATGCTTAATGAAGATGTCAAGTTTAACTTCTTCTTAATACAAGAAAGTGGTGTTTTAGTCTTTGACCAAACTATTCATCTTTTTGCACATGAGACATTATAAAAATCTTATAAACTGATAGTACAATAACTTACATATGTGATATCTAGATTTACGTCACATCCAGAGTAATAAGCTCACCACCCAAATATCTCATCATTTTTTTTGTGTACAGGTCGGAGATGAGACACCTACCTAGAAATTTTGTGACCAGATAGTATGAGTTTAAACCTCTCCACCCCTTTTTTAATACAAGAAAGTGGTGTTTTAGTCATTAGTCAGACTACTAATCTCTTTGAGCATAGGACACACAAAAAACCCTATGGACCGATATTATGATAAATTCCACCTATGATCTCTAAATTTACACACATCCAGACTAATAAACTCATCACCCAAACATTCCATGAAGTCTAGTTTGACCTTCCTTTTTTCACTTTTTTATTTTTATTTTTTATAATTTAATAGTTGATGGACAGAGGATTTAAAATATTAACAGATGCCAATTACTCGAACTACTGCGTGGCACTTGCCTCGCTTTCCTTAATTTATTTGTTGGCTATTTGTAAATGGCTGAAAGCAAAGGCAGACAAGAACAAGATCTTCTTGGCCACTCTAGTCAGTGTAGGTCCAAAAACCCTGAAATACGGCAATGAACCTGCAGGGATTGCCACTATGTACAAAAGTGAGTACTGATTATTGCTTCAACCGCACAAGTCACAACGTTCTCGTTGACGCCAAGTCCACCATTACAAATTTTCTTGGCCTAGAGTGATTTGTGATTGCCAACGTGTGAGATGTGCCGACTGACTTTGTCCTTATGAAATAGTCAATTTGAGATTATAGGAGTGAAAGATAATGCGGCAGCTTCCATGCAAAGAAGGTAATAAATCTCTCTTGAAACTTGGAAAACCTTTTCTTCTTAAATTTCTTTTCCATATTATAGGAGTTCAGTCAGCAAGAATTTACTTTTACATATAGAGGTAATAACATAACCTATTTATTATTTTGAAAAAGGAAAAAAAGAAAAAGAAAAAAAAGGTACATGCATAACGCATTGGTATGCAAAAGTTCTTCAAAGCTGATTCACACGATCTAAAGTCTAATACTTTATACTGGATTGGTCTAAATACTGATTGAGACCTAAGAAAAAAAAGCTAGCTAGGGAGGCTTTTTGTATATACTTTAATATAAATTATATATATATATATATATATATATATATATATATATATATATATTATAAACATCTCTTCTTGTTTTTGAAATGCGAAATTATTAATTATTAATTATATTTAGGTTTTGTTACATACATCTCATTTTTAGTTGATAATAGCTCATTCATTCATCTTGCGTTCAATAAGAGCGTAAATGTACTAATCTTACTTATCGTCATTCATAATTTGACATATTTAAGTTACAACATATCTTTTTGATAAAATAATTTATAGTTTCAGTTGGGTTAAGTCTTTATTAATCTAATATTTTGAGTTCTTGTAACTAGGTGGGAACAAGAGTACACGTCCCATTTATACACTTTCTTTTAATTTTTAAAGTTAAAAACAATAATTATATTAAGATTTTGGGGGCATTACAGGGGTCTTAGGCTTAGCCATTGATTGATTATTTGTGGTTGACAACGTATGAGATGTGCCGACTGACTTAGTCCTTATGATATAGTCAATTAATTTGAGATATAGGAGTGAAAAATAATATAGCAGCTTCCACGCAAAGAAGGTAATAAATCTCTCTTGGAACTTGAAAAACTTTTTCTTCTTAATTTTTTTTTTCTATATTATAGGAGTTTAGTCAGCAAGAATTTACTTTCAGATATAGAGGTAATAACATATCTTATTTATCATTTTGAAAAGAGGTTAAATTCTATAAGAATATAGTGTAAAACTCAAGTTTTATCTATCCAATCACAACATGTCACATCATCATATTATATATTAAAAAATAGGCACAATTACATTCAATCAGTTTTAATATCCATTTGAAAATCTAACTTAATTGTGAATTTATTGAGATGTTATTATATGTAATTTTGTTTAGAAATTTTTAACTTATAACGTCCGCTTCTGATGATAGCTCTTTATCATTAAATCAAGACATTAATCAGTTTTTGGTGTATACGCAGATTGAATTCCAGATTTTAGAAACTTTACCAATTGAACTAACTAGAACTCACTTATTATGTGTAATAGGTAGTATTGAATTTTAAGTAAAAAATTGATGTGTCAATCTTTTATTGAATGATGTAAAATATGAGTTTTACATCATATCTTTACTAAATTCGGACTCTTTTGAAAAAGGTCAAAAAAAGGAAAAGAAAAAGGGCACCAC
This sequence comes from Castanea sativa, assembly GCF_040712315.1. NCBI lineage: Eukaryota > Viridiplantae > Streptophyta > Magnoliopsida > Fagales > Fagaceae > Castanea > Castanea sativa. The sequence goes on from NC_134015.1 coordinate 53,683,092, forward strand.
CATTGGTATGCAAAAGTTCTTAAAACTGTGCACACAACCTAAAGTCTAATACTTTATAGACGTTGGTTTAAATACTGATTGAGACCTAAGAAAAAAGCTTAAGTGAGGCTTTTTTGTTTATATTTAAATATAAATTAAATATTATTTATTTAAAATTTTATATTATTATTATTATTATTCATTTAAAAACAATTGTTCTTGTTTTTGCAAATGCAAAATTACTAACTATATTTTAATTTTTAGGTTTTGTTACATATCATTTTTAATTGATAAATAGTTGATCCATTCGTCTTGCTTCTTGACATGCGCGCAAAAGTATTAATCATGTTGATTGCCAATGATAATTTGACACATTGAAGTCGTTACAACATCTTTTTGGTAAAACAATTTAGAGTTCTAATTGGGTTAAGTTTTTATTAGTCTAATACTTTGTGGTTCTTGTAACCAAGTGGGAACATGAGTACAAATCTCATTTATACACTTTCTTTTAATCTTAAAAGTTCAAAACAATAATTATACTAAGATTTTGGGAGCCTCGCAGGGGTCTTAGGCTTAGTCCTAGAGGCAGCCTGATAGGGGTTTGATGTTTTAGACCCTTTTTTTTTTTTTTTTTTAAGTTTTAACCTATAGCATCTGCTCTTGATAATAATTTTTTATTATCAGACTAAGACACTAATTGGTTTTTAGTATATGTGGGGATTGAATCTCAAATCTCTTATTTAATTATTAGAGATTTTACTAGTTGAGTTAACTGGAACCCACAAATAGGAGTGTTCACAGTGTGGTGCGGTGCGATTTTGGGTCATTTTTAGCACCGCACTTTGCGGTACAGTTTAGCGAAAATCATAACTACATTGCACCTTATTTTTGCAGTTACATGTGTGGTGTTATGTATAAGATGTGGTTTGAAATCAGTATATTTTTCAAATTTTGAACCTTTCCTACCCAGCCCAAAACTAATTTTTCTCTTTTTTTGGGCCAAGTTTTAAATTATTGAGTTAATTTTTCTTTATTTTGGGTTAACTTTTCTCGTCAACACTTGCTAGGGCTATTAAACTTTAAAAAAAAAAAAAAACTAGGATTATTAAACTATTAATAATATATTTAATATTAAAAATAAATAAATATATTAATATATAGAGAGGGTGTGATGCAATGTAATTTATGCGGTTTTCTTATTATAAAACCACAAACCGCACTGTAGTATGCGGTGTGGTTATGCCATTTTGCAAACAGTTTTGGACTTTTGGTGTGATTTTTACGGCTTATGTGGTTTGGTGAACACTCTTACTCACTGATGCTTTAGACTTAATTATGCATCAGAATGCATGTTTTTGTTACTTTTTTGTGTGGAGAGAGAGAGAGAGAGAGTCAATGTTTTTAACTGGAGTGATACTTGCATAAACTTAGACAAGATGCTTAAAGGGGAAACATTACTCTTGTGATAGACCATCTTTATATATATGGTTGAAACTGAATCATATAAGTTTCTTCTTCCTCCCTTTTATTTTGCTTGGGAAAGTTAGTGCAAGTGATAAAGCTAGTAATGTATGGTATGAATAGCACTATAAATTCACATCACGTGCATCACACAATATAACACTGTGCCTACTATGATACGTAACATGTACATTAATTTCTCAACTGTGGGTTACCCGTTACCACACATATATACCATTAATTCAATTTGATGCATATTATTTGAAATTTGTGCATATAAAATTACTAGAACACTACAATAGAATTTGCATGATTTTTTTTTTTTTGAGGGGCCATCCCCATACATTTATGATATATTATAAGAAACTCATGCAGTTATGTTTTTTTTTTTAATTGAGAAGAAAGACATCAATTTTATTAAATCAAAATAAATAATACTCTCGCCAAAGACCTTGTAGCTAAATTGATACCTCTCCATGTACAAAGTACTTGGGAGACTAGAGGGGAAAGGGTCTGAGCTGTGGAATTAGCAGTATGTTGTAATTATTTCTAAAAAAAAAGTAAAATAAATAATACTCTAGAAATAATTAAAAAACCATGAAATAATTAATGCCATAAGTGCATTAATTTGTGTATGAAATATATTTAGAAATTTATGAAAAAAGAGAAAATTAATTGATTTTTAAACACTTTTATTTTTTATAAAAGTAATATTTAGAAAATTTTTAAAATAATTTATTAACAGATGGCCTATGAATACCATTAACGTTTTCACTCACTTCACTGTATTATGGGTTTTGTTTCGAAATATTTGCTAGTGCTGAAAAGATGGAAGAAACTCCTTATAGTGCCCCAATTTCCTGTCAAGTCTCAATACATGCAATTTTTTTTTATACAAGTTAAAATTTCTATTCTAATTTAATCTAAGTGTATACGTGTATGAAGCTCCCTCTTGGAGATTTGATCCCTAATCCTTGTCTCCCATACGCCACAAGTATTTATACTTATAAAGTAACCACCGCACCAAAAATGCACGGTGGTTCAATACTTGCAATTAGAATAACATTAGCCATTAATGTTGGACAATTATATTAAATGAACCAGTGTACATTTTATAGAAGACAGCAAAGGTACAAAGGAGAATGGGACAGAAGTAATTAATGCTTGATTTTTTTTTCCTAAACCTAAATTGACATGGGATTCAGTTAGTACCAATTAATCAAATCATATACTGCAATAAGTAGGGTTTAGAATATGCCAGTTTTATCAAAAAAGAAAAAGAAAAAGTAGGGTTTAGAAGCTATGATAGTACTCTAGCTAGAATTATATTTCAAACAAATTCAAGAATTTTAAAATAAATTTAAAATTCATTTTAATTAATTTCGTCATAATTTTATATTTTAATATAATACAGTTTACATATTACGTACCATCCTTAAGCAAAAATTTCAACATGAGTTTAGATTTCGAGAATTTAATCTCGATGTAATTGTAATTTAATTCTACTAAAGTTTCAAGATAATTATATATATGTATATATATATACACACACACTTTTTAATTGATCCGTGTACTACTAGCTAGCTTGAAACTTTGAAATTTGGATTCCAAATTGGAGTTATGAAAAAAAACAAAAACCTAGGATGGGTTTGGATAGCGACAAACCCTGTGTTTTGCGCGTTTGTGCTTTTTTGGTTGGGTCTCGTGTACTATTTATGGGATCTGCAAGTATTTTTTTTTTCAAAAATAACAACTTTAAAACTGGGCCCATAGTACTATTCACATATTTAAAAATTATTTTATTACAGTATTTTTAATTTTCAATTTTTAACAATAAATAGTATCTAAACATACCCTTAATCATATGGTTTCCTTGATTATTGGTGACTGGTTGTTCAGGATTCATTTTTGTGTGGGTCTAGCTCAAACCAAGCCCAATATGGCAATAATGGACAAAACTACATGGCATTTGGACAACTACGCCCAATAGCATTTAGACAACTACGCCCAATAACATCTAATGGAAAAGTCCAATAAGGTGGGTAAAGTACAACACACAGTCATGGTCCCCAAAGCTCGACAATGTTATAAGTTTCCATTATAATTATGGTGAGTTTGGTTAAACATTTTGCTTTTCTTAATTCCGAAAATGATTTGGTTTGGGTTAAGTACATCTAATACACTGAACTCCTTGAAATGATGACATGCAATAAAAAGTAGAAATGTGTCACTATCGTGACACGATTCATTATAACTGGACATTAGACCTAAGCTTTGCCCTTTTAAAAAAGTGATGGTTTGTAATTGTTTTTTAGGGATTTTTTTTTAAAAGCACTTTTTCATGTTTATAAGACTTAAAAAACATGATTTTAAGTCTTTGGGGCGTGGTGCATTAATAGAAGTCCCAGACTAGATCACACCTGCATGTTAAGAAGTTGCCTGATTCAAGTCACACGCTTCACAAAAATACCGCACCGCAGCTTAGATAACCCTAACACACCTAGTGGTGCCTCATGACATGAGTACTCCGGTCAAGTGAGCCAAATCAATAATCACAAGCATTGATTTCAATAAATTTACCAAGCTTTGTGGTCAAGTTTTCAAACTCATGATTTTGGCCCAAAAAGCTCAGACAAAACGGGTTATTAGAAACTAACCCAGCCCAACGAAAAAACAAACTAGCCTTTACCCAAAAAAAAAAAACACATCGGACTTTGGTAGGGTGTTTAATCAACAATTCAGTTTGAGTTTAAATACAACACATATTTTCGTAACCCTTAAACAGATACTATAAATTACGGGCCAAGACGTTTCTCAAAAGAGTCAAAACACACATCTCACAGACTTCTCTCTCTTCTTTCTAAAGAGGCCGCCGCTTCATTCCACGTGAGGATTCAATCAAACCTCGCTCTCTACCAATTACGCTTCCCAAGAATATCGATTTTCACCATCTGGGTCTCTTTCAATTTCATCAAAATCCAATCTTGGCATCATATTATTTCGTTTTTGGGTAATTTATCTTTCTGGGTTCTTCAATTTTTTTGAAAAAAAATAAAAAATTAGTGCCTAGTGTTGGTTTAAGCTTTTGTTAATGGCGGACCCAAAGAACTGGAACTGCCAAGCCTGCGGCTTCGCCGGCCGATCCGACGGCTCCGACGGCTATTTCTACTGCGATCGCTGCGGTGCCCAAGCCGAAGACTTACCAACATATCTCCAGTACTGTAAGGATGTGGTCTTTGCTGGTTTAGAACCGCTATTTGAGGATCATGATGAGGAGATGTTAGCACAAGAATTCTGGAATTTTTATCAGAATGAGAAGGTAGTTTACAGCTTGACTTAGTTATGATTTATTTCTCCCTCACATGTGTGCTTGTGATTCATAAATCTTGGAATTACTTTTAGGCTTCCAATCAGCTGAAACTGGATAGTACTTTACACTAGCCAATTTTTTTTTTTTTTTTTAATTTTTATCTTGGATAAGTTAGCCAATATAAGTTCGTAGTCCTTTGGAAGTTGAATTGTACATAGTCTTCACTATACTTTTTACTGGTTATGCAGCAGTACAAAACAAAGTACAATTGATGTGATATCCTCAAATTAACCTGTCAAAAGTTATATAAAAGTCATCTATTCTATTCTTGGGTTCTAAATTTAGGTCTGTTTGGAAAACGTGATGAAAAATTCAGCTTAATTAAGTTTTTAATTTTTTTTTTTTACTATTTATGATTCTATTGTACTTTGTTTTACTATTTATCATCTCAGTCAGCTTTTAATTTTTTTTTCTCTCTACACTTAAAAAGTACAAAATTTTCAGTTTCTGTTCCGAATGGAATGGACCCTTTTAGACGAGAACGGTAGGAGCTTTGCTTCATATGTGGATGAATTATGCTTTTTGTATTGATCATTAATTGTTCTAATTTCCACTATTATACATAACCCCCTACTCCTTGTTTGAAACTTAATATGTTTCAGTTCAATTGAGTGATGGTGATACTGATACACACATATGACTGGTAAAATTTCCAGCCTATGTGGATATCTCTCTCTTTTTAGCTCATCAGTCCTGTGAGTCACACAGCTGGAAAAAGAATAATATTGTCTTAAAAACCTTTATGGTTGTGTACTTTGGAGTTACATTATTTGTATTCTCTTCCGCTTTTCCTGTATAAAGGACAGCCATGTATCCTATACTTGGAACGGAATATTTTACTTGTATCTCTCTTTTGTTATTTGAAGGTTGCAAAAAAAAAAAAAAAACAAAAAAGAAAAAAAAGAAAGAAAGGTTATTTTGTGCATATAATTATGGTTGTTTCTCTCGGTTGTGGATACCACTGAGCAATGATGTATATCTTTATGGTTCAGTGAACTTGTGATAGCTGCCTCATATAGTTATTTCTGAACTCTTAGTCCTTTCATGTTGTCCTTTCATGTTGTCCTTTCATGAAGTGTAGAGATGATATAGTGGAGCTCCACTGATGTCTGTTTCTCTACATTCAATAGGCCCCGCATAATGGGATAGATGTCTAATCCGATCCTAGTTGAACATAGTTCTGCATTTGTACTTCGTATCACTTCAAAAGGTTAAGAAGGCAAGATTTGTTATCACATTTCACATTAAAGTTTAATTTAGGGTCATCAGTCTAGTGGTTCATTTTATGCATATTCTGTAGAGTTGAATTCCTGGATTTTGGATAGGAATGGCGTATATAATAGTTTGATCTAGGAAAGAGCACCATTTACTGTTATTTTTTCTAAAAATATTTCATTGATTTCAGGATTCTGAGCCTTCAGAGGATTTTGAAGAGGGACATCATGCTTTAACCAGAAGAGAATGAGGGATGAAGGATTGGCTAGCCATATTTCTATAGATAATAAGAGGATCAGGATGAAGGGTGTGTTAGTGGCCCATCCTTTGATGATGGAACTTCTCATGCAGATGAGTCACAGCCGGGCTAGCCATATTTCTATAGAAAATTTTGATAATAGGGCTTTTAGTTGGAGTTGAATTTAAAATTTATTTTAATTATCGTTAAATTTTATCTCTTAGTCAAAACATGAGTTTTTTTTTTTTTAAATACTGTTGAAAAAAAAAAGTGGGTGGATGTCTGGAATTTAACTTCAGAATTTTTTTATAATAGACTTTTAGTTTAAATAGGATTTAAATTTGTTAAAATTTAAATGATAAAATTTTACCTAAATTAAACTGTCGTTAGATATTATTCCTTAATTGAGAAAATATATTCTAACAAAAAATATTTAATTAATTTACTAATTAATGAGAGTAGCCACTTGACGCCACTTTTAAGCTCAATTTTTATTATAAGTTCTAAAATTTTTGTTAATATACTTTTTGTTGGAGTTGAATTGAAAATTTTAAAACATAGATGATAATGTTTTATCGAAATTAAATTGTTGTTAAATTTTATTCTTTAGTAAAGAGTTTTGTAGCTTAATATCCTAATAACATATTAATTTAATTAATAAGATGCAACTTGAGGAAAAAAAACAAAAACAAAAACTTGGGTTGTGTTATGTGTGGGATTTAAGTTTAGAAATTTTTTATAATAGACTTTAAGTTTGAATAGAATTTAAATTTGTTTTAAATTATTATTAAATCATGCAAATTGAGGAAAAAGAAAAACCAAAAATGTGGGTTATGTAGGATTTAAGTTTAGATATTGTTGATAATAGACTTTTAGTTTAATAGGATTTATTTATTTTTTAAATTATTGTTAAATCTTATACCTTCGTCAAAACATGGTTTTTTTTTTTTTGAAAGGAAATGTGGGTTGTTGTTTGGAATTTAAGTTTATATTTTATTTATTTATTTTTGTAATAAACTTTTAGTTTGAATAGGGTTTTGTAAAGTCGCAATTTATGCATAGGCCCAACAAGAAAAAGAGTATAGGCCCAGAGAGTGAGTCAGAAATCTTGTTTCTAATGAGTTTAAACGATAATAACAATGACCTTAGATCACAAAACAACAAGGATGAATAAGTTTATAAGATGAAACTTATCTTCGGACTTAAGCCGAGGACCAGATGCTTATCTTTCTCCTCTCTTAAAGATTAATTACAAATATTCAGTTTACAGTGTTTTCTCTTTCTATCTCTCGACCCCCCTTTCTACAGGACCTTCCTCCTTCTTATACTTCCTCCTCTCCTCCATTCTTCCTCTCCACATGTAGATTTAGACTGCTCTCCTTGAACCTCTTCTTGAAGTTCTTAGGTAATAGCTGTAAGACTGAAAGTCACTGTTCAAGTATTACTTCCTCATAAATGCGGCTAGAGACTTAGGTACAAAGCATTCAATGCGGTGGTAGCAGCTTTCTCTGAGATATTTCCCAACTGACCTTGCTCTCTATGCCCTTGTGAAACATATCTTCACTCACAAGACCTCTTGAAAGATCATTCTAGTCAACATAACGTACCATTTAACCCTTATCTCACTTATTCGAGGAGGTACCTCTCCTCGGATTACTTCCATTAACCTCTATCGCAATGACTTGCTTGTGGGCCTTTAAGTTTAACATCCCTATTACCATCAACCCATCCTCGGGTAAGTAAACATTCTTCGAACACAGCCCATGACGTAAAAACGCATCTTGGGTCTTTTATCCCTACAGGTTTAAATTTGTTGAAATTTTAATGATAAAGTTTTAACAGTTGTTAAATATTATGATTATATATATAGGCAAGACTTATGTACAAATGCTTGTGGGGTGTGGGGGGGAAGGGCCGGAGTTTAAGTTTCCAGGAGAAAGTTTCACACATATATACACTTAGATTAGGCTAGAGTAAAAATTTTATATTGTATATAAAAAAAAGATCCTATTCCTTAAGTTCCCCTTCTTAAAATTCTGCCATGTAGATTTTTTCTTATGAGATGGAAGTATATTTTTAGTTAACTATCCACATGGCTGAATCTTAAAGTACTGTAATTAAGTTTTGCCACACACACATACACACATATATATATATATATATATATATATATATATATATATATATGTATGTATGTATGTATATAGCTTTTTAATTGATCCGCGTACTTCTAGTTTAAAACTTTGAATACCAAATTGGAGTTATGAAAAAAAAACAAAAACCTAGTCATATGGTTTCCCGTGATTATTGGTGACTGGTGTTCAGGATTCATTTTTGTGTGGGTCTAGCTCAACCCAAGCCCAATATAGCAATAATGGACAAAACTGCATGGCATTTAGACAACTACGCCCAATAACATCTAATGGAAAAGCCCAATAAGGGGGGTAAAGTACAACACCCAGTAATAGTCAAAGCTAGACAAAGTCCTAAGTCTAGCTTTTCAGTTTTCTCATTATAATTATGGTGAGTTTGGTTCAACATTTTGCTTTTCTCATTTTCGAAAAGGGTTTGGTTTGAGTTGAGTGCATTTAATACACTGAATTGATTGAGATGATGATATGTGACCAAAAGTAAAAATGTGTCACCATCATGATGGGTCTGTTATAACTAGACATTAGATCTAAGCTTTGCCCTTTTGAAAAAGTGATGATTTGTAATTACTTTTCAGGGAATACAACGAAGGAAAAAAAAGCACTTTTTCATGTTTATAAGACTTAAAAAGCGTGATTTTAAGCCTCATGGAGGTATGGTGCATTGGTAGAAGTTCTGAACTAAATTACACTTGCATGTTCAGAAGTTGCCTAATTTGAGTCGTGCACTTCATAAAAAAACAGTGCCATGACTTAGGTAGCCTTAAGGCACCCACGAGTGCCCCACAACATGATTATTGCAAGTTCAAGTGGGTTAGGTCAATAATCACAAGCAAGATTTCAAAAAATTTACCACACTTAGTGGTCAAGTTTTCAAACTCATGATTCTCACCAAAAAAAAAAGTTTTCAAACTCATGATTTTGGCCCAAAAACTTCAAACCAAAACGGGTAATAAGAAACTGACCCAGCCCAACTAAAAAACAATCCGGCCTTTACCCAAAAAAAAAAAAAACACACCGCCAAAAATCAAAACGTTTCTCAAAACACACATCCCACAAGCTTCTCTCTCTCTCTCTCTCTTCTTTCTAAAGAGGCCGCCGCTTCATTCCATGTGAGGATTCGATCAAACCTCGCTCTCTACCAATGACGCTTCCCAAGAATATCGATTTTCACCATCTGGGTCTCTTTCAATTTTCATCAAAATCCAATCTCTGCTTCGTTTTTGGGCAATTTTTCTTTCTGGGTTCTTCAAATTTTTTGAAAAATTAGCGCCTAGTTATTAATTCAAGCCTTTTGGTAATGGCGGACCCAAAGAACTTGGCCTGCCAATCCTGCGGCTTCGTCGGCCTATCCAGCGACTCCGACGGCTATTTCTACTGCGACCGCTGTGGCGCCCAAGCCGAAGACTTCATCGAAACCGGCGTAGCAGACGAAGACTTCGTCGACAAAGGCTTCGGCGGCGGCGCCGTCTACGTCGCCAGCTTGAGCCGCCGCGTCGGCGGCAGCCAATCCAACATCAAACCCGAGCCACTTTCCCAACCCGAATTCGCCACCCCCAATTCCAACCTCTTCTGGAACTCGCTGACCCAAAACATTGACAACGAAGCCACACCCATCAAAAAAGAGGAAGAGTTTTACGAAGCCGACGTCGATGGGCCCACGGGTCCTGAGGATTTCGGGGGTTCGGTGAAGGTGAAGCCTACCTTTGAAGACTATTACAATGAGATTAGGATTCGGTACGTGTTGGGTTTGCAGTATATGATACAGTTTCAGTGTGAGGCTTTGGTGAGAGAGTTCAAGGTGACCCCTTTGATTTGTGGGCTCGCTGGGACCATTTGGATGAGGTTTGTGGCTTGCTCTGCGGTTTTCGATGATGACTGGGCTGATCACACCATTCAGAACTCCGAAATGGAGCGAACAGGTGAATCCAGTGTCACGTCATTTAAAATTAGCTTCGGTTATGCTTTTGATGGAATGATATAGAAATAAATGTGGGGTGAATATGGTGTCACATCATTTAAATTCAAATTTGGTTATTGTTTTGTTAGCGTGGTATAGAAAAATGGAGCGAATAGTTGAATATGGTGTCACGTCGTTTAAAATTAGTCTTGGTTATGCTTTTGATGGAATGCTATAGAAATAAAGTGGGTAAGTATGGTTTCACATAATTTAAATTCAATTTCGGTTATTGTTTCATTAGCATGGTATAGAGATGGAGGGAATAGTTGAATATGGTGTCACTCCGTTTAAAATTAAAAGTTTAAGTTATTGATAGGATGGTATAGAAATGGAGTAAATATGGTGTCACATTATTTAAAGTTAGATTTAGTTTCAGTTATTGTTTCAATAGAATGGTATAGGAATTGAGCAAACAAGTGAACAGACTGCCATGCCATTTAAAATTAGTTTCAGTTTAAGCTATAGTTTAGATAAAATGGTATAGAAGAAATTGAGGGAATGTGTGATGTGGTGCCATGTTATTTAGAATTCAGTTTTCAGTTATCTTTTTGATAGACTGGTATAGAAATGGAAGAAATAGGTGAATATGTTGCCATGCCATTTAAAATCAGTTTTAATTATTAGTGTTTCGATAAAATGGTGTTGAAATGGAAAAATAGGTGAATATGTTGTAACGTGTCAAGTCATTTAAAATTAGTTTCAGTTTCTGTTATGGTTTTGATAGAGTGGGAGACAAATTGAGTGAAATAGGGGAATATGGTGTCATGTAATTTGAAATCAGTTTTATTTTAGGTTATGGTTTTGATAGAATGATATAGAATGGAGTAAGATGGTGAATCTGGTGCCACCTTGTTTAAAATCAGCTTCAGTAATTGTTTTGATTGGATGGTATAGAAACGGAGTGAACAGGTGAACTAATCTATTGAGGACTTATAGTCTACCCCAAAAAATTTGGGATTAAGACTTGATTGTTGTTGTTTTCATTTAAAATCAGTTGTAGACTTTTAGTTATCATTTTGATAGAGAGTTAGGTGGTAACGTGTATGCTATAAAAAATTCATTATTTATTGTGAACTGGACTGGCTTTGATTTAAAGTGAATGGCTAGGATCCTGGTAGAACTTAATTGTTGGATATAAAGGATAAGAAACAGAGGTTTAATAGAGTATTATGTGGCCTAATTGGAAATAGTCGTGTAAGTAGTTTGTAAGTGATTATTTGAACTAAATGTCATGGTCTGATGATGTTGTTTGTGAAATTGTGATATTAGTTTGAGGCGGGCATGATATGGATAGTAAGAGGGAATTGACTCTCCAAATATGTAGGATATTATGAACTTTAGTATTCATATATTATACATGATATAATGTGCCATGACTTTTTAGTGTTCCTGTCCTTTTGAAGCTTGGCTCTGACCCTAGTTTCTTGACTTGGTTGCATTATGAATTGGATCAATGTTCTATGTAAGTTCATTCTTTATAATTTTATGCGAGTGTTTGACTCACTTTTATTTATTTTTTTGCCAACATTCTTTTTAGGGTAAATTACAAATTGCACCCTTTAACTTTGCCGAAAATTCAATTCAGTCCTATAACTTCACTTTTGTTCATTTCATTCCTCTAAATTTCAACTTTATTCAATTCAGTCATCTTGTTAATCTCTGTTAGAATTGCGCCATTAGTAACACCTACAACGATGCTGTTTGTGGTCTCATTTTGGGATACTTAGCGGCAATATTCTAACAGAATTGGATGGGAGGACTGAATTGAACAAAGTTAAAAGTTAGAGGATTGAATTGAATGAAAGTGAAGTTATAGAACTGAATTCAATTGTGGGAAAAGTTAGAGGGTGTAATATGTAATTGAGCCTTCTTTTTATGTTGTGTGTATTACATGGAAGTTTTAGTGTTGGTTATTTCTAAGATTTGTAATGAGGTAGATGTTCTTCTCATATGGATGTTTTCTTGATAAGTAAATATATTTCTTCCTTAATTTCAGATGAACCGGAAGATCATAAGCGACAAAAATACCGTGATGAACCTCATAATATGTATGGTCAGCGAGCAGTAATGATTTGGTACAGATCCTTGAGGAAGAGGATCCCATTATCTTGTTCCTTAGGTGTTTCGTTTCTGGCTTGTCATATCGCCAGGGTAGCAATCCTGCCAACAGACATAGTGAAGTGGTCACTCGAAGGGAAGGTTCCATATTTTGCTGCATTTGTTGAAATTGAAAAATGCATTGGACGTCCATCAAGTGCCTGCCCTATAAGTTCAAGAATTATGTTCGGACCGTCTCAAGCTCTTCCATTCCAGAAGTTGGAATCACTGGCAGCAATAATTGCTCAGTCCATAGGCTTGGATTTACCTCCAGTCAACTTCTATGCAATAGCTTCCCGCTATCTGCAGAAGTTATGTCTTCCTACAGAAAAGATTCTCCCTCATGCATGCCGCATATCTGAGTGGTCAATGCCTCCAGGTTTATGGTTATCAACAAATGAGTTAAGGCTTCCTACTCGTGTTTGTGTAATGTCAATACTGATTGTTGCCATAAGAATTCTATATAATATACATGGTTTCGGAGTATGGGAAAAGAGTTTGTCTAGTCATGGTGATTCCTCTTCTACATCTAATCATATTGGACAGTTAGACCCAATGTTTGATTCCGAAATGCGTGATGATGCTGGAGAGGCATCTGGTTCTCCTTGCCAAGATGCGGATGATTTAGGGACAAATTATTATAGACACTCATCACAGGTTCAGAAGTCTAAATTAGATGCTGCAGAGCTTCTGCGCAAGCTTGAAGCAAGATACAAAGAGATTGCTAACACCTACGGTAATTTTTTTCCCAGTGTTATGGATAACAGTGTTGTTTATTGGTTCTGATGGTAGTTTTCTCATATGATCAAACATACTGTGTTCTGAAAGCTTTTCCTTATCTTTAAGATAATCAATTACAAAAATTAACTCTTAAGTCTTTTGTTGGCAGAGTATTCCAAAGACTTACCAACATATCTCCAGTACTGCAAGGATGTGGTCTTTGCTGGATTAGAACCGTCATTTGAGGATCATGATGAGGAGAAGTTAATAGAAGAATTCTGGGATTTTTATCAGAATGAGAAGGTAGTTTACAGCTTGACTTAGTTATGATTTATTTCTCCCTCAAATGTGTGCTTGTGATTCATAAATCTTGGAATTACTTTTAGGCTTCCAATCAGCTGAAACTGGATAGTTCTTTACACTAGCCAATTTAAGTTTATATTCCTTTGGAAGTTGAATTGTGAATAGCCTTCATGATATACTTTTTACTGGTTATCCAGCAGTACAAAACAAATTACAAGGTAATAACTCTTAGTAGTACAATTGATATCCTCGAATTAAGTTTCAAGACCTCAAAAACTGAGGAAGAGATATGGAAATTGTATGGACAGAATTGATAAATCTTAAGCTGTTTGGGAAGAGTGAATTGAAGTCATTTAATCATTATTCTAACTACAATCACCTGTCCAAAGTCATAAAAGTCATCTATTCTACTCTTGGGGTTCTAAATTTAGACTTGAACGGTAGGGGCTTTGCTTCATATGTGGATGAATTCTGCTTTTTGCCATTGGTCATTTATCGTTTTAACTTCCACTATTATACACAACCCCCTACTCCTTGTTTGAAACTTCATATGTTTCAGTTCAATTGAGTGATGGTGATACACACATATGACTGGTAAAATTTCAAGCCTATATGGAAACCTCTCTCTCTTTAGCTCATTATATAGAGTCCTGTGAGTCACACAGCTGGAAGTTTTAAAAGCCTTTATGGTTGTGTACTTGGGCCTCTCATGAAGATATATTGGGGGGTTACATTATTTGTATTCTCTTCCACTTGTCCAGTATAAAGGACAGCCATGTATCCTATACTTGGAACAGAATATTTTACATGTATCTCTATTTTGTTATTTGAAGGTTGCAAAAAAGAGGTTATTTTGTGCATATAATTGTGGTAGTTTCTCTCAGTTGTGGATACCGCTGAGCAATGATTTATATCTTTATGGTTCAGTGAACTTGTGATAGCTGCCTCATATAGTTGTTTCTGAACTCTTAGTCCCTTCATGTTATCCTTACATGAGGTCTAGAGATGATATAGTAAGAGCTCCACTGATGTTTCTTTGTCTACATTCAGTAGGCTCTGCATAATGGGATAGATGTCTAATCTGATCCTTGTTGAACATAGTTCTGCATTTGTACTTCTTATCACTTCAAAAGGTTGAGAAGGCAAGATTTATCACATTTCACATTAAAGTTTAATTGAGGGCCATCAGTCTAGTGGTTCATTTTATGCATATTCTGTAGAGTTGAATTTCTGGATTTTGGGTAGGAATGGCATATATAACAGTTTGAGCTAGGAAATAGCACCATTTACTGTTATTTTTTTTATAAAAATATTTCATTGATTTCAGGATTCTGAGCCGTCAGAGGATTTTGAAGAGGGACATCGTGCTTTTAACCAGAAGAGATTGAGGGATGAAGGATTGGCTAGCCATATTTCTATAGACAATAAGAGGATCAGAGATGAAGGGCGTGTTAGTGGCCCATCCTCTGATGATGGAACTTCTCATGCAGATGAGTCACGGCCACGCTTGGGTGGCGATAAAAACTCTGAATCCAATGACCAAGCTTCAGCTGAGACTCTGCAAAGTGAAGCCATCAGACGTTTGAAATTGGACATGGAGGAGAATAGGTTCTATTACATTCCACCAAGGGTCAAGATCAAAAGACTTGATTACCTTCATTATGTGAGGAAGAAGGATGAAGGAGCTTACACTTATGCTGCCCATGCTGATTATTACATACTGCTTCGTGCTTGTGCTAGGGTTGCACAACTTGACATTCGGATTATGCATACTGGGGTATTGAGTCTTGAAAAGAGACTAGCTTGGTTGGAAAACAGAATTGACCACTGCTTGCATTTAACACCACCTAATGTTTCTTGTCAGTTTTGTAGTGATATAGCACCAGAACATGCTGATGATGATTCCATAGGGCTTTCAAACTTAAATATATGAAAGTTCATTTTCTATCATAAGCTTTAATATCTCATTTGTATGCCTCTTTTTCTAATTCTTTTTACAACTACAATCAAGCCCTAGTCTCAAAATTTTGGGGTTGTCCACATATCCTTAACAGACTAATCAGGATTGGCCACATGATTAGTCTAATTCTTTTTCTTTCTAAAAAAATTGGGTGGGCCGAATCCCTAGACAACTAATCTCATTGTCTGTTTGGGTATGATAGAGCTTGAATTTGGGGAGAAGCCAGAATTTAAGAATGGTATTTTATCAACTCCTTCATTTGGATAGATATTTGAAGAAATTTAAAATTTCATGCCAAAATTGGGGAGGCCAAAATTACAGCTCCAAATTAGGTGTAAAAAGAGAAATTATGAAATTGAAGGCAATGCGGGATTCTCAAATCACCAAGTGTGCTCATGAATTCAAGACAAAGTTAAATAGTTTTGCAAAGACTCCTTCACTATTCAGTCTCTGTCTCCTTTATCTTCGTTCCCCTTTTTTCTTCAGATTCAAGGTAAGATATCTCTCACCACCTCTTTTTTTTTTTTTTTTGTTAGTTTCTATGTTTCCATATTGCATTCTCTTCTTTTGAATCTTTCGCATCCCCACCCAGCAAACCAGCAGCACGGGCTATCGATTAACATGAAGAGCTGATTCTTGTCTGGGGAGATTTATTTCATTCAAATGCTTCTCTTCTGGTATAAATTCTGAAGAATACCCATCTTTTTCTATACCCAAGAAACTTGATTGGCTATTTATTGTGGCAGATGCGATATTCTTAAATGGATTCTATTGGTTTTTATGTGCATATATTTTTTTATTAGTCAAAAGTATCGATTGTTGTCCTGCATATTTGCCAAAGGAGATGTCATATGGGTTTAATGTCTCCCACTATGGTCTGTATGATGTTTGTGAAATTGCTAATATGGCCTTCTTGCCCTAAGCTGGCCTCAAGCCAGGGGCGGGTTTTGTTTGGTTTGTGAAATTGCTATTTCTATCATGTTTTCTGTCAAATCCATAAATCAAAATCGTCCTTATTGCTAATTATCCAGATTGTTTTTCCTTGCTAATGATCTTGGATGTGTTCTCTATATTCAGTTCTGTAGCCCTTTCCCCCTCCCCATTTTTGGTTTGAAGCTAGAAAATCAAGGACAAGTCTTTCCTGAATTGTGGGGAAGTTTTCTACATTGGCTTCCAATGAAAAGTTGTTGTTTCTCCCTTTTAAGGCACTGTTAGTTTTACTGTTAAATGTTAGGTACCTAACTGCCCCCAAGCATTCTACCAATTGCTTGTCTGTTGGAGTATGATTCTTGATGTAAAGCTGGATAAATCTTACTATATACAGAAAAGGAGAGTTTTTGCCACACTCTATCCATTATATATTTACCTATGTTAAAAGGAGTGAAAGACGTGTGAATAGTGTTTTTTGTTGTATTGGGATTTTGGTGAGTCAATATGCTCCGTTTGATAGACACAATTTAGTGAGAAAAATACGACTCACAACGCACTGTTAGTGAGAAGAGAAGACTCACAAAGCTCACCATTTTGGGGAGAGAAATTCTCTTCTCCGAACAGATCAAGAAGTTGCTGAGAGAGAGAGTTGTGTGTGGCAGTGGGGATAACTCAGGAAAGAGAGAAAGGGACAGTACAGATTTGGTGAGGTGTTGAGATAGAGAGAGGCGCTGAGGCAGGGAGAGAGGATCAGTGTGTGTGTGTGTGTGTGTGAGAGAGAGAGAGAGAGAGCAGGGGAGTCGGTGAGAGAGTGACTAATTGATAATTTTTGCTTACCAACTATTCAGTGTATAGTCCCTGTGAAGTTTGGGTGCATTGTATAAGTTTTAGTTTGAAAAAGATTTAGTTATTTCTTAGAATATATATTGTAAGGAATTTTTGTACTTTAATGGTATTAGCCAACTTACATTGGCTTCAAGTTTTGCAAGGTTCAGGGGAGTTAGATAATGATTTGTTTCCAATGAGTCAAATTTTTCTTAAAATTGAAAATTTTCCACCAACCCTCATCAGAATTATTTCATTCTTGATGGTCATAGTTTGAATTTGAATATAAATTTTACATGTCATTGGGTCATTGTTCAAATTTATGATACATGAAGTCTGCAGTATACGTCGACATACTACATATTGGAATTAATACATCAAATGATATTTCTGTGGTTTACTCCCCAGGGGTGGGTCCAAAGGGCTTTGCCATGGTGAGGTTCCATGTATAAAGTAGTTTCATCATACAACAACATAGCTTTTTGCTCTATGCATTTGATTCATCAGATGTTTCCTGCTTTCATTGGTTTTCCAGTTCAGTAAGTTTAAGGTTTTGTTTTATAAATGGAACCTTTTTTTCTGTGAGAAAGTTTGGTTAAATGTGGTATTTGTAGTTTTCTGTTTAAATGTCTGATTTTTTTGCTAAGTAATAATCTTGTTCGTGGATTATAATCAAGATATGTACCTTGTGTTTCATTTAATTTTAATATTTTATTGAGTTTGCTTTTCTTTCGTTGTACTTAGATTGTTATTGGTGTAATTAATGATCTAATTAAATTGGGTTTATGAGGTTAATAAGTCATAAATTGTTTTTTAAGTAGAAAGGGACCCTTTTCTTTTAACGTCCATTACCTTAAATTTCTTTCCTTTTCTTTTGGGTTCATACCAGATCAAAGATGCAGCGCTTGCTTGATACTCTTAAGTTATTTGTGCTTGAATCAGTGGCTTAATCTGGTTATGGATTAATAACAGGATGTTTTGTATGATGCGAGTCACATATTGGTACAACCAACTTATGGCACTTTGAATTTTAAGCTCATCATATCTCCATGTTTTGTAATCTGTTTAAATTATATAACCCTTTATGCCTAAGGTACCAAACTGTTGAATGAAATGCCTGAAAGAGAGATTGTATCGTAAAATTTAATGATTGTAGGTTATATATCATGGGAGGATCTCTTTTGATTGCTATACCTGAGCAGAATTCATTTCGACAAGTGTGTATGGTAGTCTTGTGAATTGGACTAATAATATTTATTGGTTATCATGAACATGGTTAAGCGATTACTGTCACGTTATGAATGTATTTTGATTTGTTTTAATTACATTTTGCATTCACAAATGGACTTTTGCTTATTCCTTTTACATGAATATTTTTTTGCAAATTTTCACTTGTAAAATTGGGTGTTGGAACATTTGGTTTTTATTATATTTTCTCTCTTTTGTAGCTCACAATTATTATTGAGCTATTGAGGTTTACTTTTGGTTCACATTTAGTTTGAATTACTTGTCTATGTAAATGGCTGTTGTAGGTGCTCGTCTCTTTGAGTGGAGACAATTGCATCTGAGTGACATGGGTTGATCTTAAGGCTTCTCCTTGACTAAAAATATGAGAAGCTTGCAATAGGTCTTGTAGTGTATTTGTATCCATATTTTATAATTTTTCTTTTTGTTGGGGTTAAATTTTTCTATTCTACTTTCTGGGATTTAAAAAAAAAAAAAAAAATTGAAAAAAAACTCAGTAGCCAAAACAGAGACATTGATTCACTTCTAACTGATTTTCCTCCTAGCCCTTTTGTTTATTTACAATATAACCGATGTATGTAATATTGTGTTGACAAAGGGCTGTTAAACAAAGAAAAAACAGAGAGTATAACATTTTGTATTCCAAAAAGAGATTGTAAATTGTTGTAGTTTCCAATATCTTTTTATTTTTATTTTTCCCTCAAAAATGCATGTGAAGTTAATGTGGGGTTCATTGTCATGTAATATGAGATTAGCTAGTCATTGTTGTTAAATTTAAGTATATACACAAGGTATGATGGGAAGTGCCTTTTGGCCACAATGTGGAGGACAAGGTCCTGAGTTCCAGCTCAAGACCTTCATCTTAATTTCCAGTTACTTTTTATGTGCAGGGGATTTGTTTCAAATTGCCTGTATCAAATTGACACTAGACCACAATGACCAGTGCAACTATGATGTTCATCTGCTGCTTGGTGACCTCTCCTATGTTGGCCTGTAGCACCGATGGGACACGATTGGCGAGCTGGTGCCACCCCTTGCAAGTGGAAGACCATGATGATTACAAAAGGGAACCATTATAATATGGGTTTGATTCCTATAATGCTAGATGGAAGATGCCTTTGAAGAGAGTGGATTGAGTTCAAATCTTGTTTTTTGTTTTAGATTTACAGGTATTCATGTCATTATGCTTAATACATATAGGATCAAAGGATCAAGAATATTAAAAGTTATGCCAATTGTTAATACACTATAAGCCTACTATTAGGATCAACTTTTTTGAATTCTTTTTGGACACCATAACTACATAACATCATGATCTAATGCTTTTTAAAACAAATGCATATATTTGAAATATGTTCGTGTTGGCTTGTGATGTATTATGTCATTTTATGATTTTTTGTGTGTTTTTTTCTTTAATAGTAAATTTATTGTTGTTTGATTAATGGTAATATTCTACGCGCTTCAAAAACCAAAAGATTTATATTTTGGTGTGTGCTATAAATAAATTATATGACACAACCCAACCTCTAATAATGTATAAAAATTCAGATCAGATGCTGTTCCTTTCGTTCTCTTTTATGCTCTACCTTGTTGGCTGTTGCTATATTTTCTGTAAAAAGTCAAGTTTTGGTTTTATGCTATAAGCTGACTTAAGAGCCTTTTTATTTTTATTTTTATTTTTTCGCACTACACGAAACACCGAAACAACAATTAATAGATTTGGCATGAAAACCTTGTTCAAAGAAGCAATTGTCTAGGCCAGAAGTTGACTCTCTGTTAGTTTTCTACTGTATATGATATCATTTTAATCTTGAGTAATATGGTGGAGATTGTGCTGTTTAAGCTTACAAAGCTTGGTAATTGAATGAGCCTGTACACCATCAATCCTGAGTACGTTGTTGAACTATGAGATGTTATGTTTACAGCCTACTTAAGTGCTTATCTCCATTGAATTCATGTCTTCCCTCATCCTACCATAAAGTATGTATACCTTGTTTAAATTTCATGTTTATGATTGTTATGATTATGTAAACAAGGGTAAGCAAAAAGTCACTACCATTGGACTTTGGACTTGGAACGTAAGCTAGCTGATATTCCTAGAATTGAGCACAATTTAGGCTATAACGCCAATGGGGGATGGATGATGATTGCATACTATAATGCATCATCTAAATTATCAATGTTGTTAATGTCAAAATTTGACTTACAAGATATGGAAAAGACTATTGAATTGTCAGTGATATATTTCATCAAAGTTTGGCAAGAATGTAACAAAGAAGATGATTACAGTTGAAAATAATGTTTGGCAATAATGTATTAAGTTATAGTGAATAATAATTTAATTCTTGATAGTTACTATTTATATGAACATAATTAATATATGTTTTTCTTTTCACGTTATAATATTGTCCTTCGATTTCATGTTAAAAAGTTATAAATTGTCGGTGGAAAGTAATTGCAAATTGGGTAGGGTAACTAGTGAGGGTGTTGAAACTGATGTAGAAGCTAATGATATCATGACTCTTGTTGATGAAACCAATGTTGTTGATTTGTAAAGTAGAAGTGTTACGTCTACAACATTTTCACAATAAATCTTAGATGATAAGTTGTTATTGTTTCTAATTTGAATTTATGATAGAAACTCATTCTTTGCTCACGTGTCGATAACAACTTGTCACTCAGGATTTATTGTAAAAATATTGTAGACATAGAATTTCTATATGAATAAAGGAGCTTAGGATCCAAAAGAATTAAAGTGATGATTATCTTTCACTAAACACGGATAATATTCAAAAGAAAAGAGTTCAATTATCAACTATTCTTATTATTGCTTCTATAAAGAAAAGAATGGTAATGATGTTCTTGCTACTTCTATGGCTAAAATGGCTTCATAATTTGAGGAATTCATTTGTGCTAGTACACAAAACTTGGATGTAGATGAGTCATAGGATGAGGTAAAGATGAATAACTTAGAGCTTGTGCTTATTAATTTATAGAGAATGAAAAACAATTTCTCATGTTAAAGAAAGTGCTGAGTGAGAGGAAGAAAAACGGGGTGTTGATTTTTATTTAAGAAGGAAGATAGAATGAGTTTATTTGATATTGCTTTTTAAAAAAAAATCTCGTGTTAGTTTTAGCTTTAGTGTTTTTATTATTATTTAATTTTTATCTTTTTCCTTTATTTATGTTTGGTGTTTTCTTTTTATTGTTGCATTTTATATAATTTATTTTTCTCCAAGCTTAAGCAAAATAAAACTTCGTTAAAGTGGACTTATATTAATGAAAAACAACAATAAATACATTGTTAAGGGAATATTCTAATAAGTTTTTACAACATGAAACCTACTTGTGTTAGATTCAACCAACATATTGTATAGTGAAGGACTTCACAAATTCTAATCATGTCTCAGTTTCAAAATTTACAATTCCACAATTTTGAATTTCTACAAATATTACAACCAGATAAGAAATTTATGAATGATCATTTCCAAAGATGGGGATGTAAATTCTCTCATTTGTAAATTTAGGTGGCGTTTGGATAGAGATTATATTTGCTGCGTTTTCACGTTTTGCTTTTTTTTTTTTTTTTTGGTTTCTGCTGCAGCTGCGGGGGACATATGCGCAGTGCGCGCACTATGCGCACACTGTTCATGTACTTTTTCATCAATTTTTTATTAAAAATGGGTCCCGCATCACTATTCACACATTTAAAAATTATTTTGCTACAGTGTTTTCAGTTTTCAACAATAAGTTCTATCCAAACGGATCCTTAGTGTATTTAACAAATTTCTCTTCCAAATACAAGGTGAATATAATGAAATGAAAATAGCCAATATTTATGCTTTTTTGTTGTTTTTTTTTTTTTTTACACAAACTAGAAAATATATCACAAAGCTAGAACGAACTATGTTTGACTCAAAAACTGGGCATACCCACATTGGAAAGCATTTAAAAAAAGGAAATTAACTAGGAGTAAAGTACTACATTGATAAACCACAAAATTAGGTGAAAGATAGTCAAACATAAATCAATCATAAGAGAAGGTATCTCATACATCTTATATGGGCATTATCTCTCATAATATATAGTCTCACACAACCATGATACTCATAATTTTTTTTGATAATCAACAAATTTTATTAACAAATATACAAAAACTACAAACTAATAAGTAATAACGGAACAAAAACTACAAACTAGAAACAATAATCTATGTTTGCTTGCTCAAGAGCTAATACATCACAACAAACAGTAGGGGCAGAGCCAAAAACAAAACAACTTGAGTATTTATTTTTAAGAGACCATGACGCCAAAATATGAGCAACTTGATTTGCCTCTCTAAGAGCCCATTTGAACTGAATAGACTGACAAAGAGTTGCCAACTTGGTAGTGTCTGAACATAGAATCTAGATCCTCCCTAAAAATGCTATGGATGGTCCATTAATAGCAGTTATACAAATCTTTGCATTACTTTCAACAATAGCTTGACTAATATTGTGTGAAACTAATTTCTTAGTTGCCTAGTTGATTGCTTCAGCCTCAGCTTGGATAGTGATATTGATTTATACTCATTTTGAGAGAGCAAAAACCAATGTCTTTATTCAATCTCTAGCAACAACAACAATATACAATCTATCACAGCCAACTGTTTCGTCACAATTAATCTTAATAACCACCCCTTTCTCTAGATTAAACCAAGTTGCTGCCCCTTGGGGTGATGAACTGGAGGAAACAACCGGTTTGACTTCCCAATACTTCTGAAATCTTCTTTTAATTAGCTGCAAGGATCTTCCAAAATCCAAGAAAAGCCCCTTCAAATAGAACCAAAATCAGAATTCCATAAAGCAAAGAGGATATGAAAGGAAAGATGCATATCAAATACATAATACATTATTAAGTAATTAGAGGACACCCAATAATTCATCAGATATTGACTCCTATAAAGAAGTAAAAATAAAGGAACTAAAATACCTTTTTTTTTTTGTTGTTGTTTGCCATGTTCAATGTGGACAAACTTGATCCAAAGTATGGGGAAGGGGATGAGTGCTTCTAGTACCTCTTCACAACTTTTATTATAACAGTAAGTGTGTAGTTGTTTATCATTTACATTTTTACATATACTATTTGTTTGAAAAAGATTATTTTTGTCAATTTATTTTACTATTTAATTTATTTTTACTACTATTTATGAGTCTTATTGTACTTTTTGTTTCTATTAATAAATTTTACGGTACTATTTCAATTAACTTTTATATTTATCTATAATATTTTTAGCAAAATTTTTTTAATTACAATAAAATAAGCGAAAAGACAGTAATTTTTTCTCAACCGTTCGTTCTCTGTCATGTCATAGAAAGAAGTTGTGGAAATAAGTCACAAGTAATAAATTTTTTTAACAAGTAATTATATGCCTGGATTGGGCCAAGTCAGTTCACACAAACAAAGTCATAAAAATATGATTATATGTTTGGTCCACAAGCTTCCAAAGCACTGCCACAAATTAAGAGGTCGAGCAGGAAAATAATAAAAAGTAGGTACAAGTGGTATGCAATAAAGGTATTAATACTCAGAGACGGTGGTGCAGATATTAATTTAGTTGAATTATCAAAACAAAACTGAACCATAACTGGAAAAAATTATTGAATTTCCCTGCTTATCTTATCAAAGTCATGATTAGCAGCAAAAGAGGAACATAACTTGCCGCTTTAATCAACAAACCAAATAAGGAAATGTGTCAGTTCTTCAGTGTACTACTTGTCTCTTTCTATCAAACTTTCATTAATTAAGCAAACAAACGCATCTTGCCTTGAAAGCTCAGATTGATAAAACTAAAGATAACATACATAAATAGTCATCTCTCAAAATTATTATTATTATTATTAATTTTATATTTTTCTTTCTTTATCATAATAATTGAATTATTTGAAAGACTAAATGACCCCTCCACTATTGCCTGCTTGGAGAAGATTTTTTATTTTAAAACATTATCATTTGGAATTGTCAAACCTCAACCAATGTGTGATTTTAGATTTCAACATCATAGTTTTTTTTTTTTTAAAACTAATTAAACCTTAACATTTTGAAAAATAACAAATTAAATGTCCTTAAACACAGTATCCTTCCATTTGAAAGGGCTAAAGTTTAACTTGTTATTTTCTAAACCTCATGATTTAATGCACTAAGGTTTTTATCTACTATAATCTCATGATTTAATGGACTATGATTTGTTATTTTTAAATCTCAAATTTTAATTTGCTACTTTTAAAAATATCATAAATTAATATGGTTAATTTAATTGGTTGAATATTGGTTCCACAAACTGTTGAGTTCTATAATTTAAGACATAATTTATTAAAAAAAATAAAGAATATGAGGGTGATAACTTGCCTAGTAGCCAACTGCCAAAGAAATAATAAGGAGTGCCTATATAAATTATACTTTTACTCAACCATTAAAATTATGCAGCAAACTCACATAAAAAAAAAAAAAAAAACTATGCAGAAGAAAACAATATGGACAAGATTAGGGGTTTGGGTCTGTCAAGGTGCACCAAACCCCATAGTGCAATTATCCCTCTCAACAAGACAAGGGTGCACGTTCCTGCAAAAGTAGGAATTCCCTTTAAATGAATAAAGACAGGATTGCAGATGACAAATCATAACAAATTGCATCCAAAAATTGATAAGCTCCAATTTTGGACAAATAAGTATGGGGCTGGAGCTGGACCTATTGGATAATATTAGGCAAATCATCCATATAAATCCAAAACAATATCATGGTGCCCATAATTAGGATCAAATTGAACAAAAGGAGACCAAAAAAAAAAAAAAAAAAAAAACCCATACAAGAAAGTAAACAAACAAAGATGTCACGAAAAATGAAACCAATACTCAGTCTAGCCATTCATAGAGAAACTAATTAAACCTCCATTAACTGACCAATTAATCATACTAAGAAAAATTAGTCCTTTTAATTGTTATCCTCTCTCTCTCTCTCTCTCTCTCTCTCTCTCTTGTTCATCTTCTCCAACATCAACAGTGAGTAATCAGTACCACTAATCAGAGAAAAAGGCAAAAAAATAAAAGTAAGAAGTTACAAACTTTTTTCAGTTTTTCTCTCATCAAATCAAGAAGAAGGAGAAGACCCATTAGCAGAAACATGAACATTAACACTGTAATCAATCTCTTTCTTGCAGCAAAAAGCAGCAGTACCATCACTGACAGTGCTATGATGACCAAGCAAACCCATCTCTTTTTTCCTCAAAGTGCTCTTGTTGTTGTGCATCCAAACCCTGAGGACCTTCCTATCAATCCCAACCTCATTGCAAAACTCCTCCACCAAACCGTCATTGCACTTTTGCATTGTCCAACCCAATTTCTCAGAAAACTCAAACATCTTCTCCTTCTGTTCCTGTGTAAACTTGCTCCTGAATCTCTTTTTCCCAAGTGGGTTCTCTGAGGAGGGCTCAGCTGCAGCACTTAGAGATAGCAACATTTGTGGTAAGGATGAGGCTGATGAGTAGTAGTATTGTGATGGTGGTAAGTGTGAGACTGGTGGTGGTGACCTTACTGGGCTTGGACTTGTGCTTGGGCTTGACCTTGGAGAGGAAAGCTTGAGTTGGTGATGAAAGTTGAAAACTTTAGGGACAGTGTCAGTGTCACGGCGGTGAAAGTTGCGGTGGCAACCACAAGCAGCACATTTTAGTGAAGTTGGGTCAGAGGGAGTGGCATTGGGTGACGGCAAGAACTCGCCACAACCATCAAGAGCAAGACCACCCATTGTTGCAGCATGGTTTTTGAGGCATTCTTTGTAGAACACTAACATGGGTGGTTCTTGCTGTGGTTTTGGTTTTGGTTGTGGTTGTGTTGGTGGTGGGAGTGGAAGAGGGTGGTGGCGTTTGAGTGAGCCATTGGTGAAAGATAAGGACTTGAAAGGTTGGGTTTGTGGTGGGGTTTCAGCATCTGTATCTGGGGTTGGGGAGGTGGGGGTGGTGGGGTTAAAGTCCATGGCTTGGTGATGATGATGGTCAGGGTTAAAGGTTGGAACTTTGGGGGGTTAGGGTTTTGTTAAGGTGAGTGAGAGGGCTTGGAGAATCAAGAATATGTGTGTGTGTGTCTGATTATGAATGGGGAAAAAAAATGAAAAAAAGCAAGTTGAGGGTTTAAGATATATGATGTTGATGATGATGCATGGTAGTACAATATAATGGAGTTGATGATGATGGTTTATTGTAATGAGAAATGAGAGGACAAATGTGCAGGTGCTGTGAGAATATGGGGCTCTGGATACAACTGTGTATGAACTGCCCCAAGGGCTAAATGTAAATACAAATACAATATAAGACAAGACTAATTTTACAATACTTTCATAATTATTCAAGCAATATATTATAGTTAATATATACTTGTATCAATAAGAATCTACCATCTCAGTAAATTGAAAATTTTACTGTGTTTGCAGTATATTGATGCTCGAAATGACCAATATTCAAGCACTATAGTAATGACTCCAAAAACATGTTTTGTTATATACTAACATGAATACAAGCCCATGTAATATTTGTTTTCTAATTTTTGTCTCAATTATTTTTGACTAGGAATATATTCCTTGAAATCAAATCACTTTATTTGTAAATCAGTCCTAGGCTGAAACGTGGCTCATGCCCAGTAGTGTATATGAATTGTACAAAAAGTACATTTCAGCACCAGGTATAGACTGCATGCTCTGCATTTTTTTTCTTTTCTTCAGTGTATGATTTTCCCACTATAGTGTGTTACCTCTAACATGGCTTGTCTACTTTACCTAAAATCCTTTCCACCATCTTTGCTCATGTTTTGCCCTTATCATTGTACCATCCACATCTTTAAACTGTTTCAAAATTTTAAAAGGTTATCTGTTTTTGGCTATGAATTTGATCACCTTTGCCTGAATTGCCAAATTCATGATTTAGTTTTTGACAACCTACCAAATTTTGCTTGGCAATTTTTATGAAAAACTCTCAACAGTTTATTTCAATTATTGTTTTAAATATTGCCCTTCTTTTATGGCCTGCTTTGATTTCAACTAAAACATGTTATGTGCCAAATTTTAAGTGATTTCAGATTGTGACACATATTAGAAGTAGGAGAAGAACCTTTAATTACAAAGCCTAATTTTATAAGCCAAGTATAAGATTAGATGATGATGGCAAATTGAAACCTAACTTCAAGTTAACTTGAACTTGCAAAAGCTTAATTAGCACGGTGATTAAAAAGTAAAGAATGCTTTTAACAAGAACAATTACCATAATAATAATAATAATAATATTAATAATAATAATAATAAAGGTAAAGATTGCATGTCACCATTAAAAACAAAATTGAAAATGTTGACAAAGGGGTAGCTCTAATAAGAAGTAAAGTATGTTGATTTGTGCCCACTTTTTACTTATCATTTCTTCACGCTTACACGTGTTAAAAACATAGCTCTAATGCGGCGACATGCCATGTTATCCCATGTATAAACATCTATCAAAATTTTACATTTTGTTTTTATTTTAATTTTTTTTAATGTAAAAAAATTCACAAGCTTTAAAATCAATACATTTTGTGACTTCGTTATTAAACAAGTTTTGCTTTAGGACAGAGTGATGCTTGACTTATAAGGCTTGTTTAACAAAACTTTTTCTCATTTTATTTAATTTTTTATATATTTAAGTTCTCTTAAAAAAATAGAATTGAATGGACTTCAAACATACATAAAATGGACATTTTATTGGTGTGGCCTTCAACCTGATTACAATTTTCTGAAATTTTGTTGGCCTCATGATGGAATTTCTATGAAGAAAGAGCAACTCCTATATAACCAATTTTTGCTAAGGAAAAAAAAAAAACACTACTTTATTTTTGAGATGATTGAAATAAAAAAAAAGTTTTCCTTTAAATTAGTTTGGAAAAATTTCTTCCAACCCATTGTGGTGATTCATAATATTATTCACACGTAAAAGACCAACTCAATATCATTTGAGGTCTATGTCAAAAAAATTTAAGTAGTACCTTATATTTTTAATTATCAATTAAGAGTCTGTTTGGGATCCGCTTATTTTGCTGAAACTGAAATTTTTTTGCTGAAAGTACTATAAATAAAAATAAAAGTTAACTGAAATAGTACAGTTAGACCCATGAATAGTACAAAAAGTGCAATGGAACCCATGAAGAGTAGCAAAAATAAGCTGAATAGTAAAATAAACTGACAAATTTCATTCATGCCAAACGCACACTAAATAAATTTATTCAATACTAAGAAAATCAAGATTAATTTCCTATAGAGAATCAACAATCATAGTTTAGCATAAAATTTAACCAAAAAAAATGATTTATTTTTTAAATAAGGTTTACTTTATCTTAGATATGAAGCAATGCATGATTAAGTAAAGTTGAAATTTAATTTTTAATTTTGATTTTGGTGTTAAGAGAGAGACAAATATTGTTTTGGTATGTGGCCATTTGAGAGATTAGGTGGATAATATTGAAAATTTACCAAGCATGATATTGGTTTACAAAAATTAAAATCTTAATTTGTTAGAGGAAATTAATCATGATCATTGATAATTTCACACATTTACAAAAACTTCTAAATAGTTTATGGTTTCGATTGGATCAAGTTTCTATTAGTATAATATTTTAAAAGACATGTTAAATAAGGGAAAATTGGTTTATAACATTTTTTTTTTAAGTAAAAACATTATCATCATAAAATTTGGGCTTCATTTTTACCATGGGAGCTAGGGTCCTTTTTATAATAAATGTGAGAACCTTTTGTAGCTGGGGCTTTAGACTTAGACCTTGAGCTGTCCTATAAATATATTATTCATTGACTCATTAAATAGTTTTTTATTTATTTAGAAACTACTCATTAAATAGTTACGTACCAAACAAAATACATGTAATTTTATCGATTAATAATCTTCTTCCAAAACCGGTTTAAGGGTAAACTTTTAACAAAAGGTACACTTTTTTTTTTCACTTGAAATATATAGTTCTTTTAGGAAAAAGAAAAGAAATGCAGTAGCCCATCCAAGTTGAACCAAAGTAAGATGTGATGCTTTTGTCGTTTATGTCTCTAATAAAGGCCACTGGATAATCATGCTTCATTAGCATCCAAGACTAAATATTCTTCTCCATATAAGAATTCATGTGCATTTCAAATCATCCACGAATTTGAGAGAAGAAGAAAAAACTTAAAAAAAAGGGGTTCTCTATAATGTGCAATTGTGCATGCTGCGCCTACAAAAGAATAATATGATGAGAGAAAGTGTGAGTTACACTCAAAGCCCTAGGCCTGTGTAGAATAGAGATATGACTCTTAGTACTCAAAGAGTCAAAGAAGTTCTTAATGGCTTAAAAAACATTGCTCTGACATTTATGTCATCATCAAACAGCATGCGCATTGTCCAAGATGACACACAGTTTTGAAACAGGACACTGCGGGATTTCGATGGATTAACCAATTGGGATGAAGATTGAAGAACATTTTTCTTTCTTTCTTTTTGGTTAAATAATGGATTAAGAGAATCACAGTCAACCAAGCTATGTTTGTGGCTTTGTGCATGTAGATGATATATTTTTTTTTTCTTTCTTATTAGGATTTTTTGGTTCTCACTTCTGATTTCTGTTCCAGATATCCGACAAGAGTGATATATCACAACACTTAGAATAAAGCACTCGAAATACTTTCGTTGAAAATATCATTGATTTAGACAGAGTTATGCATAATATAATTTGGGTAGCCCTGCACTTGTGATACTAGATTCAAACACGTGGGAGGTAAGGGTGGAATAGGATTTTAAGGACGCGGTTTGTGTCCTACGTCTAGTTTCATTGAATACACATGTCTATATATTAGCGTGTCTAGTGGAATTAGACACAGTCTCTTTCAAAAATGAGGCCAAAGATAAAATTTTAACTAATGTAATAAGATTATAGAAGATATATGAGAAGTGTTTTGGGGAGGCATTTATATATTAAAACTTAAGCTAAATTAAGGATGACAGTTCAATTTTTGCAAAGTTTGGGAGGGACTCTAAGGATCTATGTAGTTCCGCCCCGGGTGAGAGGTAGAGTAGAAACATCGCTTGAGCTTAGGACCATTTATTCTAATATTGAATAAATTACCACTTGATCTCAAAAACTTAATTATTATTTTAATACCCTAACTATATCAAAATAGAACACTTTCAACTTCTCTTGGGCATAATGATCAATAAGTTTTAAATGAATTTATGATAGTAAATTAATAAATCAATATATTTAAAGATATCACAACCAAATCCCAGTCAAGAATTAAGTTACTTGGAATGCAAACAAAGAAATCTTAATCTTACTTGTATCACAAATGTTGCAACCTTAATTTAATGTTTTTTTTAGTATAAGGTATAGTTTACTAGAAACACCTTACTATATATGGGTTCATTGTAATATGCTAAACTTAATTAAAAAAAAAAAGTTATTAAAGGGCTTTTCGCAAAATATGTCGGTTGTCGGCACAAATTGCGTTTTTAATTTAATTTAATTTAATTTCTTCTACTTTAACGATATCATTTCCACAAAGAAAATGGGGGAAGAAAATCCAAATTGCATATATATTTTAAAATAAAATAAAAAACTATTTTCCTAAATCCTTTAATGGGATCTTATCAGTCATGGTCAATAGATCGAACAAGGAACATGGCTTTTTTCTACAATAATTGAGGCATTGCTATGTTAGGGGAAGACATATCCTACAGCTAAGGGTGGTTAGGCACTCAAAGTAGCCCAAATGCAATGGTTGAGAAAGGAAGAATGAGTCTTTAATTTTTTAGCACCAAGCTAACATTAGAGCCAACACCTTTTAGAAAGAAAGAGAGTAGTCACTACTCACACTAGGCTCCAAATTATTAACAAAAACCATGAGTCCAACCCCAAAGGCCCTTCTAATGGTGTGGGGCCCCATAACTAGTCAAATGGCCCACATTTTAACTGGCATATTTCTTTGGAAAATTGTGGCAGAGTGGGTGTTTTTATTTATCACACTTCACAAGTGACAAGTGCATCAGCAATTGGTGTGGGTGGATCAGCATCAACCTAATGACCTAGAAGCATTTATGTTCTCTTGCATGAAATATTTAGAGAGGATAAGATAAGCTTATGGAGTGAAAGTCATTAAGATATCTTTAAAGCCTGCCAAAGGATAAGAATCATGCAACTTCAATAGAGAATATTGAGAATAGACAATTATATAATCTTATTTTTATGATTTTGGTTTGTTAATTCCTTTATCTTAATTATTTATTTTATATATAAAATTTAGAGTAAATTACATGAGCAAATTGAAATATGATGTAAAAGATAGAAACTAAATACGAAGTTTATTACCAGTTAAGCTAATTGAAACTCACACTTTTAGATTCAAACTTAAATCCTTTATTTGATTATAAGAGACCTTACCCATTAATCAAATAAAAAGTTACAATACCTCTCACTTATTTGTTCAAAACTTAGTAACAAAGTATCTTAAATCTTATGCCAGAACCACAAAATTTATTTTTATGATTTTAGTTTGACGATAAGAGACTTAAATTGTTAAGTAAATAGGAAACAGCAACAATATCTCTTATTTATTTATTCATAACTTCATAACGAAGTATCTTAAATTTTCTTCTCAAAAAACAGAAAAAAGTATCTTAAATTTTATGCTATAACCACAAAATTTAATTCTTGTTCTTTTGAGAAGGAGATAGAGTCTGGTCTTTAATTCTTCCATCCTCTTTTTTGTTTTTGATCTTTAATACTCTTTTTTGTTTTTGACCCCCTTTTTGGTGGAAGAAAAAAAATTTAATAGGCTCTTTACCTTAAAGTCCTTATCCTAATCATGTCATGTTACTTATAGACCTGGACAAAAATCACATTTAACCCTTTAATGCTTTCCATATTGATTTAATGATTTCCCAGACCCAGAGAGTAGATTTTGGCTTTATTTACTGAAAGACATGCATTATCAAAGATCTCCACTAAAATCTACAATCAAATTAATTCTCAAATCGAGATTTGAAGATAGTTCTTAACAAACATGATTTACCTAGTGAAACCATATTATAGAGTGGTGGTAGGCTTTTCTTATTCTCTCAATGCCAATAAAGATGCATGTACTCTCCGTTATTTTCTAAGTAAAACTTTGCCTCCTAGTATGATATTGTGTTTGTATCATTTTGTTTCTTATTTAAATGCAAAGCTACGGCACCAGTTGGAAATAATAATAATAATAATAATAATAATAATAATAATAATAATAATAATAATAATAATAATGATTGGGAACCAAATTAACCACCTTATACAAATTTCAAATTTATTCAATAGACCAACTGAAAAGATTAAATTTGTATTTTCTCTCATGTTGGTTGAGAAGGAAATGGGGGTAGTCCATGCCTTGGTTGGGAGAGTTAGATTATCATTTTTTTTTGGTTGGTCTGGATGGCATATGTTCCACCTAACATTTACCTACTCTTGTAAACGATTTTTCTTGTGGATGAATAAAAAAATGTAGTATTGTTCTAGAAAACAAAAGGATGAATATTGATCTTATTACTATTGTCATTTGTGCATTTGGCAATGGTCATTGGAGCTAGTAATAGTTAGATTGAGAATTTGACACTCTCAAAATTAAATGTATATCTATTGAATGTGCCCGGAAATCTTAGGTTCAATCAACCACACTATCAATTTATTGAGTTTTCACAATGTGTCATAGATAACGAGTAGAATTATTTAGACAAAGGTTAGGAGACCACTAAGTAAAATGATATATACATACATATATACATACATACATACATACATATATATATATATATATATATATATATATATATATATATATATATATATATAACCAATTGCTTATGATATGGCTATACGCCAGCAACAACATCTTTGTACGCCATTTTGGTTTTTTTTTTAACAACCTGTGGAGGTGGTGGAGGAGAAAGAGAGAGAGAGAGAGAGACGGAGAAAGAGAAACATCTTTGTGTGTGTATATATATATATATATAACCAATTGCTTATGATATGGCTGTACGCTAGCAACAACATCTTTGTACGCCATTTTGGTTTTTTTTTGTTTTTTGTTTTCAACAACCTGTGGAGGTGGTGGAGAAGAAAGAGACAGAGACAGAGAACGAGAAACATAAATGAGAGAGAGAGTCAGAAGTCAAACTTTTTTTGGGTTTAGAGTTAGGTTTAGAAGGTAATAAATAAAGATAATTAATTAGATTCTAATCAGAATATTTGTAATAATTATAGTCTTTTTTTTAACAGTTGGATCTACTTAAATCCAAAGATTTAAAAAATGTGTAACTTTTTAAAGTTACACCTAGTGTAACTCTACAAAAGTTACACATTTTTTAAACCTTAGATTTCTAAGAAATCTAATGATTAGAAAATCACTATAATCAGTGTCATCATTAAAATTAATTACTTTCTATATTAGCTAACCTAATTAATTTGAGAGAATATTATATTACTTTATTTTCTACTTTCTTCCTCTCTCCTAATCAATTCATTCCTAACCTTGCACAAGAGCATATTCTCAATGTTCTTGAGTTGCATATCAAATTTTGATAGTTCAATTTTATTTGGTTATCTCCAAAATATTAGTCAATTAAGCTGTGGATATCAGCAATGAAACAAGAGATACTAATTTTTGACTTTAACTGGAGGAACTGAGTATTGTTTTGACAGTCCATAATTTCTTGGTCATAAATCTTCAAATTTTTGTGATAATATCACACTGTCAGCAACTTGGTCACCTTAAAGAAGGTGACTTATCCCCCAAACCCTTCCCCACCTCACCCCCAAAAAAAAAAAAAAAAAAAAAAAAAAAAAATCCTAGAGCTAAGCTACTAGATGCATTGAACCTTATTTTTATTTTTTCCGTCAACCACTATGTGCAACTTTGTTGAATAAAAGTCTAGCAATTAATATATGCGATTATTGAACTTTGTAAATGCTTTAATCACTTAAGGTTAACTAGTTTGAGGTATTCAGGCTTCTACTACTCCTGGACTATGCTTCACTGTCACAAACAAAGCTGTGAATATTACTATGAGCACTTCTTAGTTATGACTATTTGCTTCCATAGTTACTCAAAAATTTTCTAAATAAATTTTCCAACGAAAGGAAGTGGATATCTTTATATTTTTGTATCTCGACTCTTGATTAATGGTGAATACCATATGTCATGGAAGCTATTCAGTAGCCTAGCTCTTTCTTCGAGAAGGGGGATCACATCCTTCTTGAACTATCAAAATTAACAATTAATTGTAAAGATTATGATAACATTGAACTATCAAAATTTGATCTGTAGTGAACAGAATTTGTTTGTATTTCAAATTCTAATCCCTACCATATGACAAGACAACAATAATTGAGAATAGGCACTTGTGCAAGGTTAGGGATGAATTAATGAGGAGAGAGAAAGAAAGAAGAAAAGAAAATAATATAATATTCTTTTAAATTAATTAGGTTAGCTAATATGGAAAACAATTAATTTTAATGATGACATTGATTATAGTGATTTTCTAACCATTAAATTTCTTAGAAATCTACGGTTTAAAAAATATGTAACTTTTGTAGAGTTACACCAGGTGTAACTTGAAATTATATATATATATATATATATATATATATATATATATATATATATATATATAAAAGATGTAACTTTTGTAGAGTTACACTAGGTGTAACTTGAAATGATATATATATATATATATATATAGAGAGAGAGAGAGAGAGAGAGAGAGAGAGAGAGAGAGAGAGAGAGAGAGAGTTTAAAAGAGTGAGTTCAAATCTTCTATTACACTCTTCTTGCTCCACTGTATACTCCACAAATAAAAACATGTCACATGTCCATCTAATTTATTAAATGCTAAATTTATACCTTCTATTATTTCAATTTCCTAAAATAAATAAATAAATAGCCCCATAATATTTAGGTAATTGAAATAATAGAAGACATAAATTTAGCATTTAATAAATTAGATAGGCATGTGGTATGTTTTTATTTGTAGAGTATATAGTGGAGCAGGAAGAGCTGGACTGAAAATTTGGACTCTAAAAGAGTTACCACCGCACACCTTGGTGCGATGGAGAGTAAGGGTCGGGATTCAAGTCTTCAGGAGGGAGTTTCACACATATATACACTTAGATTAGGTTAGAGGGGAATTCTATCTTGTATAAAAATAAAAATAAACAAAATAAAAAATCTTTAAAAGAGTTACATATTTTCTATACCATTGATTTTTATTAGATTTAACGGAGGAAAAACACTAATAGCCATATCATTTATTGTCCTAAAAAGTAGTGATTAACTGCATTAATTCTCTCCACTATTTTTAAAGAGTAATAATAAATAAATATATAAAAAAAGTCTCTCCTGCCTTGTTCTCTTTTTCTTCATCTCTCTTTTATTTTTTATTTTTTTTTGAATCTTTGTCTCATAAGCTGCTTCCATCAACTTTGACTTGCTTGACAAATTTCGGGACCATGAAAAGGGGTAAGTAGTGGTGGCGATTGCGCCAATGGTGAGAAAGCAGGGAGGGAGGTTTTTGTTGATGCCCAGCAGAGCAAGCCATGGGAGATGAGTTTTGGAACAAGAATTAACCATGGAGAGATTGGGGTCTTTTGGTAGTTGGTACTACTAGTGTTGCACAGAGGAAAAAAAGGACATTGAAGGACAGAAAAACTAAAAAAGATTACAAGAA
Source organism: Castanea sativa (assembly GCF_040712315.1). NCBI lineage: Eukaryota > Viridiplantae > Streptophyta > Magnoliopsida > Fagales > Fagaceae > Castanea > Castanea sativa. The sequence goes on from NC_134015.1 coordinate 53,719,324, forward strand.
ACAAAACATTACCAAACTAACCACCTCCACTATTAATGTCACATTCTGCAATTGTCATGCTTCAATTGTATTTTCAAATTAACTTCAAACGCATTAACCTCAATAGATTCATTCAAGGTACTAACAATAGATTTTCAGATTGGCTCCATATCTTAGCCTCGACTATAAGGCCATAAAACTACTATTCATCAAAAGACTATAAGAAAGGATGCTTAGCGTATATTTGTATTCTGTCTCTCAAGATTGTGGGCCTTTGACGAAGAATGGCCTTAGGATAGGTACCGGCTGCTATTCATTATTATCATTATTATTATTTTAGAGAGAGGGAAGCCATTTGTGCTTATGAGAAAGAGATGAAGATTCAGGAAGAGAGATATGATGATGAGAGATTTTTATTTATTATTGTTATTATTTAAGATAAAAGCTGGAAAGTAAATGTAATTTATTACTAATTTCTAGGAGTAATAATAATTTGATATGGGTATTTTTTTCACCGTTAAATTTAGTAAAAATCAATAGTGTAGAAAATGTGTAATTCTTTTAGAGTTACACAAGATATAATTTGAACTCATCTCAAAAGTTAGATTTTTAATGATTAAAGATGGGTTGAGTCACTCATGGTTTATTAACCACCCATGACCCATCAGCTTCTTAGGTTTTTCTCCCATTGTAAGATTTAACGCTCTATAAGTGTACGTTATCTAGCCCACAACGAATACGGTTTTCTAGTACAAATAAATGACTGTGGGTCATTTCACCCAACTGTCTTTGTGGATCATAAACTACAAGCTAATTAGTGGCATCCCAATTGGCATCAAAATTAATAACTTAATGTCACTGTTAGTCACCTAGGTTGTTTCATCCATCCTTGTAGGTAAGGACAAATACATTAACAAAAGTTTATGAATTATTCTAATACATTTAAAACTTTATAAACCATTTTGAAACATAAAGCAAGTGTTAAGGACCAAAATAAAAATTCAACTTAATTACAAATCATAAGTCTAATTTTGGTATTTTTGAATAATAAAATCTAATTATATATATAACAACGACCTCATCCAGGAGAACATATATTAATTATCTATAGTTGTGTTGTGCATTATTTATTTATATTAGAGTAATCTATATACTTTTTTCTATAAAAAAAAAAAAAAGAGTAATCTATATACTTTTACCATGTGTCGCGTTCCTTGTGATTTTCTTTATTTAGACTTCCATCTCAATAAAATTTACATTTATATGTCTAAGTATATATTAGTTCATTGAATTAGACAACTAAATAAGTGTGATGGGGGATAAACTCCAATAATCGTACATGGAGGTCGTCCAGGATAACCAAGCAATCGAAGGTTGTAAGAACCTCGTCCATGAAGCTCATCCATGCAGGAAGATGTTTGGATGAGGTTTTGTGTGGTCAAGTTTCACAAGAACCCCACCATGTCGTCTAGGGTCATCATGAATCTCGTCCATGGAAAGGGTCGTCCATAAAGGAAAGACCTCCCTTAGATGCAAGGTACACTCGGCTAGAAGTCCTTAGGACGAGGACCCCTGGACGAACCTTAGACACTTAGGAAAATTTCTGAGCATGTAGTACAACTCCTTATTACACGCATAACTTCTAATAACAGTTAGGTGAGAAATATGTAACTCCCAAGCAGTTGTGGAAATTATCTCTGAACCCTCACACTCACACCTCCTCAAATCCAAGAGAGGTTACAAGTTTGATAACTGTTCTTAAGACGTTATATAAACATTCATTCAGACAAAACAAATGTACGTTTTTACATTTCTCAAAAAAGTTGGAACTCCAAAAATATAGAGAAAAAACTAACTTTGTCATTGTAGGGTTTTTGGCCGGCGACCTCGGTCACCTTTGATCGCTTTTCTTTCTTTTTCAGGCCATCGAGAGAGCAAGTAGTCCTTTCAAGTCCGAAGTATCCAGCTTACTGATTTTCTTTGCATTATCAAAGTGTATATATTAATTATCTCTAGTTGTGCATTAATTATTTATATTAGAGGAATTTATATGATTTTAAAAAAATTGTATAAGAAACTATTTTTATTTGGAATAATAATAATAATAATAATATGACATTCTTCCTCATATTTAGTTGTTTTGATAATAATTGACATAAAATCCATAAAAAATTAGTGTTAATTATTTAGATTTCTCAACCTTTTTTAGTGACATGTAATAAATAAATAAATAAATATATATATATTTATATAATTAATGCACAACTATAGTATTTATTCTATGTAATTAAAAAATTATTATTAAGATAAATATATTTATTTTGTTATGTTAATTATTTTAAGTGGTACATTAATTATTTGAGTATTATGAAATTTTGATGATATTTTAACTATTTATATGAGAAACAATTGATTTGAAATGTAATATTCTTACTCAAATTAGTTACTTTTGCAACAGTTGAAATAAAGTCCAACAAAAGAATTTTTTTAATAACACATAATATATATAAGGGGAAATAAAGTTCAATTCTATCATGCACGACAAACTACGACATACATAAAAACATGAAGAGGATCTACAATTACCATCACTATAAGGTGAGAACTCCAAATTTTGTTCAAGCCAGTCATAGTAACAAAGAAGGTAAATGAAAAACCATGTCAAACAAAATATTTTGCTTCTTCTCAATTAGCAGCAAGAAAAATGAAATCCACTCTCATGTTACAAGCTCTTTTATCCTTAGGAGTAAAAACCAATCCCCTTTTCAAAGATATTTGCTAATGTAATGCCAAAGAAGTATTTATTCAACAGTTTGTAAACAATCCCCTTTTTCACATAAATTTAATCAAGAAAAGAAATAGATTTCCTTGCAAACAGAATCCAATATGCAGTAACTAATTAGCATCTCTTAGAGACTAGAATCAAACAAAAAGACTAATAAAAAATAGTTGAAGGTAATGTATGGAGAAAAAATTATCCTCTATGGAAATTTCTTTTAGATAAAATTATCCTTTATGCTTGTGGGCATGAATAAATGGATACACATTTCTGAAGTTAGTGTCACATATATAGAAATTGTATTAAAGTAAAACAATCATGATTCTTATAGGCAAATTAACCTATGAAATAATTCCTTGCCACTTTTCTCTTGTGATACATGCGGGCGTCATAGTTAACTATTGTGCCAACGATCCAATGAAGGCATTGTAGCACATACCCATTAGTTTCAATTTTTTGCTCTTCAATCTTGTATCATTCTCATTGAGATTCATATTATTGGTACAAAGAAAATTTTATCAATTTTTACAAGAAACTTTATGTGATATAAAGATTTCGTTTATTAAATTAACACTATAATTTACCTTCTTGATAATTTCCTTCTTGTTTTTCCCCTAGGCAAATAGAGAAAGAATGAATGGGAGAATGAAACACTAAAAGGGCATTACTTTCAATTTTCAGTCAAAACTAATGGACAATGGACATCTTAGCAGAATACCAATGTTGTCCTCCTATAAAATATTGTTGCTACCCAAAATTTTAAAGGGCATGTAAGCCCAATTGGCTTAGGGCCTTGAATAGGCCCAAAATCCCAGACAAACAAAGAAACCCATGAATTGGTGCAAAAGCCCACAGAGGGTATGAAAGCGCCTATGCATAGGATTGGCCATCCTTGTACAGAGCCCAAGAAGAAAAAGAAAGGAAAAATAAAAAAAAGATTATGGGACTCTAACCTATGAAAGCAAGCATCAGAATGAGCTACAAAATAAATAACTGAAATGCATGTGAAATAAACGAGGTGGTGACTGACTGATTGGTCCTCATTTGCGTAAAGCTTTAATGGGTGCTTTTGTCCAAGAAAACATCTATACCTACCAGGTGAAATGGACAAGGCGTGGCAAGTCATTTTCTCTTGGAAGGAATTGATCTAACTTCTAAGCAAAACCTGATGCCTTCTGTGAACTTATTTTCATGGTTTAGTGATAAAGCCAATGTCAACACTAAGGGCGTGCATAGGTCGAACTGAGCAGAGGTCGAATTAAGCAAGTTGAAGGGAAAATTTTTCATCCACACATCATGGAAATTGTAGTCAATTTCTGGTCAGCTTTGCTTTACTCCTCTCCCTCACATTGCGTCCAAACAAGCTAATATAGAATACGAAAGCACTGAGAAAATTACACTCTTTAGATTTAGTCAATTCTCACTTGTCTTTTAAATTTCATTTTTTGTTGTTTTGGTCCCATAAGTTTGCATTATACTAATAGTCTTATAGTCTAATCTTATTAAAAAAGATATAGTTACTAGCTTTCTGATATGGCCAAACTACGTAAATTCAACACAATTTTCTTGCTTTCTTTTTATTTATTTATTTATTATCTTGGTTAAGTTGTCTTTCTATCTTATTTTATTTTATTTTTACTATTTTCACATTCATCACTTATTCACGTTCTTTACAAAGATGGGGAAGAAAACTAAACTTCATATATATATAAAAATAAAAATAAAAATAAAAACTATTTTTCTAAATCCTGTAATGGGATCTTATAAGTCATGGTCAACAGAACAAGAAACATGGCTTTTTCTGCAATAATTGAGGCATTGTTATGTTAGGGTAGGACATATCCTACAGTTAAGGACGGTTAAAGTAGCCCAAACGCAGTTGTTGAGAAAGGGAAAATGAGGGGGTGTTTGGTGGTTGTTTTCAAACAACTATTTTTAGTTTTTAAACAGCATTTCATGCATTTTTACACACTTTTTCACTTACACATATTTTCACAAATATTTTCAAACAACTATTTTTAACTTTTAAATACATATACCAAACAGGCCTTGAGCCTTTAGCTCCAAGCTAATATAGAGCCAACACCTTTTAGAAATAGGCTCCAAATTATAACAAAACCAGAGTCCACCTCCAAGACCCTTCTAATGATATGGGCCCCCATAACCAGTCAAGTGGCCCACATTATTTTGTTTGGAAAATGGTGGCTGTGGGTGTTTTTTGATTATCACAATTCACAAGTGAAAAGTGCATCAGCAATTGTGGGTGGATCAGCATCAAACTAATGACCCAAAATTATTTACGTTCTCTTGCATGCAAATATGTAATATTTTAGAGAACAATAAGATAAGAATCATCGAATAGAATATAACATAATCTTATTTTTATGATTTTGGTTTGTTATTTCTTCTCTTTTATTTATTTGTTGGTTTATTTATTTTATATGTTAAGCTTATGGATTCAAACCTTTCATTTTCCTTGAGAATTGCTTGTGACTCAAACTTAAGTCCTTTATTTGATGAGTAGAAACTTCATCATTTTAGTAAATTAGAACTTACAATTCCTCTTATTTATTTGTTCATAATAAAATGTGTTTATAAAGAGTTATTAACTCAACTGCCATTTTTTGGTGTTTCTAACAAAAATGTCTAGAGTTCAAATTTCCTTTCCATTGTAACTATTGAATTATAAAAATAATTATAAAAAAAAAAACAACAACGAATTGTCTTAAATCTTATTGCTGAGGCACATAATTCAATTCTTGTTCTTTAGAGAAGGAAATATAGTTTGGTCCTTAATTATACTCTTTTTTTTTTTTTTTACCCCTGTTTTTTGGGTGGAAGAGAACAAAAATAATAGGTTCTTTAGCTTAAAGTCGTTATCCAAATCATGTCACTTATAGACCTGGACAAAAATCAAATTTTACCATTTAATGTTTTTTTTTTTGGAGAAGAAATTTTACTGTTTAATGTGGGGAGCAAACTTAGAGATGAAATTAGAAGAAAGATAGGCATTCAGGCAAAATCTTATTATTCCCATAGCTATAGCTCAAACTGCCACATAGGCAAACGGATTTGAAAATTTTGACTGATTTGTCTTGTTGTATGGTATATACAGAAGAGTAATACTACGGTCACAAACTATATTGCAATATTTTTATAAACTATTGTTATAGTCAATTTTTTAATGGTTTTCATCTAGACTCACTACTAACATCACTTTTTATTTATCAATAATCACTCACTATATCAGTAATTTGTAAATTCTTTTTTAAAAAAAATTTGTATCTCTAACATTATTTTATCCAAAATGCACAAATAGGAGTGCTAGACAAAAGGCACAAACATTGAATTTCCACCTTAATTTATCAAATAAAAATTTTAAATCACATGTTCAAAAATTTCTCATAGAAATAGAAGGGTATAATAAAGCAATTTGGTAGGGCTTGAAGCATTTCACTATTAACTTCCTTATTGAATGCTACAAAATACCCTCTTGACCCATTCCAATAGATCTTTCACCAAAGCATTATAAACACAATTTCTTGTTCTAGCTTTGGCATTAATGAGCACCTTCTAACAGGTTTCAGAGCTTATGCCCACTTACCATTGTTTAACTCAGCTGTTTTATAATCACCAACTGCATGATGCATCTAAAAATGAACCAAAGATTTGCTTTGTTGCAACTGAAAGCAGTTGAGAATCACAAAAATTAGTATCTAATGAACATTTAAGACTATATAAATGTAGCCAAAGGCCTTGTAACTGAATTGACACCTCCCCATATACAAAATGCTTGGGGTCTAGGAGAAAAGGGTTTAAGTTGCGAGGTTAGCAGTACAGTGTTATTATCTCTTAATATATATATATATAGCCAAGTTTGGCCCGGTCGGATTGTAAGTTACTGTTTATCATATAATCAAGTTGGTCGGCACTGCCGCCATAGTTATCCAGATTATTTTGGCATTATAATTATTTTGAATTATTTTCATGGATATATCTCCCCTACCCCATATTTTATTTTACATCTATTTCATGATTCTTGTGACTTTCTAGTGGCTTTAGGACTCGCCACGTGGTCTTGATGATAAATCCATTAGTTCTTCAGCAAATTTGCATCATAATTTTCATAAATTTTTTCCGTACGTTATTGATTTGGTTGTGCAGGACCACGAAGGAAATGACAAAGTAGCAGCTATATTATTTAAATAAAAGAACCAACCAGGTTTGGTAGATATAAATGAATGTCATCTCATCCAGATATTTACCACAAAAAAATAAAATAAAAAGTCATCTCATCCAGCCAATGGGGTTCATGTGCTATCCTACACCACCAATGAATGAGTACCATCTCACCTCTCACCTTATTTACATGCATATCTCTTTTTGGAGTTATTTCTTATCAGAAAGTTATGATTATTATTATTATTTTTTACGTTTCTAGAATTCTTCTAATATCTCATTATTATTTAAAGTGTATGCAGCCTTTTGTAGCGAGAGGGTATCTTTAGGATCTATTTGGAAACAATTTAATTAGCTGAAACTACTATTTTAAAAACCAAATTAGATCAGCCGGTTCAATTGAGATCTGAACCTAGAATCGATCAGGTCAAAACCAAAAAAATGGTCAAAATCGAGAAAAACTGGTCAAGAACCAAGTTAAACCGGGAACCAGTCCCTTTTTCAATTATTTGACCCATTCAATTTGTCAAACCATTGCTGAAAATGAAAACATTTTACTGAAAACGAAAAAAAAAAAAGGTTAAAAGTTAGTTGAATAGTACAATAGGACTCATGAATAGTACAAAAAGAACCTAATAACTCAAATAAGCTGAAACTTGCATAACATCCCAAACGGGCTCTTAGTTGTTCTTATGGCATCATGATATCCATAAGATATTGGGTTTTAAAAATTGGACTGGAGGCAGGTTCCCGATTTTTGGCCGATTTTTACCGGTTAATCTCAATTTGTACTGAACCGAACTGTCATCTGGTTTCCAATTGAACCGATCAAACCAGCCAATCCAGTCCAATTTTTAAAACCTTGGTTTGAAATCTCTTGCCAACAGTAATTCTAGTAACACATAAAATGTCTTATAAAAAAAAGTAACACATAAAATGTCACAACTTTTAATATAACTAATATTCTGCATGACAGATGTGTGGGCAATTTTTTTACTCCAGGAAAACTTATTGCGTATTCCCTGGAAACTTTCTTTTGTCCCACATCGCAAAGAGACCTCCCCACTTTCTCACTTATAAGCCTGAGCTGAAGTGAGGAGTGTTCCTTTATATTAGAACTCAAGCTAACTGAAAGAAAGCAATCCTTTTATCTATTATTATATTTACATTCTTTTCATTGTATTTATCTCCAATTTTTTTTTTTTTTTTGAAATGTCTCCAAAAACTTATATGGAAATGTTTCAATATTTTTGTTTCAAAATTTAAAATATAAACATATTGTACTCGTGCTATACACATACTGTTTTTCTATTTTATATTTACGATATTATTGTTTTATTTTTTTTCATGTCAGGAAAATCTACAATTGTTATTAATTATTAACTAACTATGATGATAAACATTCATCTTAAGGGAATCCTTGTTCTTGTTCATGAGAATCGACATGATAGTTGAACTTGAGGGAAGTAATGATAGATTTTATTATGTCAAAACTACGAAGAAGTTGGGAGATGGTACAAGAGGATAATAGAATTTTTTTTTTTTTTTAAGGAGCCTAACTGACAGTCATTTTTACTTTCAATGAACATTACATGGTAATATTTGATGAAAATAACATGGTTTGATCCAAATGGACTCCACATATGGCATAGAGAGGTTCATATTAGCAATTTAGCATTTAATTTGTTCATCAAAAGTCATATGGAATAGAGAAATCCAGAGTAGATTCATTAAATAACTATGCCAAAATTTTACACCCTCAATATTAAATATTCACTTATAGAGTAAGTTCAATATATAAAAAGTTGGATGATAAAAAAGTACACATTTTTAGGGTAAATGGTTTTTTTAGGCCAAAATATTAGTACAATATAACTCACTACACTAGATCTACATGTGCTCGGTAGTGACCACATTATTTGGTTTGGGGTTGTGGTTTAAAATTGTACTTTTTTTCAAAGTACATAATAATAATAATAATAACTTTAATATCATTTTGGCTCATCATACATCAAGCCATTTTCTCAATTGGTTTTGTGAGTATCATAGGCTTCGGTATTTCTCCTCATACTATTGCATGTTGTGTAAATTAGGACTACTAATTGGATTAATTATTTTGTATAATGGCTGTGTAAATCTTTCTCACGTGAGCATAGGCAAAAAGCTAGGGGTTAGAATGACCAGCTAAAAAAAATTAAAAAACAGTCCAAGTCCAATAGACTAACAATTTTCATACAACTTTTGCCCCCTCCCAATTTATATATATATATATATATATATATAGAGAGAGAGAGAGAGAGAGAGAGAGAGAGAGAGAGAGAGAGAGAGAGAGAGAGAGAGATGATATTCTTACTAGACATTGGTATGTTAAATGGTGGGATAAGTTTGGTTATGTTCCACAAATCATGGATAATGTTTACAAAAGATTGTCTCCTAAGCCTCTGGCTCATGTTCATTCTACACCATCTACTTCATCTTCCAAAATCCGTAAGGAAACTTCTTCATATGATGATATGAGTAAGGAAGCTTTGTATGCTCTTCTTGAGAAAAAGATCAAAGAAGAAAAAGAGGCCGCTAACAGAAACTCTAATGAAGAAGGTTCTGTCGCAGAAAGTCCTTACTACCCATATCCCCAACCTTACCCAAAAGATTGGTTTGGACATGATGAAAAATATGATGAAGAAAATACTCCTAATCTAGGAGCATAATGGAAATTGACCCATTGCCTGTCTGGCCTGCACAATGGCTACATCTGCTACAATGTTCATTTAAGGTTAAAGTTTTTACTTGATGTTTTTACTAATACTACCAATGATTCTGCTGTTGACTTCTCTAGCTCCTTTGACACTCCATGATGTTTCTTTTTGTCCTACTAAAACACAAGAGCCAATATGTGGCGATATTTTTCAAAAGCCTCTTTTGTTGACTTCTTTGACACTTCAATAACATATATATAGTGTACAATCACTTTCACATAAATCCACTACTAAAATTACTTTTAATTTTCACTACTTAAATCCTACCAATTCAGTAAGATGTGTGAAAATTTGTGTTACTTGATTTTATTCGAAACAATATATTTGAAAAATTCCTTACACATGCTTCCTTCTCCATCCATGGCTTCTATTTATCTACAAATGGCTATCTATACTCATTCGTGCATGGCTATCTATATACTCATTCGCGCATATAATTGTCATAATGTAGTCACTGCGAGACTCGTGTAGTTAAGACAAACCGTTGGAAAGAAGCTAGGGACTTGAAGTTGAGAACTTTCAAACAGTGTCAAGTGTTATGGGTAAAGGGGGAGCTAATTACATATATGCTTGTGGTGTTAGCCTTACGATTATTATGCATTCCGAAATTCTATGTTATTTATTCTGTAGGCCATAGTAGACGTTTTCTCGTGCATTAAAATTCTCAAGTCTATATACCCATGGCCATAAATCTTAAAAGTATCATTAGGTAAATATCAATTCATAGGACCATGCAAATACTTCCCCTTAAAAACACCAAACATGAACAACCATGAGCTCTAGCCTGCATTATGGGTGATTGAAGGCTGATTACAAAGGCCAAGAATGTAAAAAAGTGCAGCTTGAAAACAAATGGTCAAAGGCAAAGTTCATCTCTAATTCACCAAGACTCCACGCCAAAAGAAACTATAACCTGTTAGTAGAACTGTGAAATTTTCTCTGATTGTTACTACTTATAAACAGTTTCTGCTATTCCGTGAAACTACACTATGTTAGCAAAAACAGCTCCTCTCATTCTAACCCCAAAATGAGAGATCAATGGAGAATATACAAGCAAAATGTCTGTACACAAACCTATCAAAACAAACTGACTGATATTATTACATAAACCAATGGATTAACTGCCCATGTGAAATGAATACCTAGAGCATATTACCCCAGCTTCCCCGAATCACTCCTGCTGTTTCTCATTCAATTCACAAAAATATTCACCAAACAGACGGAGACCTTCATCCTAGCCTTGTATGCAGATGTTTGAATCACCAGAATCCCCTAATTCAAGTGTTGGGGAAGACTACTCCATGAAGATCAAATTTCCTCACCTCTCTACTTCCACTCTGACACCTCTTGGGTGCTGAAATCCGAGGAAGTACAACCAACCCTGGTTAGTATGGACAGATCAGCAATCAACCAAGTCTATCTTTACCATCACCACTGGAGCTTTCAAAAGTCAATCCTATGTTCAAACTTGTATTAGATCTGCATGCACGCTTCCTTGGTTTTTTCATTGTGGGAGTAGCCAGAGGACCAAGGCTGAGCTGTTTTGCCATGACCACAGCATGTTTCTGCACTGTAACATCTGTGTTGCTTGTTTTTTTCTTCTTGCAAGATCTGTTGGGACGAAGTGAAGATAAATTTTTGGACACAGGACCTTCACCAGTTATACTTTCTTCATGACTAGGCTTTGTGCTCAAAAGACGATCTGGTGCACATGAATCTAAACTCAACCATGAAAAATTACTTGAATCATCCATCCCTTGATTAGACAAACCCAACTCAAGGGAAGGAGTGATGTCCTTTCCAAGGATATGAACATCGCCTTGAGGATGACAATGGGTCCTTGGTTCGCATTGTGTATCATTACTAGCTGCACCTGTTGCTAGATTTTCCAAAGCAATATTCTGGCCCTCCTATTAACAGGAGACAAAATAGAAAAATCCAGGAATAATTAGCTACTCTCCCAGAACAAAAATAAATGAAGTTCACAGAAAAGAAGAGAGAGAGAGAGATGGTGAGATAGCAAAAACTATAGAGACCAGAACAATGTTGACATGGCATAAATAAAATTTGTAAAGTAAATTAGTAAAGCCACTTAACTTAGTGTTCATAACACTATGATATGCTTTAGGCCAAGATAGAATATAGAAGTCCTAGAAAAGGAGGGAGAGCACATTTGCAATATCAAAAATCAAAACACAAGGTGCATTTGATTTATCTCAGCCAATTAAAAGCAGCATCATTAGAGTGAGCTCCATATATATGTGTGTGTGTGTGTGTGTGTGTGTGTATTTTAAGAGGCACCTGGGGTATTGGATTAAGTAGTGAAAGAATGGCTGGGGCTGGATTAGCTGTCTTAGATTTGAATCTTTGCCTAACATGAAAACTGAATCATCCTAGTTCATTATTATAGCTATGCAAATTATCCAAAGCAGGATTCAATCATATACAATTATTCAATCAGAAGAGTCATACTAAAGATTAATAAATAGCGAGTACTTCAATAGAAATTATTTTGTTTTCAACTGATTATGCCAACTTTATAAGAAGAAACGGACCAAAGATAGAGCAAAATGGCTGAAACGTCTGAAATGGGAAACCCAGTTTAACCAATCATCTAGAGAAAATTTGAGAACGCAAATTCTATAGTTTTAGTTCTTCTGTGAGGGATGATGATGAAGTTTTCAAGATATAAAAGGTCAAACTTTACCTTGGAACCCCAAAATTTTATGTAAAATGAGTTTCAGTCTGCAAATATATAGAATTTGGAGGGGTAATAGTACTTAACAAAAAAAGATGCATGCTTCTCATTTCACATAAGAAAGAGTTGAGTCACCTTATTATGAATCTCAGCAATTTGTTCACAGCCTGATCCATCCTCTCCTTCAGAATCAGCCATCTCCTCACACTCAAACTCTACATGTTCTTCAATTTCTTCATCAGAGTCGCTCAATTCTTCCTGTTCCATCACAATCTCTGGATGAGACTGGTCACCTATATCATCCATGGGATATCTGCTGATGTTATTACTTGGTATTGCCAATCCATGTCCACCTGAAACAAGCTTAGTACTGACTGTGGGACAAATATCACCCTGCTCATAATGTGGGCCATTGATGTTTTGGGATTTCGTTGTAGACCCAGAGTGTGATGCTGCCACTACTGACAAAGTTGGATTACATGCAGTCACATCTCTATTTTCCATGCCTTTCTTATTTCTGGATGTATAGCTTAGGTGGATCTCTAAGTCCAGTTCATTAGCTTTCTCCATAGGACTTGCTGGATTAGCACTAGTAGCCAGACCACGACTTGCTAGTGACTCAGTCTGGACAGCATCAAAAGCTTTCTCAGTACTTGCTGAGTCAGTATATACTTGATCAGTTCTTTGTAGCAGTGGATGGAAGTCAATGCCAGAAGATACTGTAGATTCCTTTGACTTCAGAGATTTATTGAAACCTTCAACATAGTTTTCTGGGTGAGGATTATGGAAGAGATTTAGGTTCAATTGAGGCTGATTTCCTGAAAAGAAACTGAAAGAACTAGAAGTGCTAGTGCTGCAGTTCAAAGGGTAATAGGGCAGATGTCCATCTTCAGGGGACTGGAACAGTAAAGGATGCATCTGAAGATCAGAATCAATCTGTCTTTCCACAGGAATACATTTATTCTTAGCAACTTCAGATTCTTCCATATGCGAATATCTAACATTGTCTTTCAGTGGACTATTTTTTTTCTGTACTGTTTTTACTAAATGGGTGGTTCCCAAATTCATAGCATGAGGAATTCCGGAAACTAAATTTTCTATTCCAGAGTTACCAACACCTCCAGGCACAGATTTCTTGGTAGGTGCTCCAAACTGAAAGCCTTTGAAGTCTGTCTGAGAGACTACACGAACAGATGGTGGAAGATTCACAGGAGGCAAGTCTGGCGCTAATTTCACTAAGTGAGAATTAGAAGCACCACTTTTTTTACGAGCACGATAAGGCCGAAACCAGAATTGAGATTTTCTGTTATTTGACGTCAGTCCAGAAGCTGGATGATTTGGCTCCATGATATTAGATGTACCATTTCTAGCACTAGCAAACTGAGATGCAATATAAGGGAGCTGGGTACACTGTGAGGAAGGTGAAAACTTGTGCATGATACCAGTCTGGAGTTGAGCCTCTCTAGAGCCATCATAAATTTGCTGTTCCCTCATATGAGTACCCTCTTGTGATAGTGTATTCCCAGGATTGTCTTTTACATTTGAGCAAGGAAGTGCAGAAGAATTGAGGCTGAAGCCATCCGGCCTCCAATCTGCTAAAAACGCCTGGTGAACATAACCTTCCCCTGCATTATCTGTGCTCTCATCTCCACTTTTATTATCTCCTCCAGCATTTTCAGCCTGATCATCCTGTAGCAAGTACAACTGTACAGAGTTAAATTATCATTGGCGAGATGAAGCTAAGCTTTATAGTAAGGTTTATGAGCCAAGCCCAGTCTGAGACCAAACTCTTCTACAGTTCTACCTCAACGAAAACGAGTAATGCTGAGGTGCGCTCAGCGCAAGATACAAGTACAAACACATTTACACATTAACAAGGTTACAAGTAAGCATTATATTAGCAAGTAAATTCATGGTTTCTGTTTTTTCTAATTCAATCATTTATGGACCATATTTCCCATTCCATTCAACATTACCATTACACTTGAAAGCTTAATAGGTGATGAACAAAGATTGCACTAAGTGACTCAAAGCAGAGGCCAACTAGTAACCACAAATTTTGATGAGACATAGTCTGCGGCTGTGCGTGCATGTTTTAATTATTATCAGCAATTCAGACAAAGTTATCTGATCCATAAAAAACTAATTAGAATATTGTATAGAAGCAATGGGAAGATATGAATAATTAAATTTCAATGTGGTTTTCTAGATCAAAGGTAACAAACCTCCTTTTCAGATGCAGTTTGCCAACTTGCCAAATCTGCAGTTTTGTTCTTTCTTCGTCTTGACTCATACAACCGCCGCCTCTCCTTTTTTTCTGCATCCTGCTTATATGACCTCTGAGTTCCAAAGGCAACACGCCACTGCCGAGGTAGTAAGGATGGATCTCTATGTGGGACAACAAATCGCCACACAGACATCCAATCTAATTTATAAGCCTTAAGTCCCTGGGATATTTGTATCAGATAGTAAATCACACAGCTATCAATCAAACAGAAATCCTCTTAAGAAAAATAATAAATTCAAAAATCTCTAGGTTGAATTTACCTCCTGAATACATGTTATCTCTTCCACAGTCAACGGAGAGGTTTTCATTTTCCGAACTGCCTGCATGAAGTAGTAAACAACTACATTAAAAGTTTACTGATGAACAGAAGGAGGACATAACCCAAATGGCATACTTGTTTATCTATCAAAACAATCTAACTAGAGACCACCTCCTGAACTGATATAAGACCAATGAATCACCATTTAAAATATTCAAACATCCTAATAACATAAATTTTTCTCAACCATCAAGGTGATGAGATGTTTAGTTGAGTAGTCAAAGAATGCATATCCACTCTTTTGGATCTTCCACTTAATCTTCTTGCAACGTTTTAAGATACTTTGTGTTCACCATCATGACCATAGAGAATTTTTATTTTCAATAAAACTATTATTACTGATCAAAAAAATTAGACCAAGAACGATAAATTTTGGAGATAGATAAAGATGAAGCCACAAATTAGCAGCATTGTTTTATACAATTAAAACAAAAATGTTATAGCCCCACCACTTATAAGTTCTGTGTGGAGGGTAAGATCATGGGGCCAAGACCCATTGGGTGCATGTATAACTTGCCAATTAAAAAAATAGCTTAAAATGACTATCAATTAGGATGAGCTAAGATGAGATCAAGATAATTTAAAATTTATCTTGTTTGTGCTCAAGACTGTTGAGATACCTTTATGGGATTTTCTGGCGCTTTAGAAGAGCAACGATTCTTTTGCCTAACAAAAATCTGCAACAAAAGTGGTACATGTCAATTAAAATAGTCCACTATTGCTTAATCATGACAATTATGTTGATGAACTACAACACATCTCAAACAAACATGACACTAACCTTCAGAACTTAAACGAACTAACAAATGCTATAACTCCCTAACATCATGATCATGAAACTCTAAAACCAACTGCAATCTTTATTCAACAATTTACATAATGACCAAAAAATTAATTGACTATATTAATCTCTTATCAAGTTTTTTTTCTTTTTTAATCCTTAAGAAGTAGTACTGTAAAACAATTTCTTTCCTCAGAGAGAGAGGATATTGAATACACAAACGCTCATAGGTAAGAAAAACTCACATATGGTAAAACTCGTTGACCAAAGAGCTAGGATTGGAAATGGGACTTTTTTTTTTTTTTTGATAAGTAAGAATGATATATATACGAAAGGCTACTCTATGCCTGAAAAACACAAGGCAACCCAGAAAATACAAGAAGAAGAAAACAAAGAGAAACAAAAGAGAAAACCAAACAACAAAGAAATTACAAGAGGAAAAGGGAGTAAAGAAAAGAAGGGAGGGAATCACTAGACGTGAGTCCCCACGCCTGAGACCAATCAAAAAGAATTCCACTAAAAGAAGCAAGCAACTAATCACTAGAGCTATCCAAATCCTCAAAAGTCCTCCGATTCCGCTCCTTCCAAATACACCATAGGATGCACAACGGGACTAAATTCCAGATCTGAGACGAATGCTTCCCCAGCCAATTCCACCATCCAAAAAGCAAGTCTAGAATCGATCTAGGCATAACCCAAGCCAAGCCAAGCCAAAAGTTATAAAAACAAAGCTCCATAACCGATAGGCCATCTCACAATGAAGAAGTAAGTGGTCTACCGTCTCTCCACAATGACGGCACATAATGCACCAATCCACAAAATCCAATCTCCTCAATCTCAGATTGTCTCCCGTTAGGATCTTATTCCAAGCTACACACCAAACAAAAAAAAAAACTCGCCTAGGGGCCTTTACTCTCCAAATAGCTTTCCAAGGAAAGATAGTTGAAGAAGAATTTCTTAATTTGTTATAATACGACTGGATGTCAAAAGCCCCATTAGGCTTCAATTTCCATCTCATCCGGGCTCCAACATCCATAGGAGGGGTTATAGCACCCAATATACGAAGAAACTGCAGCCCTTCGTCCATCTCCCAATCATTAAAAAATCTGCTAAAACGAACATTCCAAAATCTTCTATCCTTCGCCCCCTGCCTAGGCAAAGAAGCTTCAACAGAAGCCTCCTTATCAATGGCAATACCATATAGCCTTGGAAAAGCCAATTGAAAAGGTTAATCCCCATACCACCCATCCTGCCAAAACCTCAGCCTATTCCCCAACCCAACCACAAACTGACAATTTTTGCTGAAATCCTCCCAACTCATGCGAATACTTCTCCACAAACCACACCCATGAGCTCCCCTACCCAGCTTTGAGGTCCATCCCCCCCAATCTTCCCCATATTTTGAAGCTACTACCCGCCTCCATAACTGACCCTCTTCCTTCCCAAACCGCCACAACCATTTCCCCAATAAAGCCTTATTAAAGGTAGTGAGTTTCGTTATCCCTAAGCCACCATTGGCTATAGGCGCACAAACTTTATCCCATCCTACCAAATGAATCTTGCTATCTCCCCATACGAAATCCCTTTGCAACTTTTCAATTTTATTAGCCACATGAGTAGGAATTGTGAATAACGATAGAAAGTAAGTCAAAAGACTAGAAAGCATACTCTTGAGTAACATCAATCGACCCCCCTTAGACAGGTACAACTTCTTCCACCCAGTTAATTTCCACTCAATATTTTCCAAAATTGTATTCCAAATTGAAGGGGAATTGTGAGAAGCCCCCAAGGGGAAATGGGACTTTTTAAAAGGATACCTGGCACAGCCCCTCTGATTCAGGGAACACAACCAAAATTATTTCAGAATTTATTGCTTCTGATTTTATTGTTGTTTGAATATATATAAATATATAAAATTTTAAAAAATAAAAATAAAAATATTTTTCAGATGCGAATCAGATTTCAGGTTTTTAAGATAGGGATAACATTTCAGATTATTTATTTTATTTTTAGTTGAGAATTTTGTGGGACATAATACACTCACAAAACACATTAAAATAGCCATCAAGAAAACAATAATTGAGTCTTGCAGCGCATCTAGTTTCCTGCCAATGAGATTTGGCTCAAATGGTACTTCCTCCTTCCACAAGAATGGGTGGAGGGTGAAGTCATTGGTTTATTAACAACTAGGTGCAAGTGTAGCTTATCAATGAAAAAAAAGGTAACTAATTTCCTTTCATCTTTTGACTGATATAATAGAGCTTCAAGCCCTTAGAAGTTTGAAGACAAGAAAACCAAAAAAAAAATTATGTCCTTTGCCATTAATAGCTCCTTCCCTCCATTGCAGAAAGAGCAGGAGGAATAGAAACACAAATGTCTAAGCAAGCTCAGAATTCTGTCTAAACAATGATTACCAGAAAAATTCTTTGTTTAGAATTCATCTAGGATGCACAGATACTCCACTTTTGCTCATGTACCCGCTTCCAATACGTCTCATACTGGTATCATACCAGATACCTCTAAGATACATACCCAGTCATTTAAAAAAAAAAAAAAACCAAACATCTAGGACACACACATGATATGAATTGGATATCGTTCTAATCCAACCCCCGATAATGAGGGATAGCCCAAACTTGTAAGAATTTTTATGTTTTATAATTGGTTTCAATGTTGAACACTTACCTAGTTATCTATTATTTACTCTTTTGATCTTGGTTTGTTTTCTAAACATCATTTAATCCATGGATTCACTTTATTATCATTATTGCTTTTAAATTGATACATACTTAACAATATATAATATAAATTCTTAATAAGTTATTAATACACGTATCCTTGACGTATCGTACCCTAGTTTTTCAAAAAATGTTGTATCCCCGTACCCATACCCGTATCATACCCATACCCATACCCATACTCATATCCGTACCTGTGCATCATAGGAATTCATAGTCTAGAATTACCTGATGCTTCGTTTTGCATGGAAGAAAGCGTTGTTGAATAGCCTTCCAATCTGTATTGTATTCCATCAACCCCAGTGCTAATAGCCTGCATTGATTCCCAATATAAAACATGTGAAACTTCACAAGCCTGCCTTATAAGGTTATTATAGATATTAGATTACTATGACCATGGCACATGGAAGTACATACAGGAAACAATCGTGCAACATAAAGTTTAACGTGTAACACCATCATCAACTACAGAAATTTCCATTAAAAAAATATACAGAAATTAAAAAGGCCCTACCTAGGAACCTATCAAAAAAAAAAAGGATCCACCTAGGAACTAAAATGAAAAAAAAAAAACTATTATTTAGTTACATACTTGTATACTTGAAATAACTTTAATCATGTATGGAGATCTTAAAGCTACTGTTCCATCATTAGTCAGACCTGGTAAAATTCACTATGCAGCAAAAGCTTCTTTTAGATATGATTTCATCTCCCAGTGTATCAAACAATATACCTATTCTAATAGGTGAATAAGGCATTAAGGATTGCAAAAATTGCAAATCATAGAAGAGATTCCTGTTAGAAAGCAATCCTAAGATTTTTATTTTAATTATTTATTTAAGATGTTATATTCTAAAAAATGAATCCGAATTCCTAACATGCTATCAACTCCATGATTTTCATCAAAATGTTTCTTTTTTTTTTATAAGTAACAAAATATATGTGTGTGTGTATATATATATATATATATTTTTTTTGTTACTTATAAAAAAAAAAAGAAACATTTTGATGAAAATCATGGAGTTGATAGCATGTAACGTCAAATGATTTCTACATTTAAATTTCATGGGTCTTTCTCTTATACCATGACAAAAGTATAACTACGAAAAGCAATGCACCTTGAAATGAAAGTATTCTAAAACTGAAAATAGTGGGTAATCAATATCAAGTAAAGCCCCCAATTCTGCAATAAAACATTCAAACAGTCATCTACCAAACAGAGAAGAAAGCATGCAACTCACTCATCCTCTGCATCGGTGAAAAGCACCCGACTTACAACAGCTGCAGGGGGTGGCTTATGTGGAAATAATGAAGGATTGAAGAGAGGAAAAAATCTCTGAGCTAACTTTACAATTTCCTTGGGAACTAAAGCAACTGATTGCTTCTTGGTGCTTTCTACAAGTGCAGCAGCCATTGTTTTTTTAGGCAGTTGTTGACTGGGTGCAGATGAAACCATGTTAACAGCAGAGGTAATGGGTCCCCTTAAAACTTCAGAATTAGCTTCAGCATACAACGGGAAAGAAGGAAGGGGAAACAGTGGTTCTCTTTCAAAGGGAGCATCACTACTAGATTTCACAGGACAATGCCGATAGTCCTGAACAGCTGTGGAAAGAATTTCATACCAATGGCAAAGCATATAAAGGTTAAACTTCTGAACAAGCAAATGACTGTAAAAGCATGAAAAACACTTGAAAGCTTCCACATAACATACCAGTATAAACATCATCCATATATCTCCCAACTAAATTGAGTGGAGCCACATCCAAGATGGACAGTACCAGATCATTTGTCGAAGGCACCCACTTGCTCATTAAAGAGTCCTCGATGTTTTGGTAAGAACCCACTTGCTCATTGAAAACCCGTACACATCTTCCTTTAGAAGGAGACATGTTTTGAGAAGCCAACATCTGGTTATTTACAGGATAGCATACACTTTGTGCATTAAATGGAGGACATGACTCTAAGGTGGATTGTGCTGGGGCCACTTTGGGATGTTCATCTGGCACTGAGGAGCAAACATATGGAGGGTTAAAGCAAATACTAGGATATGGGACACTTCTCCAGGCTAATACTTCATTGCGTTTTTGAAGCATCTCAAAAATCAGTCCCCGAACCTGGGAAGCAATTTGTTGCCGAGTAGGGTCAAGAACACTCAGAGAAAATACTTGAATGAGAAGTTGCACATGTTCATGTATCAAACAATGTAACTGGCCTATTTGATGGAGTGAAAATCCATTTATAGAACCATCCTCTGCTGTGCACGAAAGAGGCATCAAAGTTTTCCCACAATTAGTAGGGAAGACTGCAGTTGGTCCATTTGGCAAAACTGGCAAGAGGGGACGTAATGGCCTCTTAGCCTGTCCTGAAAGCTTCTTTTTATATTGGGCAGAATTCTTTTGGCACCTGTTCTGCCTAGTCTCTGGCCGCCGCCCAGCTCCCCCGAACTCCTTTCTGGTTTTATCTCTAGGACTTTCATCAACATCACTCTCAAGCAACTCTTGAAGTTCTATCTCAAAATCAGCATCATTATCTTCATCTTCATCATCAACATTTTCATTCTCTTGATTTGACTGACCATCACCATCTCCACCATTTAAAACGGCTGCAAGAAACTTCCTGTATTCTTTTTCATCGTCAACATTTGGAAGGTCATCATCATCATCAGTTTCTTGAAGAAAAGTCTCAAGCTCATCGAGTGTAAAACTAGCAAGGGAATAACGAGCCCTAGTACGTTTGCAGATAGCATCCTCATTCTCTAAGTCTACTATGGGCATCTGGGATTGTGTTGAATTACTTAACTGTCCTACCAAAACATCAATATAATCACTTTCACTGCCATTGTCCTTTGTTTGAACAGTATCAGTTTTTGGCTGAGAGATTGAGCAAGATTTTCTCTTCTTAGGATTTCTGGAAACAGAAATTTTCAATTCCTTCTCACACACTCCTTCAGGAGACACCGAAGCTTGCATCACACTTTCCTCCTCGCCATGCTCAGAGTCTCCAACAGCCGAGTTTTGCACTGCACTACTTGGCTTCGACAAATTAACTCCCACACTATTATCAAAAGTCTTTCCCCCACTGTCAACAACATCACCATCCAAACCATCAATTTCAGAGCTCAAGCTCGAAGAAGCTTCCGGTGAAAGGGCTTCCTTTAGAAACGGGTTGAAATCCACATCTTCATCCTCATCCTCCTCATCTTCCTCCTCCCCCACTCCCTCATCCTCCTCATTTCTCAAACAACTTTCATTACACTCATTATCACAAGAATCATTACGACGGCCACCATGATTCTCAACCTCAGTTAATTGTGTATTATTCGAACTTAAAGACATCTTCAACAAAATGAAACCTTTGTGCTCTCAAGATCCTTATAGACATCTAGACACCCCGGCAAGCCCAATCATATATTGCCATCCTGAACCATGCCAAAAGCAGAAATTAACCCCCAAACAAAAACAAAAAAAAAAGTAATAGTACAGCCACCAACTATTGCAATGACAAATTTTTACTGATTCTAATTCGGACCCATCACTTATAACACTTTTTCGCTTACTAACAACCACTCACCACATCAATCGTTTGTAAAAATTTTGTAAAAATGTTCTTAGCACTAGCATTTTTGAAAAAAAAAAAAAAAAATTTCAAGCTCAACAAAGCATCAATTCCCGCATTATTATCCACATCAACAACTTAATTAGCCTACAATCCTAAAAAGCATGCTACTATACATATTCTACAATAAATTTAAATGCACGGACACGGCAAAATTGGCAAAGTACCCGTGTCCGACACGTACACGGCAAAATCGGATACGGATACAAACGTGTCGAATATGCACCCAGCCAAAAAAAACGTTTTTTTTTATTCCGGGCAAGGCACGGACACGGCCGGACACGGCAGAGCACAAAAAAAAAGGAGAACTGTTGAAAAACCTGGCATTCTTTCCGGCGATCCAAGGACCTTCGACCCACCACGGCGGTGAGACTCTGACTCTTTCTCTCTCTCTCTCTATCTCTGGCAGTCGCACCTCGTCGTTGCTTCTTGCGTTTTCCGATCCAATTTTTTTTTTTTTTTTTTTTTTCTCTACGGCTTTGGTTTTAGGTTTTAGCTTTGTCGTTTTGTTTTGCACCGTTGGGACCTTTCGTTGATTTGGGCTTTTTTGAACATTATTTGGTTGAGACACACTTTGTGATTTTGGATATGGGTCCAGACTCCTGATTGATAGGTTGGGTTTCTTACTTCTTAGGTTAGATTTTTTATTTAATAATTAATTTTTATATTATAGGACTGTACATTATTTATTTGTAAGTTTATTGTTAAAGCAAAGTTTAGTTACAAAATTGGTTGTAAATTTAGACTACAAACTTATTCAATATTTTTTTTTGTAAGAGGTGAATTTTGACAAATTCACCATTGAATTATATCTTCTTCTTATATCCTCCATGCTTGTAAAATTTCAAGAAAATTAAATATCAATAGCTATGTCATTAATAAATTTTTTGAATTGCAAGTTTTTTTAATTTAAAATTATGCACAAAATATAAACTTATAGATTATATAGTTAATAATATCTGATTGACACAAAATTTAACATGTGTATTAAGAGCATACAGAACATGCAATTCAACGGTTAGATTTTCAAAATATGTTGTAATATTTATTTTATTGAGTGAGTTGTAGTTTTAAGTTACAATCAATTTTGTAGCTAAACTTTGTCCTATTGTTAAAAAAAAAAATTTGGTTTTTATTTATGGGTATCGTTTTACCATTTTACAATCTATTATTTTAAAATTACTATTAGATATGATTTTTAATTTTTTTATAAAAAAAAAAAAGATATGATTTTTAATATTTTAATGGTTTACTTTTATAATCTAAAATATGTTCAAATATATTCCATATTGCCATGCTCTAGTTTTTTAAGAAATATTGTACCTCATATCGTATTGTATTCATATCATATTAGTATAATTTAAAACTACAAAATTTAGTTTTAAAACGGTAAAAAAAAAAAAAAAAAAAAGTATATTGTATTAAAAAGGGCGGGTGGGAGGGGGGGGGGGGTTGGGAAGCCAAACCATCAATAACGGGTACGTACTGGATATCCAAAACTGAAGAATTTTAGAACAGCCTCATCACTGTTATTACTTCTTGTTGAATATATTTTTTTACTCTAATTAAAGGGAGATCCTCAAAACCAAAGTTAGGCATACAAGCATTTTTGTTTTTAATTTAAAAATAAATCAATAAAATTTTGTTTGGTTGAACATCTAACGAGGGAGTGATTGCTGCAACAGTTTAATATTGTAAAGAAGCAAGAAACTTTTTTTTTTTTTTTTAAACTCTTTTTGTTGCAGAAAATCAGCCTTAAGAAAGAGGCAAATTTGATGTTTTCAACAAAAAGACAAATATAAAATGTTTTACCAAAATTTTATGTGTAAAATATTTTAAACAAACTTGTGTAAGTTGATTTGATTGACCAAAAAAATTTATTTTTGACTAAATATTAACTGCAAGCAAAACATTATAAAATGAGAATGTTTGATTCAAATTTGTAATTATGGAATTATTTTTAAAAATCACAATTTATAAACTCTTAAGTTATGTTATTTTGGCTCCTCTAAAAATATAAAAAGTTACCTTATTTTGATAAGAGTTTTGTTTTTCAATTAATTGGTATCTTATGGTGTTTTCTACTACACCCCCAAGATTTAAATCTCCTACAATAATTTTATATAAATAAATAAATAAATAATACCCACATTAATTTAAATTAAAATTTTATTATTATTATTTTATAAATAAATAAATAAGTAAAAAATTTTATTAAAAAAAAAAAAAAACAACAACAACAACAACTTTTTTTTTTTTTTTGAGGGACAACAACTACATAATATGTCACATTGTCACTTCCCTTCTCTATTATTTATGGTCCCCTTTCTTTTCCACATTTTCACTTCCAAAAAAAGAAAAAAAGAAACAGAGCTTTGTAACCCACGTGGAACTTATCAAGTGGTGTTTATCAGGTGCGCCATTTTTCACAGTGAGATAGATTTCTTATGTAAAAAAAATGTCTCAGAATTTGGAGAATTGTCATGTGGGTGTTGAAAATAAGTTGGGTGTGGTTCGAACTGCCACAGAAGATTATGCTGAGGAGGCCATTGAAGCTCTTAAAGCTCAGAAGGTTATTGCAGTTCCTACTGATACACTCTATGGATTTGCCTGTGATGCTTGGTATGTGATTTTAACTGGTTCAGGGTTCTCTTACTGATTGCCTATGACTTATATATATAAGTATTGGTTTCTAGTTTCTTGTCTTTTTAGCTTCGGAATTGGTTAAACTTAGGTTTAAGGTGACTAGAATTATTGTGAAAATTAAGAAATTTCATGATTGTTGTGTTTGATAAGTCATCACTTATCCAAAAGTTTGCTTTTTTAGAAATGGTTGAAGAATCTAATCATTTAAGGATATAAGGTGAATAGAATTATTCTGAATTTGCATGGTTGTATTTGAAAAATTATCACTTACCCAAAAGCTTAATTTTTTATGATGAATTCAATCATTTTTAAGTTTTTAGGAAAAAGTGAATTTAATCATTTTAAAATAATTCTAACACTTCCATCATTATTATGAGAGGTGTAGCAGAGACAGGATTCAAACTCAGGACCACTTGCTCTGATAATACTGTAAATTATCACTTATCCAAAAGCTTATGTTGTTAGGAATGAGTGAATTTAATCATTTAACTATATGCAAACATTGAATGCGTTTAAAAATGTTTCTATATAGTTTCTGTCCATCCAGCCTTTTATTTGTTTTGGTGTCTTAATCATTATGCTTTGAAAGAAAATTCATCTTTACTACACAGTTTTGGAAAATAGCCCATCTCAATTCTGTATGTGCATTCATCACTTTGGGGATTTATATTTTGGCTTCATTTCTTGTGGTCAGTTCTAGGGAAGCAGTTAATAGGATATATGAGATTAAAGGACGTATACATACAAGCCCTTTGGCAATATGTGTTGGGGATGTATCTGATATAAAGCGCTTTGCGGTCACGGACAATTTGCCACATGGCTTGCTTGATTCTCTACTTCCAGGGCCTGTTACTGTTGTCCTAACGCGAGGTTTGTGACTCAGACATTTGGACTTCAGTTGTTAATGATTTAACTATGACATGATCTGAGAGTAGATATTTGAATCTTTTACAGGAGAGTCAAGTTTTCTCGAGAAGTCATTGAACCCAGGATTGGATAGTATAGGAGTCCGAGTGCCTGACTGTAACTTTATCAGGGTTATTGCTCGTGGTTCGGGAACTGCACTGGCCCTTACAAGTGCAAATCTGAGTGGCCAGCCAAGTAGTGTCTGCATCAAAGATTTTGAGAATTTATGGCAACACTGTGACTTTGTTTACGATGGGGGCGAGCTTCCATCTGGTCGAGCTGGCTCAACAGTTGTGGATCTCACCAGGCTAGGAAAGTACAAGATTCTTAGACCTGGAAGGTAGGTGTTAGTAGAACACTTTCCCATATTGTGAATTGATGAGAAAAAAAGGAATGAGAAATATGATAATCATAGCTTTTGAATCAAACAGCTCTGAATGTTGTGAAGAAAATTTTGATAAATATTGTTTAGTAGAAGCAGTATATTAGTTGTAATATATGTCTTCATAATTCTGTGAACAGATTCTTTGAACATTGCATTACTAATTGTAAATATGTTAAAAGAATAATAATATTATTATTATAAGTTCCATTTATATTTGAAAGGAAATGGTTGATTTTTGTATTTTTGATGCTTTCTGATATGAAAAATACAGTGAAACCATGAGAAATATACTGTCCTCTGCTCAAAAAAATGAATAAAAATAATTAATTTTTTTTAAGCTGTTCTGAAATTCAAGTTTCATTTGTTAATCAACAATTCATGCTATGAATGGTATAATTGGATATGTAATGAACTAACGCCCATCCATACGTAAATATATCTTCTTTTGTTTTGCACCTGGAATTTGTTGTTACTGCAGAACTATAGACTTTTGTGTGATGTACAGAAATTCTTAACTTGGAGTTTTCATGTAAATCCTACCTGTGTTAATAAAGCCCATGAGGGTTAACTGGCTTATGTTTTGCTTTATATTTCCAGTGCTAAGGAAGAGACTGTTTCAATTCTTGAAAGACATTCTCTACTAGAAGAATTAACTGCTACTTGAGGAAGTGATGAAACAATATTCTGGTCACTTATGTTATTGATACTACATCTTTTATTACAGAGGTAGGAAAGGTTCTGATTGGGTGTGGGAGAAACTGTCCTGTCTGTGTCATTGTAAATTATTCAACCACTAGAGTTGTATTCTTGAATTAGATATGTAAATTTTTAATTATGGTAACGATATTCATCCATAAAGGGGTGTATATATATTCATTGCCAGGGAAGCATTGGACATCTAGTAGAAATAAATTGTGTACATCGGGTGAATCTGAAATCATTCCCTTGTCTTTTGCATAATATTTAAAAGGAATTCATCTACCTCTTAACAATGAGCTTACTATAAGTGGTGAACGCTGTCAACAATTTATTAATATGTGAAGCGAATATCTGTTGTCATTTGTACATTAAGCATAAGAAAATCTTGAGGAAGTGAGTGCATTCAACATAAGAAAATTTTGAGGAAGTGAGTGCCTTGTGTCTGGACGTCATATTTTTTGCAGGGCTGCATTTAATGTCAGCAGGGAAATATATCTGAAGATGATTCAGGCTCATATGTTCTTCTTTTACTCCCTTGCCCTTCTTCCCCCTTCTCTTTTGCCTGATCACTGACTTTATATCTCTCATGCATGTATCATTATAGACGGTAATTAAAAGTCAAATCGTAAACTGCCAAGAGGATGTAAAAGGGTAAGACAAGAAAATTGCCGTCAATTTTTTTGTCCTTTTCCACTTCACTGCAAATTGCTCCTCCATTGGTCGAGATGGTTGACTAAAATGTCACCATTTTTCCTTTGGTTCTTATCTCCAGGTCAAAGGGTCACTCTGCCTTCGTGAAAATGTTTATGAATATATGCTGGGATTGAAGATTAATCAGGTGCACACAAATTAGAGAGTTTGCTTTAGTATTGGTCAGGTTCATTTTTTGAGAACAAGCTCTTATGATAAATGTGTATGAGTTGTTTTCTCTTTATGCTTTTTTTTTTTATTAATTAATTTGCCTTAATAGGGTGTTTGAGTTCTCTAATATACGTGTTAATAATAATATGGATTTGGTTAGCAACAAATTCCATCTGAGTTACTTAGGTCACCCAGATTGTTCTTCTACTTGAGAATGTAAAACAAGAATAAGAAACCCAGCTCAACATAATGGGATCATAAGATGAACGTTTTAAACTATTGCTGTTGTGTTAGTATGGCCTCATGGCCTAGTGTCCTTTAATCTGCCTTGTAACCTTTTAACAATTGTTTCTGCTTGATGATGTGGAAAATTAACATGGGAATTGCATCAGGAGTTCACACTACAATTGAGTTCATTCTGCAAGTAAGTAGATAATTTGCTAACTCCAAAATGAAGCAAACCAGTGTAATGAGGTGAAATCATGATAAGAAACTTCTAGGTATAGGCTGTTTCTTCTCATATTATTTATGTCTTGTTATGCAAATGCTCCAATGGTATCACGTATATCAATGAGTTGTTGAACAGCATAGTACCATCCTTGCACATCTGGTTGCTTTCATAACAAATATAACTGTGTTAGATTGAATTTTCCTTGAAATAATTTCAGAGTTCCTCACACCACCACCTATGCATGTGTATAAGTTGTCGGCTTTCTTTCTTTAGAGCTTTTACATGTGATTTTTTAAACCATGAACATCTATGTCCTATCTGCTAATTGCAAGCTGTTTTAGCTCGTTATTTAGTGCGTCAATGCCAATGAATGGGGCACAATGGGAATATTCATTCATGCATTTTAGCTGCCACCTTATGAATTCCTTTTGTAGAGCCAGTATAATTGGGAGTACTAGGCGAGTAAGGTCACCCTGGTCATGTCATGCTTTAGGGAAAATAGTTAAAATTCTAGGCTTGCATAGAGAGAGAGAAGTTGTGTGCGGGGGGAGACAGTAGATAGATTCACTGCAGTATTCATTTTAACGAAAAGTTTGAAATATTACATTAGATAAAATTTTCTGTTGATCCTGCCTCCTTACCTTTCCGCTAATATTGCTTTGTCCCCTCCCCGGACCCAATCCCAATGTCTCACTTTCTGCAGATGCTCTTGGGAACATTCTTGTCGCTATATAATTGCTAAAGATGTTATCTTTATTGCATTCTAGTGTTTCCCTATAATTATTATCATTTCCCTATGATTATATATCCTCTGTTTATAGTCATTCATATTGACAAGACATACGTGAAGAACCTTGTAATCTGTCAAAGATGTAAAGAATGACCACTTTTTCTCCAAAACTTTTGTTGAAACAACTCTTCAGCCGATGTCTACGCCCAAGTTATGTGAAATAAAAATGGTTGGAATCCCTCCTCCAAATTGCTTCTCTCACACACCACTACTGTCCCTTTTGCTGTTGTCAGTATCCAAGAAGATGAGCTAAGATTTGATGATATGTTAGGCTGCTTGAAGTTCATTATCTTTGCACTGATTTTGGTTTTGTAGAACAAATCTAAGTATGCGGTGGTTTAGAGGTTACGGCCAGACCAGATCATGGTGAGATTCTACGTCAATTTCTGTATTTATCTATTGCAACTAGGTATTTTTACTGGAGATCTAATAATACGAAGAAGAAAAAAAATTCCATATTGCTGTCTTTAGAAAGATTAAAAGAACTTGAAAAATGGTGAGTATTTAACCTAAAGTCATCAGGGATGTAAGCTCTAACTGTAGAAAAACATAAAAGCTGCTCTTTTTTTCTAGTTAATATCACTTGTAGGCAGTGTTTCATTAAGAAAAAAAACTAGAAAATTAAACAGGAAGAATTGATTACCTTATTCTCTGGACAACATATCAATTTGTATCTATTTCAGTTGAAAGCCTTTCAAGAGATGGATGTTGAGAGAATGATATCATGAATGTTATTGCCTGTGTCACTGCATTTGTGTTTGTTGATGGTGGAAGAATTCGAGTTCTCTTTTTAGTTTGAGATAATTGGAGTATGATAATATGATTTTTACGTGAAAAAATACTCATTTACACTCTTGAGAGAGCATTAGAATTACAAAAGAATTTCACTATAATCTGCTAGAATCTGTCGTACTAATGCAAACAAATATAATATTTTCCATTAAGGGAAATTGAAGAATGACAACTATATATGTTTCTCTGTTAAGAGCCTGCACCATCAACTATAATGTGTTTCTGTCAGTCAATGATTATGATTTCAGCTTACAATACAGAGATGATGCTTGCTCACTGAATGCCATTTAGGACTCCCTCTAGTAGCTTGACTATACACATCTCTTTATAATAAAGGCCTCTTGAAACAAGTTTGAAAAAAGAAAAAGAAAGGGGAAAAAAAAAACCAGGAAAAAAAGGGGGAAAGAAGCAATCAACCAACCAACAGACCCTCATGAAAGTTTCCTCATAGAACAGAAAGAATCCACTACCTTCTAGTTTCCTCTTCTTTGCTAGAAGCTAATTCTTTCTATTGATGTCAACTTGTTCACCATCTTTCTATTCAGACTAACAAGAATGTTTTAAGTCCTGTTGTGGATAGGATCTGATCCTTTTCGTACTTTCCGCTTGCTTGCTTCATTTGGATTGAACTTCTTGTTTACTTGTGCTGACTTCTTCTGATCTGTGTTCATTCCCTCCGTGTCAACAGCCTTAAGAATACGTCGATTCTGTGCTGATATCCAATGATCTTCTTGGCCTTGCTTGAGGGCAAGGTCTATACTTCTTAAGCCAGTAACTTTATCTAGTTGAACTGCTAAGATTCCAATGCAGATAAGAAGGATGAAGGCTCTATCAGCATTAAAAACCATGGTTTCTACCCTCAGAACAAACAAGAAGAACAGAAGTATCTTCCTTTTGTTTAGGATAATAGCAGAATAAGCACTTCTGAGCTTGTAAGCTCTCTATTCTTATGTTCCATTCCTGTAGATATATGTCTGTTATATATCTCTCATTGGATTTGGAGGAAGTTTTAAAGCATAAAGCAAAGAGGGACCCAAAACACCTAAAGGAATTTTAGATTCACCCTGCAATCTAAGCAAATTAAGGCTGTTACACAAGAATCTGCAAGGATAAAAAAAAAGTGTTGGAACAATACCCTTGAGAAGCCAAGTATCTTTTTTCAATATATTTTTTTCACCTCTACATCTCTTATGACTCTATCATTTGCCCTGCTTTTGTCTACTAAGGAAAAGCCAAAACCCAATCTTTTGGATTTATGGCAATCTTGCCACATCACCCGACCATGCTTACTTGTACATGCACCTTAGACTGATATATTCTTCTAAGTCTCTGGTCCCACACACACACAGTATAGAGTTCAGTTAATGTGGATGCCCACAAATTGTACTTTTAAGTCTAACATATGCTAAGTACTTTGAGAATAACTTGATTATCATAAGATGAAGAATTGAATGGAGGGGGGGGGGGGGGGGTTGTTATGGTAAATACCAATTCCTTTGTTATGAAGAAAAGAAAGTTTTTGTTTTTTTGATTTTTTTAACACAGTAGACAGAAGCCATGGGCCACCAAAAACTTGTGTAAGTTGCTATAGTGGCAAGCAACTCTCATATAAAGAATAGATGAGGGAAAGAAAGAAGGGGGAAAAATGGAATAGAACAGCCCCCAAAAGAAACAAACTCATGCTTTATGCCATTCTAAGATCTTCTCTCCACTTTAGAATTCCAAGCTCTATTCCCCATGCAACAAAAAAAATTACAGCACTTGGTTTCTTGTGCTAAATGTCTTTCTTTATGCTTTTCTTTTGGCTGCCAAGCTCTAAATCCCTCATTCAATATTTCAGATAAGACCCACCTTCATACCTCTCTCTCTCTCTCTCTCTTACAGTTTGTTAATTGTTCTCGTTTATTCATGCAGACCATCTTTTTCTTTATTATTATTTTTTTATAATTATATTACAGTGTACAGTACCACATGCGACTAGGAACATTCTAAAGCACAAGTTCCTTCACTTTATCAAAATCTGGTATCATGGTGCCTTAGGTGACTGGTCATGGTCCAAGCAAAAATACAAGGGGGGCTTGGGTGTTTTGTTAATGTGCTGATTCTTTGCTTTTTTATCCTCCAATTAAAGTAAAAAGAGTTGGAATGAGTTGTTGCTTTCTGGTCTACGTTTTTCTCCAAGACGTTTGAATTTTCTTTTTGAGGGTTTTAGGGATTAAGCATCATGCATGAACCCATGTGAATTTGTAATCCATGCTTTTGTTTTTAGAGTACAAGATAATTTGAAAAGCACATGGATCCAAATTAAACTCCTTGGATGGCATCAAACTTGTGGACACTTACGAATTCAAGGATACAAGTTTAATGCAGTCGTGTATGTTTGAGGATGTGATATACACATGTAGGTGATGTTTCATGGGATAATAGTTCGAACATAAGAGCACTTGATCCAAGATGCTTGCTAAGGATACTTGAATCCAAACCTTATGGATCACATGGAGTCTTGAAAATAACTGGACTAACTTCTAGCCTCTAGGATGGATAGAACTGTTATGTTAAACTGCAGTGGAGGGACTTATGAATTGGACGTGACAAAAAAATTATTGGTGCAAAATCCATAAATTACGTGAGACGTATTGGGTATGGCCTCGGTTGCTTTAATGACCTTGAAAGTGGCTTATTTGAGTATATACTTTACCTCTATGCCTAAACGTCAAATTTTCCTGGACATAGAATTACCCACAAACCCCTCTCTCTCTCTCCCTCTCTCTCTCTCTCTCTTCCATAGACTGGGTGATCAATTTAGATTCATTCTACTGATTTAACTGTATTCTACTGTATGTTTTTGCTAGAGGATTTTCTCCTAAGCTTTTTCTAACAAAATTAGAACTATTTATACAAGACTTAGCAATAACAACCCCCTATTAATCACATTATATTCTTGTTTAGCTTTTTAGAATTTAGTATCTATATGGATCACACTAGGATTCTAAACATAGGTTGTTTTAGTAGCATATGCAAAGAATACTATTTGTGACGAGGTACCACAATCTCCCTTACATATACTCTAATGTTCTTGTTAAGATCCTCACTGTGTTGTGGTGTCCATGAGTCACATTGTGTTATCAATACCATTTGTCACAACTTGAGGAAAGTGAAGTAACATTTGCGATACATCTTAAAAGAACTAGTTAAGTTATAATTAATACTCATCATAATCACTTATATAAACCAAATCGGCCTAGCAAACACATGATATGAAACCCAGCATACACCTATGCAATCCACACTCATATCAAATCCATCCAATATCAATCTAGAATTAGGGTAACATATCTAATGTATATTGAGTTTATATGAGCTATGTTAGTGGTTAAGCAAAGCCTCATTTGTAACTTAACTAATATATATAAAAGATTATAGCATAGATAGAGTTAATGATTTTCTTAGGTGGTGACACTAGTGTTAAAAATCATGCTTGAATTCAAATGCATGAAGAGACAAAGGAATAACACACACAAAGAGAAGTCTGCTGAATCTGCTGATCTTGGTCGGTTCCAAGTGTCAAGAGGCATCTTGGCTTCTAGTGAAATGAATGGAATTGGCCACTGTTGTTCTGGTTCAAGCCTTTGCCACATTAGGAAATAAAAAAGTGCTAGGTGGGGCTTCTTACTTAAAATTGTGGTACGGCTAAGTACTTTGTTAATGTTCATGTACTTATTAGATACCCTTAGCTTCTATTTTTTATTTTTGTTAATCATTAGAATCTTTAATAATTAGGTGGATCCCATGCTCTCCTATCATATAATCAGCATCAAAATATAAGAAAACAGAGTTAGGCTTTCTAGATTCTCGAGTTTAGTCTTAAAGTTGTGGCTTTTGGTTAGTTTTGTTTTAAATTTTAGGACCCCATAAGGTTTAGGCTTTAGCTCCCCCACATTAACGGTCTCAGTGCAATGTCTCCATCCATATGGTCTACTGACTAAGCCACCATACAAAAAAAGAGAAAGAAAAAGGAGCACAACAAAGCAAGTAAAAGAAGATAAAGCAAATTGAGTTGGTATTTGTTACAGATCATTATTCATTACCCCATCTTTGAACAATTCCCTGTTCCATTACTTTCTCCAAAGTTTATTTGTTTGATTAATACTGTAAAAACTAAGAACATGTGATTAAATTTGAGCATTAATGCAGCATTGTGGAATGTGGGTCATGCTAAGCCACCATTTGGAAACTAGCAGCACTGATCATGTGCATGATCCATTAAAAAATGGTGAACAATGATCTTTTTTTTTTTTTGAGAAGGTGGTGAACAAGGATCTTGATTAGCAGCAACTATGCATATTGTGATATCTTGAATTATTATGTGAATTAAATTGGATAAGTTTATGTTGTGCAAGTGTGTGTTGAGTCCCACATTAAATCTTTACTTAGGTCGAATTAGATTATAAAAATGATTATTGCTAAGGTGAAAGATGAAATGTAAAATTGTTGTAGAGAAATAAAGTAGATGTAGGAAACTTATAAAGCGGAAGTAGAAGCGAAAGTAGAAATGGAAAAACACAAGAGAGTTGCGTGATTTGGCTTGCAAGCCTACATCCAAGCTATATGTTACAAAGAACCATAAGCAGAGTATATATAGATTTGGACATACATTAATGAGGAAGTTGGGACGGTAATAGATACATTAACAAGGAAATATATATATTTTTTAAATCAATTTTCTTTTTCTTTTTTTAAAAAGAAATGTATTATTTCTAAAGCAAAGACAAAAGTGGGATCAACAAATAGAATGTTACCCAAATATATGTTAAAGAAGAAGTTCCTTGTTCTACTTTAAGATTGTTCTCATAACATCACAATCATGCCAAGATTATAAGAGAATATATGCTTTGTCACTTTATCACCAGATGTTAGCCGTAGTATCATCCTTTATCAGCCGCTAACTGATAAAGATGATCTTCTCCATATTGCAATGAAATCATTTGCTCAACTATTGGATAGATTCATGGCCACAACTATGCTTAATATTCTTGTTTTAAAAATTTATTGCACTATATTTGAAAGTTTGAAGAGTGTCGAGGGCCATTTTTTGACAAGCCCAAAACAGAATTCCCAAGAAAAAATAGGAGGCCCAAATTTTCAAGCTATTGGCCCAAATGAACCCGAATCCATTATCTTTACATTTCTCTAATTCCATATGGCCCAAGCCCACATGAGAAGTCCATTGGGGAATTGGGGCAAATGTAGTTTGGAGGGCTAAAGAAAGAGTTCCTTTGTGCACCCTTGGATTCGAGGGAAAATTTGCAACAATAGTTGAACCCTAGAAGTTGACAATATAAACCAAGCACATGTTGAAAACTAGCTTAAAAGTTAATCTGCTAAAACACTCATAAATTTCAGCCAAGAAACACAACCCAATGTAAATGCTTTCTCATTACCATTAATGTCAAATGACACAATCCTTCAAATTTAGAGTCGCTTATGATAATTGCCTTATTTATTATCAAATCAAAACACCAATCGATTCTTAGTGTGAGCGGAGATTGAATCATAGATCTCTTATTCAACCATTATAAACTTTACCAATTTAGTTGATTGGATCCTACCTTTAAAGGGTATTAAACATTCTAGGAAAAAAAAAGTAGGATATTTGGCAAACCAATTTACCTCAAAAGAATAGTTTTTAAACATAAACTTTATCGCCCTAGCTGCTCTCTGAATCACTAGAACGTAGAACCCTGTTATCTTCCCTGGAATGATACTCCTCCCCTCTGTTAATCCTTCTTAGCAGTAGGGTTCCTCTTGACCTCTGTCCCTTTTAAGTGTGGTCTACCCTTTCTCTCATACCCCTTCAATTTCACTATACCCATGGAAGATATTCTTTACAATTGGAAAAAACTCTCATTGACAGAGGAGGAAGATACCAAGCTTAGTCTGTCGAAGTCCAAAAACTTATGCAGCAAGGAGTTTGTATTGGCCTCAAAGTTTCTTACAAAGAGAGCCCTTAACGTGGAAGCAATAGGTCGCACGTTTAAACCCTTATGGAGAGCCAAAAAGGATTTCAAGGTGCGCAAAGCGAAGCGAGAGATCATATTCTTTTATTTGTATTTGAACTTGAAACAAATGTAGAACGAGTTCTCACCTATGAACCTTGGACTTTCGATAAACATGTAGTCCTTCTACAGAGATTTGATGGGTCTACACCAGCGAGGTATTTGAGGTTCACCAACCTAAAGTTTTGGGTGCAAATACATGGATTGCCGATGTGTATGCTTAATTCAGAGACGGCAATTGAATTAGGAGAAACACTCGGCCAAGTAACACCATGCAAGAATTCTAGTGAATTGGTGGGGGGGGGTGATTTATTACATGTTCATGTGGAGATTGATGTATCAAAGCCTCTTTGCCGAGGTCGAAGGATAGCACTGGATGATAATGAGGAAATCTGGGTTTCGTTCAAATATGAGAAACTTCCTAATTTTTGCTATTGGTGTGGTCTGATCTCACACGATGGGAAGGATTGCGAGATCTAGTTAACAAGAAAGGATTCAAAAAACATAGAGCCTCATGAATATGGACCGTGGTTGAGAGCCGTGCCTTACAATCCAGGGAAAACTTCATTCATTGTGGCTCCTGGTATGGGCGATGGTTTGGGTGGAGTCTCAAGACCTTCTCAACTTTCAAATACTGAGAAGTCCTCTACGACGGCAGCCAGACCAACCGGAGAAAGCACTGCACGGTCTGAATTCGGTGAGAAGGAAGGCGCTGACCTGATGAATGTGACAAACATGGAAACCCAAGATTCAGGGGAGCATATCACGCTGAATGCCTGAAACAATAGCAACCCAATATCTGAGGTATTTGATTCTAACCCAAATTTAACTTCCTTCCATATTGAACACGTTGATTTTGAAACGTAGATACAAGAAATAGATTATGATATTGGCAAGTTTGACAAATGTGGAGAACACGTGGACAATATTTTAGCTGGTGCCTCACACGTCCCACCAATTAGTGAGAAGCAACTAGCTCCCTCCTTGCCAGCTTAGTCACTAGTAATTCAGGAGCAAACACACCACGCGACAGAGAACTCCCCATCTCCCAACCCAGGAAGCAGAACCTTGTGCACATGGAAGAAATTGGCACGAGAAAATTCTATGGAGATTGACACACCACAGAGCCCCAAGGCAAAAAAAGAAGCAGAGAAGAAGGAGTAGAGTATTTTCTAGAGTTACCTACCAAAAAACTACAAGTTTCGAAGGGAGAAAGTCAACAAAACCCAATGGTGGAGGCTACTCAACAGCCCCGCCAAGCACAACGAGTCTTATAGTATGGAATTGTCGTGGGCTAGGGAACCCGCGTACAGGGAAGGAGCTTGAAGTTTTGATTTGGGTAAAAGATCCCTCCGTTGTGTTTTTAGCCGAAACATTGGCGGATGAAGCTAGTCTAAAAGAAGTTCAAAGAAATATTAATTTTGACAATCTGTTTTATGTGGAAAAAAATCCTAGAGGTGGTGGGGGTTTGGCTCTCTATTGGAAAAATTCCATTGATGTTCATGTGGATTCTTTTTCCAAATACCACATTGATTCAATAATTAATAAAGGTGGCGATGAAGCATGGAGATTTACAGGTTTTTATGGAGAACCAGCAACACATAAGAGAGTTGAAGCATGGAATAAACTTAGGTTGATCAATACCAGACACGATCTTCCTTGGCTTTGTGCTAGGGATTTTAATGAAATCACAAGGAGCTCAGAAAAATTGGGAGGAAATAATAGAAGTCAGGCTCAGATGCAACTTTTCAGGAATGTCATAGATGAATGCAGATTTCTTGATCTCGGATATGTGGGAGACCAATTTACATGGAGAAAACATTTTGTTGATGGACATTCACTGTGGGAGAGATTAGACAGTGGGTTGGCCAACCACGAGTGGTTCATGAAATTTAGAGGCTCAAAAATTCACCATTTGCACTCAAATTCTTCGGATCACTCTCCAATGTGGATCACCATGGATGGTTTGGACATTCCTTCTTTTGCAAAACCATTCAGGTTTAAAGAAATGTGGCTTTCTGATCACGAGTGCTCAAATATTGTTGAGGCGGTATGGCTATCAAGGGAAGAAGAGGAAGTTCACGATCATGTCATTCGCAAAATAGATAAATGTGGTAAAGAGCTTCGCAAATGGGAGTGGGACTGCTTTGGGAATGTCAAAATAATATTGAGCCGTAAGAGAAAGGAATTAAAGGAGGCTAAAAAATTAGCCATGAGATCTGGAAATAATCAGCAAGTCCATGTGTTGTAGAAGTAGAAAACCGAATTGGTTGATAAAAGAACATAGACTTTGGTTCCAAAGATCAAAGATCATGTGGGCTAAATTTGGAGATAGAAATTCAAAAAAATTTCACAACCATGCTTCTCAAAGAAAGAGGAAAAATATGATCCGAAAACTGAAAGATCCGAATGGCCGAGTGGTGGATACCAATGAGGACATAGCCGAATGTCTTGTGCAATACTACCAGGACCTCCTCCAGTCAACCAACCAGCCATTCTGTACCTTGGCTACAAATTCCATTCAGAGAGTAATTGCCGAGGAAATGAATTCCATGCTCCAATCCAAGTTCACTCAGATGAAGGTTAAGCAAGCCATCAACCAAATGGCCCCACTAAAGGCCCCCGGGCCTGATGGTATGCCTCCTCTCTTTTATCAGTATTATTGGAATTTAATTGGAGATGATATATCAAATTATGTGTTGCATTATCTTAATTCTGCTACTTTACCTGATCACCTTAATCACACTTTTATTACCCTTATTCTAAAAAATAAAAATCCTGAATTTGCCTCTGAATTTAGACTGATCAGTTTGTTCAATGTTCTGTATAAAATTTTCTCAAAAGTTCTAGCAAATAGATTTAAGAAAATTTTGTCAAATATTATTACTAAGAATCAGAGTGTTTTCACAAAAAGTCACCTTATTTCTAACAATATTCTGGTAGCTTTTAAGTCTTTACATAGTATGCAGAAGCACGCAGAGAAGGGTGATCATATGGCCATCAAGCTTGACATGAGCAAAGCATATGACATACTGGAGTAGACTTATCTGTCTTCAGTTATGGAAAAAATGGGGTTCAATGAGCATTGGATTCGTCTCATGATGCTATGTGTCAAAACTATGACATATTTTATATTGGTGAATAGGGAACCCAAACGCAGGATCCCTCTAACAAGAGGCATTAGACAAGGAGACCCACTTTCTCCCTTCCTATTCATACTTTGCACTGAGGGCCTAAATGGGCTGATCAACCAAGCCGCTCAACAAGGTCACATCAAGGGCTATTCTCTTTGTAGAAATAGCTCACGCCTGACTCGCCTTTTATTTGCAGATGAGAGCGTGTTGTTTTGCAAGGCCACCATAGAGGAGTGCCAAAGAGTTCTGGACATATTGGAAGTGTATGGGAGATGTTCAGGTCAGCAGATTAACCAAAGTAAGACAACAATCTTCTTCAGTAAATCTACTAGTGATGATACCAGAAATCAAATAAAGTTGGCACTAGGGGCTCCAGAAATTATTTAGTATGAAAGATACTTGGGGTTACCATCCCTGGTGGGCAGAAACAAAAAAGCAAGCTTCAATTATATAAAGGAACGAGTCTGGAAAAAATTATAGGGCTGGAAGGAGAAACTCCTATCACAAGCTGGAAGGGAGATCTTAATCAAAGCAGTTGTTCAAGCTATTCCAACTTACATTATGAGTTGCTTCAAACTTCCTTTGGGGTTTTGCTCAGAAATTGAGAGCCTGATACGAAGATTTTGATGGGGTTAGAAAGGCGAAAGGAGGAAAGTTCACTGGGTGAAATGGGATACACTTTGCCTCCCAAAAAAGGAAGGTGGTATGGGCTTCAAGGATCTAGCCAACTTCAACAATGCTCTCTTGGCCAAGCAAGCTTGGAGATTACTTCATAATAAGGATTCCCTCTTATATAGAGTTTTTAAAATGAAGTTCTTTCCAAATTGTAGCATTTGGGAGCCTCAAGAATCCAGCTTCAGTTCACACGCTTGGCATAGCATTTTAAAGGGAAGAGATGTTCTGCTCAAGGGTGAGAGATGGAGGGGTGGTTGCGAAGAGGCTATTAGCATTTCGAATGATGCATGGTTACCATCATTGGAGCACCCACGGGTCTTATCTGATATGGAACTAGGTTTTGAAGATGGGAGAGTTTCTGACCTCATTAATCCATTCACAAGAACATGGAACTTAAACTTAGTACATGGATTATTGTCACTCGATGAAGCTGCTTTGGTCCTCAGCATTCCATTGAGTCGCACTCCTATGAAGGACAATATCATTTGGCCCTTCACCCCCTCAGGTAAGTATACTGTAAGCTCGGCTTCAAAATTCTTAACCAAACTCAATTCTATGAGATTCCTACAGCCAACCAGCAGCAACAAAGTGGAATTTGGAATTAGATTTGGTGGCTCAAAGTTCCCAATAAAGTGCGGAATTTTATGTGGCGAGTGTGCAAGGAAGCTATACCAGTAAAACACAACTTACTGAGGAGGAAGATTTTATTGGAAGACAAGTGTGAGCAGTGTGGTGTGGAGTCTAAAACAGCAGTCCATGCATTATGGGAATGTGCTACACTAGACGAAATCTGGGAGGCTGTTCCAGGCTTTGAAGATCGGAGACAATATATAATTTCAAACACTAGAGATCTGATTAGAGTGGTTCATGAGAAAAGAAAAAATTTGGAACTCATGGCTATGGTGATGTGGACGATTTGGCACCGACGCAACTAGCTCTGAGTTAGCTCAAATGTTTTTCCCAAAGCACAGGATCTCCAACAAGCTACCCAGGCCCTGGCCATTTTCCAACTGAGCCAACAACCCCTCATTCAACCTACAGTAATCTCTCGACCTCAACCCCATGCTCAGTGGAGTCCGCCTCCTTCGAATTGCCTTAAACTGAACTTTGATGGAGCCGTATTTCCGGAGTTGGGCAAGGCTGGTCTGGGGGTGGTAGTTCATGATTGTCAAGGAAATGTTATAGCCTCATTGTCAGAACAAGTCCCTCTACAATTTTCACCAGACATAGTGGAATCCATGGCAGCAGCAAGGGCGATGACCTTTGCAAAGGGACTTGGTCTTGCAGAATTTATACTCGAAGGAGATTCGGAAGCCTCACTATCTTCTTTTGGCCATCTTCTTGAGTCAGCTAAATCCACTCTAGTTACTAGTAAATGTATTACCTTCTCCCGTGTTTGTAGAACTGGTAATAAAGTAGTCTATAACTTAGCTAGACATACAAGACATGTCAGAGGTTTGTCATTGTGGGTGGAGGATGTTTCACCACACCTATTTGATGTACTCTTTGCCGACCCTAGCTGATTTTTATAAAAGTAGTAGTCCTCATTCTGAAGAAAAAAAAAAAAAAAAAAAAAAACCTCAAAAGGCATAAAACCATATTGTTTCACTCTTCCATCACTGTTAAAGGCTATGATGATATGATCCCCTCAAAATCCAGCAACTAAAGTCTATTCATACTCCTTGAAAGATGAATTATTATTATTATTGTTATTGTTATTATAAAGGCATAATAGAAGGGAGGCATTAGCTAAAGAATTCACCCGAGAGACTATATAATTACTCACTTGACTAATACCTGTGTATCACATAACATATGCCAATATAAAATTTCTCCTGAGAAGTTTGTTAACCATTTATTTGAGAGCGAGACTTATAATTATAAATTGGTAAGAATATGGTAAAAGATGCCATTAATATTTTGAAAATTAATTCCAATTACATAAATTGTTAACATGAATTGAACCTCATTTAGCAATATTATACCTCAAGAACGAATCTCCTAAAGATACCTGTTAAATCAAATGCAAAATCAACAAATTAATAACTGGGAAAATGCTCCAACAATGGGAAATGGACCACTTGTTACGAAACTCCCAAAATTTGCTGCATTTAACATCTCCATGGCAAATTTTAATTGAGCAAACCAACCAACTAATTATGAACAATAATAAGAAAAACACACACAGCACATTAGTGAAGTTGCAGAAGTAGCCATCACTAAATTTGACTTCCAAACACTCTTTGGGAAGCTTCCAAGTTAGCCCTATTTTCAATTTTGTTAAAGGTTAGGCTCAGGAGCTCATCTAAATACTTATGGTATATATAGGTCATAGATGGTCTTACATTTTTACGTTGAAATATGTTCTTTAAAATTTTGTCAATGTGTGATTATGCCATTTGCTCTTTTATACAAAAGAAATAAAAGTGAAAGTTAAATAAAAGTAAGTACACAAGACATTTATGCTTGCTTGCTTAGATTTATATACTTCTCTCTATATATATATATATTATCCATGTCTAGACTTCCTAACTTTTAACATATTAATGCTAGCATTTTATTTTCTCATTGATTTATATAGATTCTTTACTCCTCTATATCTAGGTTATACACACCTAAGATAGCTCACACAATATATAGGACTAGTGTGTTCATCAAAAAAAATATAGGATTAGAGTGTATTACTCTTTAAGGTTGAAATATGTTTCTTATTATTTCATCAAATTATGATCATTACATTGTGTCAAAAGAAAAACCTTTTTCCAACACAAAAGAGAAAGTTAAAGAGAAGCAAGTAGGCAAGACATTTACACTTTTTTTTTTTTTGGTAAATTGGATTTCATTAAAGAGCAGAATCAAAAGCAACAAACTTTGAAGGGCATAACCTCTCATAATACAAACCCAAATAGTCATAAAACAACAACATATTTAAGTCCACAGGCGGACTATCAAAATACATAATGTCTTGGTCTAGCTCTGGACCTTTCCTTGCTAATGCGTCGGCACATTTATTTGCTTCCCGAAAACAGTGACTCATCCTCACTTGAGGAATTTGGCAGATTAAGACACTTATACTTACTTAGATTTATATACTTCTTATTCTATTTTCTCTAATATATTCACACACACACACACACCAAAAGAAAAAATTAAAGAGAATCTCTTCACATGTACCAAAAGAGAAAGTTAAAGAAAAACAAGTGTGCGCAAAAAGTTACAAAAAAAAAAAGAAAAAAAAGTAGGCAAGGTATTTATGTTTGCTTACTTAAATTTATATATATTTTTTCTCTTTACACAGACA
Source organism: Castanea sativa (assembly GCF_040712315.1). Lineage (NCBI taxonomy): Eukaryota > Viridiplantae > Streptophyta > Magnoliopsida > Fagales > Fagaceae > Castanea > Castanea sativa. The sequence goes on from NC_134015.1 coordinate 53,762,151, forward strand.
ACACACATTCATAGAAGTTTTAGAATTAAGATTTTTGAGCATTCAATCCAAATTCAAAAGAAAAAGAACATTAGCCAGAAGTGGCCAACAGATAGTGAGTAAGCTTTTAATGAAAGACGATAGACTCATCGAATTTACTTATGCGGTTATTCCCTTGAGCTACTGTGCAGGCCACTCCAGTTTCCACTATTATTATTATTATTTTGTTCAACATTTAGTTTTCTTTTCTTTTTTCTTTTTTTCTTTTTTTTCTTTTTTGCTGTTTTGTTCAACATTCAATACAAAAACGAAAAAGATCTTCCATAAGAAAAAAGTGTCTCAACTACAATAACAATTAAATATAAATTGTTAAGAATAATATAGTTATGATTTTAAAGGTATATTGATTGACCGAATTCACAATTATTTAATTAGTTTAAACAATTACATTGTGTTGTTAAATTTACTAAGAAAAAATCAAAATCACTTTGTGGCTTGATTGAGGCTGTCATCATCAAACTCCGGTGTGCCAATGAGCTCTAGTCTGATAGCATCACCTTTCCGGCGAGAATAAGGTGAAGGATGTGGTTATGTGATCAAAGCCAATTAGATTAGTGCGCAACTTACCAATCTAAAAGTAAAATTGATTGAACTTCCATATAAATATTATCTCAATATTTCAGGCATTTTTGTCTATGTTTATGTTATTTTTTTTCCAAAGATTAAATGTTTAATTGGAGGGTATTGAGAATTATAGTTCGGACTGAGATTATCCTTATTTAGATGGTAATACGTTCTCATTTCAGTTGTTACTCGTTATTGAATGGTTCTTGTATTTTACATCTACATGACAAATTTTAAGTGAGCAAACCAACCAAATATTTACGAATAGTGGTAGGAAACTTACACACACACACAAATGAACGAAGTTGCAGAAACAGCCATTTATACTTTACTAGAAAAGGAATTCTAAGTTTGACTTCAAAAAACTTTCCATGTTAGCCCCATTTTTTATTTTGTTAAAGTTATGCTCAATAACCCATCTATTACTTAAGCTATATATAGGAAGAGAGAGTCTTACATTTTAAGCTTGAAACATGTTCCTTAAAATTTTGTCAATTTATAATTATGCCATTGTGCTAAAAAAAAATCTTCTCTAATACAAAAGAAAAAAAAAAGTTGAATAAAAGTAAGTACACAAGGTTTTTATGCTTGCTTACTTAGATTTATATAACTCTCTCTATATATATATATATATTAACGGTAATGGTCATGAAGAATATATATGGACAAAAAAAAATTGCTTATCCTTTGAATATAAATCTAATAGAGGTATGAACTTTGAAATTGACAAAGAGGGTTGTTGGAAACAACACAGAGTCACATTCTATGATACAAATAATAATCTTTGGTAAGGCTAACTGTTCTTTACCCCATCTCATTAACCTGAGCCCAACAACTAGACCTTGCAATGGGTTGTGTCGGTCTGGGTTTGGGTCTAATTTATTTTTTGCAGGTCACAATTTTAGACTCGTGATAGAATTGGGCCAATCGGCATGAATTTGAGATTAAGAATAGAGAAATTGATTAATTAATAACATGAAATTGGTAGTATAATTTTGATTGAAGTAGCATTTCAAATTTCTTGAAAATTTAGGTAATATTAGTCGCTAACTCGTGCTATGCACGAGAACCTACCTATTTGTGAGGTAAACTAAAATAATTTTATAAAATCTTAAATTGATTAAGAAACAACATCATTACATGATTTACTATTGTATGACTTCAATTTGTTACAATTTGATGAAAAAACTATTGCTTGAACGTGCAATAGCTTACAAAAAAATTGTCAGACAATTTCAGATGCTACAAAAAATAACTCAAAAATTCAGATATTAAAATTTCTGAAAGACCAAAAAATATTAAAGAATAAAATGGTTCACTATTTAGAAATTATTGAAACAAAACAAAATATATATAACTAAAAAATAGAAAAATATAAGAAAAGATTGGATTACATTCAAAAGAATAATCCATTACTATAAGTTTGCACTCTATCATAAAATATCACGTTAGTGAAGTAGAGAGATAATAATAATAAATATTAATGTTTGAATTTGAGTTTAAATTGAACTTGTTAGAGAGATAGAGTTTTACTCATTGTTAAGTTTGGATTAAACAAAAATAATTTTATTTAAAAAAAATGATGAGTTTGAGTTTAAGTTAGACTTATTAGAGAGTTAGAGTTTCACTTTTTGTTAAGTTTGGACTAAACAAAAATAATTTTATTTAAATATTGTGCTGACGTGGAAAATTGTAAGAGTTTCAAAGGCTTCGGTTATATATATAACTTTACTTGAATAAACTATTTTAACATTTAATAGTCCTTTCCTTAAAAAAAAAAAAAGAAAAAGAAAAAGAGGAGTCCCTACGAGATGCAACAAAAAATTACAACAATCTCACATCATTTCCAAATTTGCGTTCCATCCCACACAAGGCATTCAAAATCTCAAATGGTAGATTGTGGTGGACTTGTATGTCAATATCAGGAAATTGTTGTGAATATTTATTAAGTGGTTCTAGGCCCATAAGATATTTCACAATTGTTTTTGCTATAACTCTGGCGTGGCAGATTGTAAGTGATTGTCTATTTTATCTATATCACACAAATGTTTAAATAATAAGATTAGATATGTAAATGTACTAATTTAAAAACTCCTAAATTTAGATACTTATTCATATCCCTTAAAATTAAGCACTTTCGTGTCTTCTTATTCCTTTTGAACGGCAAGTCACTTTATAAAATCAAACATAAATAAATGCCTCTCAGGAGTAGTCCTTTCCTACAAGCTACAAGATAATTCTTTCAGTGTTTTTTTTTTTTTTTCGTTTTATTTCTCTTATGATTTTGATTGTCCTATATGGTTTTTAGTTGTTTCTTTTTCTCTATTATTTTTCTAGAAAATTTTTACGCTAAAAAAAAAACCCTCATCGCATGCGTGTGGCGAGGCAAGTTTTATAATAATGATATACTCTCATTTGTTTTCACTTTTCACTCAGTTTTTATAAATAAAAACCATTGATGCATTGTTTTCTTAAAAAAAAAGAAAAAAAGAAAAAGAAAAAGGAAAATATTTTTATCACTTATCACTATTGATGCACACACAAGACCATGGGAAGTCCACCCCAATACTAAGTCAACAGTTTTTGTTTTTACATAAAATATAGAAGTCAACAGTTTTAATCATACTTTATTGAGTAACATTTGTGAGGGATAATCAAAATAAGATAATCTATTAATATACTCAAAATAAGATAATCATCATATTAATAGATGTTGTAGCGTAACTAATACGAATACCTTCTTTTTGTATGGGCAACAAAACTCTGAAATATATTTTTGTGGCTTGAGAGTTGAGACACAATTTTACCTAACTTATATTAGAGGATTCTCATAATATAATTTTATTGTTAAATCGATTAGATAAAGATGATTCTTTATCCAAAAAAAAAAGCGAGAAAAAGATATAGATGATTCTTCTAATAAATAAATAAAGGTATAGATGCATGATTGATTCAAAAATTAAAAATATCACACCTAAAATCTTAATCATTTGTGGAGATTCCATTTAATTCATTGATGATGTTTCACATGATTCCATGTGAGGAGTGCATGTGATGGACTTGTCGCCCATTCGCACATCCAAGGGTTTGATTGAAGTTTGATATCGATAATTCATGTACCATGAAAAAGAGAAGAAAAAATATATATATTATTAGTATATTATTTTTTTTGAGAAGATTTTTAGTATATGAGAAATGCTAACGAATGCCCTTTAAAGATCTATTTAAAGAAAGTTTTTATGGAAAAAGAAAAAAAAAATTAATATTTTGACAGTTTTTTCTATTTCTTATAAAAATGGTGTTAAAACTTTCTTAAAATGAATTATTAATCATTACCCAGGCCACTCGTTAGCACGGCCCTTAGTATATTACTATGTTGTATGCATCAAAATATTGTATTATAATGCTTAGTGTTTATTGTAGCCTTACCTTGGGATTGTCAACCATTAAAAAAAAAAAAAAAGTTAAAGATGGTTATTCTCAAAAAAAGTTAGAGATGGTAAACAGGCAAACATTATCATATTGTGTATGGACATTCTATTTTAACATTACCCCTCAAATTTGTGCACGGATGTTTAATTAGAGTGTCCAAATTGTACAAGAAACTTTTGAAAGTAGAGTTCTTAAGAGCATATGCGTTTGTGGTGATAAAAAGTATTTTTGCTATTTTAGCACTACCAATACTAAAAAATATGTTGCAATAGTGGAGGGAAAGCCAAAAAATTTGGCTTTTGAGCTACAATGCACAGCCAAAACAATATTTTATTAAAAGTTATATTATTTTATTATGTTAGTGGTGGTGGACTGGTGGTTATTGTTTATTATAGCAAATATATTATTTTATTGTGTTGAATGTTAAAATAAAACCACTGATGTTGAGTGTTTTGTAAAATAAGTTGGTAAAATAGATAAAATAATTTTTTGTAGTTTCTAGTTGCTAAATTTTTTACACCGCCAATGCTGATGCTCTTAGGGCTTGATGAACATGTCAGTGACGTGAAGGAATGATGGTGGGTAAGCTTGGAAAAATTAAACTAGACTCAGATGGACATTTTTTCCCAAACTAGGTGGAAATCGAATTCTATGAACTTGGTTTGTTCATGAAATATTATTGTCATAATACAAGATTGTTGGTTCCAACTTCCAAGTAACTAGCCACTTGAAATCATTCAAAATATAGGGCAACAAAACCACCTCACAACTAACAGATACCATAACTCAACACTCTTCCTCAGTTGTTGATTGCAAAAATTTGTGTTTTCTTCTTGGGTTCCAACTTCCAAGAGATGATAGTGAGTTTTCACGTATTCATAGAATTTGAAGGGTTCTTGTATTTTACATCTACATGACAAATTTTAAGTGAGCAAACCAACCAAATATTTATGAATAGTGATAGGAAACTTACATACACACAAATGAACGAAGTTGCAGAAACAGCCATCTATACTTTACTAGAAAAGGAATTCTAAGTTTGACTTCAAAAAACTTTCCATGTTAGCCCCATTTTTAATTTTGTTAAAGTTATGCTCAGTAACCCATCTATTACTTCAAGCTATATATAGGAAGAGAGAGTCTTACATTTTAAGGTTGAAACTTGTTCCTTAAAATTTTGTCAATTTATAATTATGTCATTGTGCTAAAAAATAAAAATCTTCTCTAATACAAAAGAAAAAAAAAAGTTAAATTAAAGTAAATACGCAAAGTATTTATGCTTGCTTACTTAGATTTATATAATTCTCTATATATATATATATATATATATATATATATTAACTGTAATTTTCATGAAGAATTTATATGGACAAAAAAAAAATTGCTTATCCTTTGAATATAAATCTAATAGAGGTATGAACTTTGAAATTGACAAAGACGGTTGTTGGAAACAACACACAGTCACATTCTATGATACAAATAATAATCTCTGGTAAGGCTAACTGCTCTTTACCCCATCTCATTAACCTGAGCCCAACAACTAGACCTTGCAATGGGTTGTGTCGGTCTGAGTTGGGTCAAATTTATTTTTTGCAGGTCACAATTTTAGACTCGTGATAGAATTGGGCCAATCGGCATGAATTTGAGATTAAGAATAGAGAAATTGATTAATTAATAACATGAAATTGGTAGTATAAGTTTGATTGAAGTAGCATTTCAAATTTCTGAAAAATTTAGGTAATATTACACGCTAACCCGTGCTATGCAAGAGAACTTACTTATTTGTGAGGTAAACTAAAATAATTTGATAAAATCTTAAATTGATTAAGAAACTACATTATTACATGATTTGCTCTTGTATGACTTCAATTTGTGTTACAATTTGATGAAGCCATTGCTTAAACGTGCAATGGCTTACAAAAAATTTGTCAAACAATTTCAGATACTGCAAAAAATAACTCAAAAATTCAAATATTAAAATTTTTGAAAGACCAAAAAATATTAAAGAATAAAATGATTCATTGCTTATAAATTATTGAAACAAAACAAAATATATATGACTAAAAAATAGAAAATATAAGAAAAAGATTGGGTTATCTTCAAAAGAATAATCCATGACTATAAGTTTGCACTCTATCATAAAATATTACGTTAGTGAAGTAGAGAGATAATAATAATAATAATAATAATATCAATGTTTGAGTTTGAGTTTAAGTTGGACTTGTTAGAGAGATAGAGTTTTACTCATTGTTAAGTTTGGATTAAACAAAAATGATTTTATTTTAAAAAAATGATGAGTTTGAGTTTAAGTTGGACTTGTTAAAGAGATAGAGTTTTACTTCTCGTTAAGTTTGGACTAAACAAAAATAATTTTATTTAAATATTGTGTTGAATTGAAAATTTTGAGAGCTTCAGTGGATAATAATAATAATATCAATATTTGAGTTTGAGTTCAAGTTAAACTTGTTAGAGAGATAGAGTTTTACTCATTGTTAAGTTTGGATTAAACAAAAATGATTTTATTTAAAAAAATGATGAGTTTGAGTTTAAGTTGGACTTGTTAAAGAGATAGAGTTTCACTTCTTGTTAAGTTTGGACTAAACAAAAATAACTTTATTTAAATAAAATGATAATTTTATTTAAATATTGTGCTGAATTGGAAAATTTGAGAGTTTCAGTGGATCATAATAATAATATCAATATTTGAGTTTGAGTTTGAATTTAAGTTGGACTTGTTAGAGATAGAGTTTTATTCCTTGTTAGGTTTGGATTAAACAAAAATAATTTTATTTTAAAAAAATGATGAGTTTGAGTTTAAGTTGGACTTGTTAGAGAGATAAAGTTTCACTTCTTGTTAAGTTTGGACTAAACAAAAATAATTTTATTTAAATAAAATTATAATTTTATTTAAATATTATACTGATGTGAAAAATTGTGAGAGTTTCAAAGGTTTTAGTTATATATATATATATAGATGACTTTACTTAAATAAACTATTTTAACATTTAATAGTCCTTTCCTTAAGAAAAGAAAAAAGAAAAAGAGGAGTCCCTACGAGATGCAGCAAAAAATTACAACAATTTCACGTCATTTCCAAATTTGCTTTCCATCCCACACAAGGCATTCAAAATCTTAAACTATAGATTGTGGTGGACTTGTATGTCAATATCGTGAAATTGTTGTGAATATTTATTAAGTGGTTCTAGGCCCATAAGATATTTCACAATTTTTTGCTATAACTCTGACGTGACAAATTGTAAGTGATTGTCTATTTTATCTATACCACTAAAATGTTTAAATAATAAGGTTAGATATGTAAATGTATTAATTTAAAAACTCCTAAATTTAGATACTTATTCATATCTCTTAAAATTAGGCACTTTTATGTCTTCTTATTCCTTCTGAACGGCAAGTCACTTACTAAAGTCAAACATAAATAAATGCCTCTTAGGAGTAGCCCTTTCCTACAAGCTACAAGATTATTCCTTTTAATGTTTTTTTTTAAATTGTTTTATTGCTAATATGATTTTGATTGTCCTATATGGTTTTTCGTTGCTTCTTTTTCTCTATTATTTTTCTAGAAAGTTTTGACGCTAAAAAAAAAAGGTCTCATTGCACGCGTGTGGTGAGGCTAGTTTTATAATAATGATATACTCTCATTTGTTTTCACTTTTCACTCAGTTTTTATAAATAAAAACCATTGATGCATTGTTTTCTTCAAAAAAAAAAGAAAAAGAAAAAGAAAGAAAAATAGTGTTATCACTATTGATGCATACACAAGACCATGGGAAGTCCACCCCAATACTAAGTCAACAATTTTTGTTTTTACATAAAATATAGAAGTCAACAGTATTTTTATTTATTTATTTGGAGAGAGTTTCAAATCTATGGTGTCCGCTCCTGATGATAGCTCTTTATCATTAAACTAAGACACCAATCAGTTTTTGGTATAGGCGGGAATTGAATCCCAAATCTCTTATACAACCATCAGAGACTTTACCAGTTGAGTTAACTGGAACCCACGAAGTCAACAGTTTTAATCATACTTTATTGAGTAACATTTGTGAGAAATAATCAAAATAAGCTAATCTATTAATATACTCAAAATAAGATAATCATCATATTAATAGATGTTGTAGCGTAACTAATATGAATACCTTCTTTTTGTATGGACAACAAAACTCTGAAATATATTTTTGTGGCTTGAGAGTTGAGACACAATTTTACCTAACTTATGTTAGAGGATTCTCATAATATAATTTTATTGTTAAATCGATTAGATATAGATGATTCTTTATCCAAAAAAAAAAAAAAAAAAAGAGAGAAAAAGATATAGATGCTTCTTCTAATAAATAAATAAGGTATAGATGCATGATTGATTCAAAAATTAAAAATATCACACCTAAAATGTTAATCATTTGTGGAGATTCCATTTAATTCATTGATGATGTTTCACATGCTTCCATGTGAGGAGTGCATGTGATGGAATTGTCGCCCATTCTCACATCCAGGGGTTTGATTGAAGTCTGATATCGATAATTCCTATACCATGAAAAAGAGAAGAAAAGAAAAATATTATTAGTATATTATTTTTTTGAGAAGATTATTAGTATATGGGAAATGCTAACGAATGCTCAGGATCCATTTAAATAAAGTTTTTATTAAAAAAATAATTAATGTTTTGATAATTTTTTCCATTTCTCATAAAAGTGGTGTTAAAACTTTTCTAAAATGAATTATTAACCGTTACCCTAAGGCCACTCGTTAGCATAACCATTAGTATATTACTATCTTGTATGCATCAAAATATTGTATTATAATGCTTAGTGTTTATTGTAGCCTTACCTTGGGATTGTCAATCATTAAAAAAAAAAAAAACTAGGATTATCATTCATGTGACTGAAATAAATATAGATTAAGTTAAAGATGGTTATTCTCAAAAAAAGTTAAAGATGGTAAACAGTCAAACATTATCATATTGTGTATGGACATTCTATTTTAACATTACCCCTCAAATTTGTGCACGGATGTTTAATTAGAGTGTCCAAATTGTACAAGAAACTTTTGAAAGTAGAGTTCTTAAGAGCATATGCCTTTGTGGTGATAAAAAGTATTTTTGCTATTTTAGCACTACAAATACTAAAAAATATGTTTCAATGGCGGAGCAAAAGTAAAAATTTTTTGGCTTTTGAGCTACGATATACAGCCAAAATAATATTTTATTAAAAGTTATATTATTTTATTGTGTTAGTGGTGGTGGACTGGTAGTTGTTGTTTATTATAACAAATATATTATTTTATTGTGTTGAATGGTAAAATAAAACCACTGATATTGAGTACTTTGTAAAATAAGTTGATAAAATAGTTTTTTATGGTTTCTAGTTGCTAAATTTTTTACACCACCAATGTTGATGCTCTTAGGGCTTGATGAACATGTCAGTGACGTGAAGGAATGATGGTGGGTAAGCTTGGAAAAATTAAACTAGACTCAGATGGACATTTTTTCCCAAACTAGGTGGAAATCGAATTCTATGAACTTGGTTTGTTCATGAAATATTATTGTCATAATACAAGATTGTTGGTTCCAACTTCCAAGTAACTAGCCACTTGAAATCATTCAAAATATAGGGCAACAAAACCACCTCACAACTAACAGATACCATAACTCAACACTCTTCCTCAGTTGTTGATTGCAAAAATTTTTGTTTTCTTCTTGGGTTCCAACTTCCAAGAGATGATAGTGAGTTTTCACGTATTCATAGAATTTTGAAGGCTTTTCTCAATTTTCCTATCAAATCCACTATAAAGGACATTAAAAATCGCAATCCCTCTATGTTACATTTCTCATACTCATAATTTTTTGTGCAATTTGTTTTCATGATCATCTTCACATGTTCATGCATCGAAACACTTCGTTTGTTTTTAGCGCATAAAACATAATCAAAATTTTTGGAGTTTAGTGTGCACCAAAAAAAAAAAAAAAATTTGTATGCAGCCAAAAATGTTTTTCTAAATTTCACATACCCAACAACAAATAAACCCCATATTACAAATGCTTTCTAACTTATCTGTAAAATCACAACTAAAGACAAGAAAATAAGCCAGTTTTATATAAACTTGCCAAAAGTTTGTTTTTTATCTCTAGACTTTAAGATTTTTTTTTTCTTGTCCCTTTAGACTGCTCCCATTTCGCTCACCACTACTACGGGTATTACTTGTGCTTTATTTTCCTCTGGGTATTAAGATGTTTTAGTTTGCCAAATTATTTTTTGCTTGTTCATAGATTCGGCAACAATTCGAAAGGTTAACCTATTTAAAAATCTCCGAATCTACACTTATTTTCAATTTCCCCGAATCATTTTGCCGGTTATTACGCCCTTCCTCGTTTTTGGGTATTTAGGTAAAAAAAAAAAAATTATTTTATACACTTAAATTTTATCAAAAGTTGTTTTCTTTTCCTAAACAATTAGCCTATTTTTGTATTAAAACTTGATCAAAATAGTATTTTATTTATTTTCAAATTAAAAAAAAAAAAAAACTCTAACGTATTCATTGCTGTCACACTAACGCGTAAAAGCCGTAACCAAAGCGAAAAAGCTTCCTCTTCCAAAATAACAAAAGAAAGTGAAAACAGATAGGAGGATCAAACACAAACACAATCAGAATCAGACTCAGATAGAGAGGGCGAATCCATTTGATTTCTTAGCTCTCTCTGTCTTCTCTAACCCTAACAATTTCATTCTTTCTTTATATATCTTTCAAATCTCACATGAATCTATATCCATTCTCGCCAATTCCCACTCTTTGATGCGAAGATCGAATGCCACTAAGCCCAATAAAATGGATCCGATTCAGCTCCCGATCCGACCCATAACCCGATCGAACCTCTTCCCTCGGAACTCCAATTCCAAGCCCACAAAGTCCATTTCCGTCTTGATTCTCTCTCTGGTCTTCGTCTCTCTCGCTCTGTTACTCTCTTACGTGTTAGTCTTCGGGAAAACAACGAAAGCGAGTAAAAGAAAGTACGGGATCGTGATCGACGGTGGGAGTACCGGGACCCGGATCCACGTTTTCGGGTACCGGGTCGAGGGTCAAGTTCCGGTGTACGATTTTGGGAGAACCGGGTTGGCGTCCATGCGGGTCAGGCCTGGGTTGTCGGCCTTTTCGGATGATCCGGATGCGGCGGGCGGGTCGCTGAGGGAGCTTGTGGAGTTTGGGAAGGGGAGAGTTCCGAGGGAGCATTGGGGAGACACTGAGATTCGGCTCATGGCTACTGCGGGGCTCCGGTTGCTCGATTCGGAGCTCCAGGAGAGGATTCTCGGGTCGTGTAGACAGGTTTTGAGGTCTTCTGGGTTTAAGTTTAAGGACGATTGGGCTTCGGTTATTACCGGTAATGCCACTCATTCTTTTACTAAGCAATTAGGGTAATTGGTAAAGTTTCTTGTTGGTGAAGAAAACTACATGTTTTTGTGTTTAGGGTAACTGGTAAAGTTTCTTGTCGACCAAGAAAACATGAAAAAAAACAAATATGATGATTTAGGTTCAAAATATTTGTTAACAATGAATTGTTACTCATTACACTTGTGTGATGGCCAATTGTATTTAATATATGATACGGCCCAATTTTAAAGAAATTTCATTGGAAAAGTTAAGTAGAGGTTCAGATTAATCCAAGAATTTCTAAGGTGTTTAACTCTTTATTCTGTTAATAGTGCTGTTTAAATGAATGAGCTTACAACTGTAGTGGTCCATTGATTTGATGACATTGATACCATTCTTTATGCTTATGATTGAAAATTGGGTTGCATGAATGGTTCATTGAGCCTCTAAATAGCAATGTCAGAACCAAAGGACAGTTAATAAGCTAAACTAGGAAAAAGTGGGTCTGTTTGTGGAGTAAAGAGCGGTTTTAAATGAAAACACACACAAAAGAAAAATGATGTATGGCTATGTGTTGTTAAGAAATAATTGTTTTTTTAAAATGGGAAAAAAAGGTGCATTTTCAAATGGCAGCTCATGGATTAGTTTTGATAAATTGCCAGAAAATTGCATTTTTACGGTAACACATTTTTTGCAGATTTTTCCAAATGCTTAATTGTATTATTTTTAAACATGTTTTTAAAATGCAACTTTGAATTGCTATTTTTTAAAGAGGACACTTAAAAAAATCTGGGTATCATATGCCTATAAATGCTGTTAGTAAATCTACCCTAGTGCCACAAATTTTGCTTTGCTTTGCTTTACTTCCTAGCTAGAAGCTTAATGCTGAATGATGTGTTTGTATTAGGCTCTGATGAGGGGATATATGCTTGGGTTGTTGCAAACTATGCTCTTGGGACTCTAGGAGGTGATCCCTTACAGACAACTGGGGTTATTGAACTTGGTGGGGCTTCTGCTCAGGTTTAGTTCTTTTCCCCCTACTTTAAGTGTTTTCGAAATGTTTAGAACTTTGTTGGTAGTATTTTAAATTTTGTCCCATACCAACATGCCATTTCCACTGCAATAGAATTGCTAGTCATTCAAGCAAACAAGTTGTTTGTGATGGCATTGCTGTTCTATAGTATGCACCTTTTATATTTGGAAAAAAAGTGGTTAGCGAATATATTTGAGCAACCTAACTCTAGAGGACAAGAATTTGTCATTCTATTGATATGCTGTGTGAAATGCAAAAGTTCATTGATTTGGTCCCATCTAGTACTTCATGCTAGAATTAGTTTAAAAAGCTGAAACTAAAGAGTTAGTGCAACTTGGTTTCATGCCTCAACTAGTAATTTATTTGTTCTATTTATATCCTATTGCAGTGCTTCTGAATGAATTTTATTTACTCTGCTTGGTTTTGGAAGTTGAGAAGCATGGAAATATTTGATGAGATCATTACTTAGAATATCTGGTTTGATTTTATTTCAGGTTACCTTTGTTTCAAGTGAGTCAGTCCCTCCGGAGTTTTCACATTCTGTTAGATTTGGCAATATTACATATAATCTCTACAGCCACAGTTTTCTTCAATTTGGACAGGTATCCTTCATTTCTATATCAAATTTTAAACAGTATGACATGTGTTCTTTCTATTATATTATCTGCCAGTGTTACTGTTTTGTAATTCTTAGGATATCTATCTTATTATACATCCTGTGTATATGAGGTAGTTCCTCTTCATTGATAAAATTTAATTACTTATAAATTAAAAAAATTATATTATGTACCAGTGGTCTGAATTTCTCATTATACTTTTACTTTTCTCTTGTACTATTTCTTATGGTGAGATATTTAGGTATTTCTTCCTCTTTGTACTAAGACTTTATTCTGTAATTGGTCAACTAATAAGATCTTAACTGGGTGCTGCCACAGTAACAATTTTTTTTAGAAACCTGGCCTGTAAATGTGATGACCTGACTAGTATGCTAATCATAACTGTTGTGAGCAGGAGGCCCACCAGTTCCATTAAAATTTTGCATCAATCTTGCCAATATTGTGAAAATCGGGATATTTTTATTTATATAAAAAAGTGAAAATTTGGGGTGTTCTTGGGTGAAAGATAAGAGAAATTTGATTGATTGAATTTAATCATGTTGAACAGATCTGGTGATTTTGTTGGTTCAATGAAAAATTCAGAATCTTTGGGAGATGGTTTTTTGTTTTGGGTAATAGTGGTTAGATGACAAGGTCTGAGAACAAATGTGTTTCTCTTTATTTCAACTTTTTTACCCTCTCCCATTGGTGGAAATCAATATAGATCTGCTTCCTTATTGTTATTTTGCGTTGTCTTCCATTTGATCTAAATTAATATCATTGACTGCTAGACTTCTTGTCATTATTAATTTTGTTAGTTATGATTAAGGAGATGTTTAAGAGCTAAAAAATTTAAACGTTGTATGCAGTTTGCTAGACTTTCATTTTATACAATTGGTAGGTGTATCTTGTAAAAACTTGCCTTATGTTTAAATGGAGGGAGAGGAGGGGAGTTGGCTGGAATATTCAGACATACCCTAGGTTTTGGTTCTATAACCTTCCCCAAACATACCAAAGTCATGTGTTTAAGTATGTTGTCAGCTTCATTGTCCAAACTTTGAAAATATCATACCTTCTAACAGATTTTATTATTTTTTGTTTAGTTTTTAGCAAACTACAAAATGTAATTGTGGTTATAGATTTTACCCTGCTCAGTTGCTTCTAATTGCAGTAACCTTATTGTGAATGCTTTGGAGTTTTTCATATTGATTTTCATTGAGGTGCTACTATATACTTTGGAGAGCTTGTAACCTTTCTTCTTTTGCAGAATGCTGCCTTTGACTCATTAAGGGGATCACTTATTTCAGGAGACTTGAACTTGGGTAAATAACAATGCTTTTGCTTCGTGCTCTTTTTTTTTTTTTGATAAATAATATTTTTCTTGGTAAAAGAAGAGAATTTATGTAGGCAGGGCATGCACACAAAACTCTTTCAAAGAATAGTAAAACAAAACAGAATTATAGTCTAAAGAAAGAGTCTGAAATTTACAAGTGAATGCCTATCAATAACACCCATGCACCAAGACCATTCAAACAGTCTTCTTCACAAATGAAGATTTCAGTTCAACACTTGAAACCTCCATCCCATTAAAAGTGCGGTTGTAGCTCTTCCTTCAAAGCACCCATAAAAGATGAGGGGGTCATATTCCACACAAGATAGCTGCCATTTTTTCCAAACCAATTCCTCCATCCAAAGAAGAGTTTTGCAACGGTCTTAGGCATCACCAAGTGAACCCTTCATATAGAGAGAGCTTGGGACCACGACTTTTGAGCTACATCAACAATGCAATCATAAATGGTACATACTGTGGCCATTAAATCTACACATACAACATTGGTCCACTAGAGTTATGCCTTTGTTGTTTGTGAAAGGGGCGCCAACCTATAATAGTGGTTGGATTAGTGACAGGTGTATTTGAATATAGTTTTTTCCTAAGGTGGTTAGCAGTGGTTTGGGCATTGAAGCCATGGGGCTTTATTTTTGTGGTGTTTGTGGGCAAGGATTTTCACAGGTTTGTTGTCGGAGTTGAAAGATGCTCATGGTCAAGGTTAGTGGTGACAAATTATGGGTATTTGCTGGTGAAAAGTTTTGGGGCAGTGTTTTTGATTGGAGGATGCTTGGGTGATTCCGGCGGAATCATGGCTGTGTAATGTTTTTGGAGTGGTTGTGTCAGAATTTGGTTGTTGCTCTCTGTTTTCTTGGGTTTTATATTTCTTTTATTGGTGTTAAAAGATAAGAAGCTAGTGTTATCTATTAATGAGGTTGGTGGTCAAGTGGTGGTTGTTGGAGATAGGAGTCAAGTGGTGGTTGTTGGAGATAGGAGAGTAAAATAAGAGAGAAGAAGAAGAAGCAGCAGTAGAAGAAGAAAAGGGGGGAAAATAGATAGAATATTAAAATGATTTTTTTATTAATATATAATTTAAAGAGAACTTTTATATTAAAATGCTATCCTTTGCACCACATGTGATAGCATTTTCTATCCACCACATTAACAGAATGGTAATAGAATTATCGATTTGGCCATTTTCTGAAGTTTAGGGTTTTTGATTTCAAATCAAAAGGACGGGTCAGTTTGATTATTGACGAACACATCAGGGGGTCTTTGTTCATTTTCCCATAAAGTAATTGAAGTCTTTATTACCTGGCATATGCTTTGTTAGAGTTGTGTGGTTAAATGATTAAATTTACCATATCCCAATAGCTTAAACTTTTAGGACAATCGGTAATTTAACATGGTATCAGAGCAAGAGATCTTGAGTTTGATCCTTATCTCCTCCACTCTACCTCCCATTTAATATCCCATGTGTTGGGTCTCATCTATTAAGAGGAATTTGGGCTCAAACGCGAGGGGGAGTGTTAAAATTGTGTGGTTAAATTATTAAATTTAACATATCCCAATAGTTTAAGCTTTTGGGATAATCGGTAATTTAACATGCTTAATCAAATATGAAACCATGGATGCCAATTTCTCACTCAACTTATATATATGTCAAATTTGTTCGAAGTTATTTTATGTATATATTGTGAAACAAATTGAAGCAGTGCAGTAGTCATAAAACATCTAAAGATGGTTTGATTTAAGCAGATCTGAGCGGTATCTAGAACTTTTAGGTAATTAAGCGATACATGAATGCTGCCCCATATTATAGTTGACTGAAATCAGATTTTAATACATTTCAGATTAAATTTTATACACACACACAAAATACATGTTCATTCAGAATGAACTAGAAAATTTGCCCTCTTTGACAAATTGAATCTAGAAATATGCGAGGAAGAAAAGATGACATGTATTAAATCTTAAATTGACTCCTTGTTTACCTGCTATCATTTTTATTAGAAAGTTGGCTTGATTAAACAGCACAAAGAACATAAGTCTTTACTTGTCTTAAAGCCCCTACCCCAGGGGGAAGAAAAACCTCTCTTTAAACCTGGATTTGGGATTCATAATTTTTGTGCAGGTTTAATGGAAGTTTTTTAGTAGACCATATCTGATCAAAAGTATAATTTCTGCTTACTGTTTTCTGTTTCTGGTTGCTATCTTTGATTGAGAGGGTTTGGGGCATAACCACATAATGCCTCATGGTTTACAGTAGGAGGAAATTATTTTTCTTTGGTTCTGACAAGTTTCCATTGATGCAGTTGATGAATCTCTTCAAAATGGAATTTTCATAGATCCTTGTACTCCTAAGGGGTACTTGCATAACTTAGAGTCATGGAAGCTTTCTCCTGGTTCTTTGGAACAAAAGAATAGAAATTTAGTTGATCTTCAATCTAAGGGGAATTTTTCAGAGTGCAGATCTGCTGCATTAATGCTGTTACAAAAAGGAAAAGGTTAGCAATACTCTCTCAGTGATACCTTCCTGTTTCACAGAATTTCTGTTCATTCTTTTCCAAATAGTGGTGAGGATGATCATTTCTTTATCTGAACGCAGAGAAATGCTCTTACCAGCATTGCTACATAGGATCAACTTTCATACCTAAACTTCAGGGAAAGTTTTTGGCGACTGAAAATTTCTTCTATACATCGAAGGTATATAGCTAATTTGCTATTTTTTCTTGTTAGGTCAACATATCGTGTTACCATTTAGATGCAATAGTTATGTGTTTTTCTGAGTCTTTTTTTTCTCTATCTGTTGTTTCTGTTTGATTAGTTCTTTCGCTTGGGTCCAAGGGCGTATCTTTCTGAATTGACGATGGCTGGACAACGATTTTGTGGAGAAGATTGGTCAAAGTTGAAGAAGAAATACCATTCATTTAAAGGGGAAGATTTGCTGCACTATTGCTTCTCTTCAGCATATATTGTGGCCCTACTTCATGACAGTCTTGGAATTTCTTTGGATGATGAAAGGTACTTTCCTGGCTTTACCACTGGGCAGATTATGCTCCTTTAATGGCACACTTGTGTGCATTTGTGTACGTATGGCTGTATGTTTGCAGTAAGTTGAATCATATTGATTGGAGTTTTGGTTGACCAGGATTGGGGTTGCTAATCAGGTGGGAAATATTCCACTTGATTGGGCTTTAGGAGCTTTCATCCTACAGAGCACAGCTAGCTTGGAGTTAGAGCAAGCTGACTGGATCTCTAACATTATTAGTGATGAATCACCTACACTGCTTTCTATAATTGCTATCTTTGTTATTTTGATGTTTACGGCATGGTCTGTATCAAAGTGGAGGAAGCCCCAGTTGAAGACGATTTATGATCTAGAGAGAGGACGGTATGTAGTTACCCGGGTCAAATGATATTGATTGCTTATCCAAAAGTTTCCACGAGGGGACTTGGTAAATTGCTCATCCACAAGGGCGCTGAACCTAGTCCCTGCTTTTGCAATCAGGAAGAAAAGGCTGTGTAACTGTGATACATTTAAATTAGTTTATGCTTCCTGATTATGCCCTAAGTCACGTGGATGGGAACTGAATATAAATGTGGGGGTATTGGTACAGAATATAAAGTAATGTTTTATGGGGAACTAGGGTAGATCATATTCCCTTTTTGTATGTAGTGGGAATCCAAAACCTCAGTTTTTTATATTTAATCCTTATACCAAATGCTTCATCATTACCCAAACTAGATGTCTACCAGGTTAGGTAAAATAGTAGGGCTATGGTACAAGGATCATTTTTTTTTTAAGTGGTACAAGGACCATATTCCCATTTTGTATTTAGTGGGAATTAAAAATCTCAGTTTTTTATTTTATTTTTTATTTTTTTCATCTAATTTTATCCCTTACCAAATGCTTGATCATTTCCCAAATTAGAAGTCTACAATTTTGTACTCTTTGTTTTGGTTTATGCTTTTTTATGCATAAAACAGTTTTTAAAATATACATATTTCTTATAAAAAGAAAAAGAAAAAAAGAAGTTTACAAGTTTAGGTTAAAAATCAGGGTAGGGATGGCCATGAGTAGGGTATGGATCGGGTATACTCATACCCTACCCAAAAAGTTTGCCCATGGATGCTCGAATATCAATACTCATTAGTATCTATACTTGAATTTTACTTAAATATATTATTCATAGATATCCATACCTTACTCGAAACTTGATACACTTTTTTTTTTTTTTAAATCCAAAACATTTTACTTAAAAACACAATACACACCGAACAAAAACCTGAAAAAATCTCCTTCTCCTTCTCCTTCAATGGCGTCCTTAGAATTTGTAGACGATAGCTTCTGAGCCCGAGTCTAAAAGGTGTTCAGATCCCTCACATCCTCAAAATCATCATCGTGGTCACTCACTGACAGTGAGGTCGAGTGACAAGAATGGAGGCGAGATACTAATGACACACGCGATCGCGACGACACGTCGTGCTCATCGGCATTCGACGAGTGCTTTAAGAAACACCAAAGAGCTTTGCAAAGATAGTTTCGTAGAGAGCTTGATAACTAAATCGACGATACGGATGAACAGTCTGATCAGTCATTTAGAGGCGGAGATGCTGATATAGACGAATGGGAAATCAAATCTTCGATCGGCACCCCACTCTCAACCGAACAACAATAATATTTTTCTAGTGAGGTATTTCCCATGCCGTTGGGAAACGACGGCCCGGATGAACAGTCTGATCGGTTTGTTTCTTTTCATTTTGCATAATTTTGATTTTAACTTATCTGTTATTTTTTGAGGTTTTCGTTCGGTGAGGAGGTTTTTTTTTTTTAATTATAAATACGGGTCGGGTTTGGATAATATCCATACCCTACCCGATTAAGCTCTACCCATGAAGAACCAGGTATTACCCAAAACATTTGGATCGGGTAGGGTTGGATATCCATTACCCAATGGGTATGGCCATCCCTAAACCAAGGTGTTGTTTCTATGGCGAAAGTTGGAACCCCCCCCCCCCCAACCCTCTCTCTCTCTCTCTCTCTCTCTCTCTCTCTCTCTCTCTCTATATATATATATATATATATATATATATATATATATTATGAAAATGTTGTGTGCAAGCTTGTTTAATCAGTTTATCCATGTGGCCGTGTGATTCATTATCATTAATTCTTATTGGTTGATTCAAAAATTACTCAGAATTAGAGTTTATTCAGTTTGACATGTGATTTTGGAATCACTGAATCATTTTTCTTAAAATATTAATCTTTTTCTTTACGGACAAGGGTGGACATCAACCAGAGGGAAGCCCAATTTAATCATCGGAGCTTCGTCTATGGAAGACTTATTCAATTCTCATGTTTTCATGGATTTGTCACACATTTGATAAGGTGGTTGTGTAATGTGTACACCTAATTGTATTAGCCAATTTATATAGTTCGGGTGAGAGTGGAATTATTATTATTCTTCGTTTGCAATGTGGTGAATGGTTGTTACGAGCTTTTAAGTCATGGTCCGATTGTGTCGTTGTGTTGGCCTTTGATGCATAGCTTAAACCGTACCCTAGGAACAAAGGGATAGGGTAACTAATTACTTGGGTGGGACATTGCTTAGAGTTTAATGTTTAAACTATGCATGAAGAGCGATTTCATCATTTCTTTTTATTTGTTTATGTATTTCTTTGGCCGTAATGTGAAACATTTGGACGCAAATTGTGGAATGTTCAACAAAAAGATTAACTTAAAGTCTTAAACAAATAAAAGGGGAAAAAGATTTAGGCAGAATTTAGTTAAAAGTCACTCTCATCCATTAAAGAGATTGCTTTTTCATGGCCATTAATCAAAGCCTATTTTTAATACATAGATAATAAAGTACCCACAAACTATTTATGGTTAGCCTCCTATTTTGACATCTCTAAAACTATTGGCTCTATATCAAGATCATGCTATATTGCTGTTTATTGTAGTTCATCTACCTTATACTTTCCTCATGGATACTATATTTAGTGCAATGAACACGGTCTATATACTTAATAACTTCGTTTGTAACATGAATGGATGGCAATGAAAACAACCCATTTATGGTAATTTTTATTGTTTTATATATATATATATATATATATTGGTAAATTGTAAATTATACCCCTAAAGTTTGGGAATGATTGAATTTTACACCCTAAAGTTTCAGAATTTGAATTTTATCCCTAAATTTGGGTGATGTTTGGATTTTACACCCAACGTTTCAAAATTTAGATTTTACCCCTATAGAGTATTTGGATTTTACTCTTTAAAGTTTTGGAGTGTTTGGATTTTACATTCTAAAGTTTCAGAATTTGGGCTGTAAAATTCAAACAATCCTAAACTTTAAGGGGTAAAATCCAAATTCTGAAAAGTCAAAGTATAAATTAAGGGATTTTACACTATTGTTTTATATATATATTTTGGTAAATTGTAAATTATACCCTTAAAGTTTCAGAATTTTGAATTTTATCTCCTAAATTTTGGTAATGTTTAGATTTTACACCCCAATATTTCAAAATTTGGATTTTATCCCTTATATTTTAGGAATATTTGGATTTTACTTTCTAAAGTTTTAGAGTATTTGAATTTTACACTCTAAAGTTTCAGAATTTGGGGTGTAAAATTCAAACAATCCTAAACTTTAAGGGGTAAAATTTAAGTTCTGAAACGTCAAAGTGTAAAATTCAAAAACCCTAATCTTCAAAAGGTAAAATTTAAAATTTGAAATTTTAGGGTGTAAAATCTAATTACCCCAAAACTTGAAGAGTATAATTTGCAATTTACTTTTTTTTTTTTTTTTTTTTTTTCAATTCCTCTTCCATTGACTTGATTTTATGTCATGTCCATAAAGATTGTTTGTTCATGGTAATTCCTGATGTACATGAATGAATTGCCATGAGTACAATTCATTTATAGTGATTTCATGGTTTTCAAAAAGTGCTGTAATATCACTCAAATGCGAAATTGCATTATATTGTAGAAGAAATCGTATGACACACCCATAAAGATGGTTGTTCGTGGCAATTCACTAGTCCATGGACTTTGAATCGTGGTGAAACACGGTCTGTCATTGTCAATGGTAACTTCACAAGTTCATGGTCTGAAACTTCCTAAAAGTTCAAAAGACAATAATATAGAGAGAGAGAGAGAGAGAGAAAAGCAGTGTTTTGTACCACTTTGTCAAGCACGGTAACTTTTTTTTTTTTTTTTTGGAGAATTGGAAAGAACACGTCATGGCACACGTCAGATTTGGGGATACTCTTTTCTTTTTTTTTCTTTTTTTTTCGGTAATGTGTTTTTAAAGGCTTTGCCTTTTCCGACTGCTTCTTCTTCTCTTTTTTACGAAGACAATTTCCTCATAAATCTTGCGCAATATCACGTCTATTATAAGATGCAAATCTTAAAATATAGAAATGTTATTGGCTATATTCTTTTATGGGAAGTGTTTATTACACACTTGTGTGGATCCACACAAGTGTGTAATATATATATTTTAGAAAAAGTAAAATTTTTTCTGTAAGAATAAATGTTGTGATAATTTACTTTTCATTTATTTCATACATATCAATATTATGTCAAATGAATGATATATTTTTAAGGGTGAAGCTTGTCTTTAGTGTAATTGTGCATTTGACACGATACAATGTGGATACGTGTTTAGTCTTGAGTATTTGTTTGTATTGTATCATGTTCAATGTACGAATACACTGAACATAAGCTGTATCCTAGTTTTAATATATCAAGTTATATTTTAGTATTTTATATAAATTTAAAATTGAAATAATTTATTAATGAAATAGACATTGGATTATGATCAAGTTGAGATTATGCAAACATAGAAAGCATAACAAGACAATATAATTTAAAAAAATTAATTTTATCAATAAACTAGTTCAATATAAAATTAAATTAGTTATTATAACATTAACAATATCATGTATTTAAAACAGAGAAAAGGACATAGGATGGTGAATTTTCATATAGAAGGAAGAAAAAGAAATCATAGATATTTGCAAGTTGTAAGTCTTTTCTTTCTCTGGCACATTTATTAATTGATGGAAACAATGGTGTGAAACACAAAATTGGTTGGTTCAATTGGGGCCAGCCTTTTGGCCTCCTAATAAATAAATATAAGGATACTGAAAAACTGGTGGCTATTAAGAAATGAAAGAAGACGGTCAAAGGACTAGAAAATCATCAAAATGAAACATCTACAGCAAATTATAAATTGCCATCACCAATAATAAATATATACATTAGTAAAACTTGGAAAAAGTCTTCTCGAATATTACAAAGACTGCTTCCCTGAAAGAGCAAGGTACTAGTCCATTTTGTCGCTTGGCTGATTGGGTCTTCACTTTCTACTTTCTTGTGTCACTGGGGCCATGCCCTCTCTAATTATTGTGATTTTTGTGAGTGTCACTTACTCCACTTTAAATTTACCAATTGGTTCCCCCATTAAAGCAAGGAATGAGACTTCAATCTTATTACTTTTTTTTTTGTTTGATAGGATACTTCAATTGTATTACTTTAACACGTCATGAGATTTACCACCACACACTCTTAGTGTGGTGGTCACTTTACAAATATAAGTACTTATAAAGTGTGTGGGACAAAGGCTGGAGATTCAAATCTCCGGGAAGGAGTTTTATACATACATACACACACACACACACACACATATATATATATATTTATACACTTAAATTAGATTATAGTAAAATTTCAATTTTATATATATAAAAAAATCACAAAATTATCAAAAAAGAAAATAAATCAAGCCAAATTTGAGGTCCTCATACCCCTATTAAGATTAATATATCGAGTCTTACAACAAGTGGGTCTTCATATTTTCATTAACCTCAAGTGGTTGGTCTAATAGTTTCTAAACTTCACGTAATTCATGAATTTTTATATTTAAATTTCCTAACCGATATTTTGGAGTCAACATTATGAGATTCCTCTCTATAATTATTCTATGCGTGTGAGGGACTATGTAACTGAGAGAATAGTAAGTGATTTCTAGACACCCCCGTTAAAAGAAAAGTAATAATTATTGTTAGATGAAATTGCAAATGGCAAAGGCCCATAGCAATATTATCAATTTCATTGTCTTGCAAATAATGAAGTGGTCTTTTGAGCTGTATGAAATGGATTTAGAAGCTGTAACACAGATAAGATGTTTGAATTGTAGCTTATGTATCTCAAAAAAGAAAATCCAAATATATGAGGTTGATAATCACCATAATAGACCATTGCCTTTGCTTAGCCAATTCCATAATAAATTGGCATGTGGCAAGAGGCTGAAACCAATCACAAAATTTAAAGCCTTGATTGGCAAACATTGGAGGTGGCAATGGGTGGAGGCGAGTCGGTTCTGGCCAGTCAAAAAGTATACTCTCCTATTTATTGCAAATCCTAATCCAACACCAGAATGTGTCACATCCAAATATAAACACAATAGAATTAGTAATTCCTTTTGAATATTATCTTTTTTCCATTGGCCACCTAATCAAAAAATTCTAAAAAGATAAAGCTATCTTCATAATTCTCCCAATTTAATTCAAAGCAAGAATATCCCCACTACAAGTCTTATCTGTATATGCATTAAACTATTAAACAACATCGACAATTATCCTTTCCCCAATAATAATAATAGTTAGATATTAAAAAAAAGGGATAAATTGTACATTTCATCTTAAATATGGTACAATTGCAATATTCCCTAAACTTCACAACTTAAAATGTCTTTTTTCAAAATACGTATATATATTATTTATTTACTTATTTTATGTTTCATCTTAAATATTGGTAATTTATAGTTAGGATTTTCCTTAAATTTAACAACAAAAAGTCAAATTTATAACATACATACACATTTTTCAAAAAAATTATAATTTTTCTATTAAATGCCACAAAAATCCTAACAGTAGATGTAAAGTGTTTATTATCAAGTTAAATGAATACATAACACTCCAAAAACCATGCAACTCAATGAAATCCTCCTAATAGGAAGAACTTGATTTCAATCCTCCTATATTAAAGTATTAATTAACAACTGTTTTTTATATTATTATTTTAGATAATTTCAAACTATAGCGTCCGCACTTGATGATAGTTTTTTATTATCATGCCAAATACCAATTAGTTTTTTGGTGTAGGCGATGATCAAATACCAAATCTCTTACTAAACAATAAAATTTTTACTAATTAAATTAACTGAAACCAACTAATTACCAACAATTAAAAGAGGACATTACACAATTTTGAAGATTTTATTATTATTATTAAAGATAGAGAAGGAGAAATACAGTTTTGAAGTTTAAATTTAAAACAACATTAATAACTTACCATAATTAAAGGACAAAAAAATATAATTTGATTTTTTTTTATTTATCAATAACAGTCAGTAACAATCTGCCGTTTAAGATTTGCTGTGAAAATATTATAGACATAACATTTTTTTTTATTTTCTATATATATATATAAATTAAAATATTACTAATTACCAACTTTTTAAAATACGGCATTACACAATTTTGAATTTTAAAACGAAATTTGAAAACAAAATTAGTAATTGACCATAATTAAAGGACAAAAAAATAAATTAATTTTTTAAAAAGAAAAGAAAGGGACAAAGAAGAAGAGAAAGAAAAACAATTGGGTCCTCTTGGTTTGGTCATTGGTGGGCTGTTTACGCGGCAATGGGATGATTATGAAAAGACAGAAATGCCCTCAAAGCCGTTGGAAACAAGTTATAGCAATTTTACTTTAGCAAACCCCCCTGTTGACGATCGGTGAAACCGAAGACACATATCTCATCATATAAATACTACCCCCACTCCTCATTTTCGTCAAATCCCAAAACCACGCCAATAAAACCAATTCCCCCAAGAAAAACATTTTCCCAGAAAACGCGTAAACCAAGGCAAAAGCCAAAAAAAATCTCTCCCTTTCTCTCGGGTATAAGCTTTTTATACATATTTTCAGATCAAATTTCTAGGGCTTTTTGAAAGAACAAAAACATTTGGGGTTTTTAGAGAGAGAAAGAAAGAGAGAGAGAGAGAGAGAGAATGAGTGATCACTTGGTGTTGTACGTGGACCGTCTGGTTCGTCCAGGTGAGGAGGTTGGGAGCTCTTCTGGGCCGAGCTCAAGCCCAGAAATTGCAGGCCCATCTTGTGATCATCATGATGATCGTGATCATGGTGATGATGATGAGAGGATTGAGGTTTGTAGCGATGGGTCAGATGGAGATGGAGATGGAGATGAGGAGAAGAAGCCACTGATTGAAATGGCGGAATGTCGGATTTGTCAGGAGGAAGATAGCGTCACCAATTTGGAGAATCCTTGTGCTTGTAGTGGAAGCCTTAAGGTATAATCGCTTATTTCAAATGGGGTTTTGTTGAATTTGGGTTTTTTTTAGGTATTTGAAATGGGTTTGTACCCTATAATGTTTAGATTACATGTGATTGTTGAATTTTGTGTTATCAAGTTCACAATTTTATTGAATTGGACCAACCTTGGGGAGTCCAAAGGACCCTTTTTTTTTTTATATAAGGGTTACATAAGTATAGGCTTTGTTGGTAAATTGTTGTGGAATTGGAATTTATTATATGACATGGGTATTAGAAGAATGAGTAGTGTTTGTGTTTTATAGGTTAGAATAGGATGTGTTATTGTCGAAAATGTGTGTGTTTGGTTGGTTGGTTGGTCGGTCTGTGGGAGATGAAAATTCAGTTTATGGAAAACAAGGCGGGAAAAGGCCAAAAATTCGGAAGTTAGGAAATGAATTTGCTTCTAAGGAAACAAATTATTAGAATTTTGATTTGTTATTGTTGTTATTATTATTGTTTTTTGTATATATAGAGGCACTGTGGTTATTTGTTTTCCAAGCTTGTTGAAATTCTCAAGTCCATTTAGTTGATTCGGAGTGCCTCCGTGGATGGTAATAGGTTTTGTAAATATGTTGTGTCATTATGAGGTTTTTCCTTATCGTTAAAATACTTATTCTTTTCAAAAAAAAGAAAAAAAACTCACTATGAGGTTACTTTTGAAAAGTTGCGGTGCTTCATCTTGGGTCGGAGTTTGCCATGCTGTATTGCATCATAAAACCTTTTTACAGGTCGCTAGAGGCGAAGCTAATGGCAATAGCTAATGGACCTTTTGCTATGATTAAGGTGTTATAGAATGTTTCTTGTCTTAAAAAAACTGCAGTCTCCAGGCAGTGAGAATTTTTTTTTTCCCCACTAATCATGCAGTTAGAAATGATTTTGGATTTGATGACAATGAATTAAGAATCATTCTTGTCCGTCCTTGTACTAATATCTGCTAGCTTGTCATTATGAGAATTTATGCAAAACTATAATGATTAAGTCAAAACAATGGCTATTCATTATCATGTTTTTTTCTTTGGGGGGGGGGGGGGGGGGAGGGGTTGGAGTGTTTTGTATGGAACACTATTGTTAGAGCTAGCAAGTCAATTCCATTGGTACTATAGTGAAATTTTTATCACTTGCAAAAAAATAATAATAAGAAGTAACAAACAGACACTAAGATACTTTATTAAGCCATGGATGCTACTAAAAAAATGTCAGGGAATGACTTATTTAAAAAAAGTGCTCTGAGAATAACAATGCTCATTCTTATTTCTAATGTTTTGTTTTTCTTTTCTTATTTATATGCAGTGAATTTGTTATTAGTTCTCTTTGCCTTTTGGTTTACTGGTATATTAATGGCTTAAATTTTTTTTCCTCAGTATGCGCATAGAAAGTGCGTCCAGCATTGGTGCAATGAGAAAGGAGATATAACTTGTGAGATCTGCCATCAGGTATGCTTTTGAATATTGCCTTTTATGCTTTGTACTATTTCCTTAGAAGCATAGATGCTTTTTAAGTTAATATTTTACAACTCTGATGGCTATGATACTTAATGTTTTTCTTCAAGGAAATCTTGAGATGAAATGAGAAAGGCACAGCATGCATTACCTTTAGAAATGTGATGATTAAAGATGCAATATAATTAGTCATGGGTTGAACCCGCTAGTTTCCTGTTGTCTTAAGAAAAATAATTTTGAACTGAAATAGAAGCCATACATTTAAACCTTTATACATATGCTTCAAAGAGTTCTTATGCGTAGTGTGGTCATACTGTACCAATTGATGTGTTAATTGCTGATGTACATTTTACCTTTAGATAAGTAGTCTACCTCTCTGTTTCCAGTGAACTTTTTTTGGTGGGGGGGTGAGGATAAAACTAGATGCTGGTGTGCTTAAGATTGTTTTGGCTGCATCTTTCTTCTATTAAAATACACTCATTGTTGATGGTGGTCTTTGCTTCTGATTTACAGCCTTATCAACCTGATTATACTGCACCACCTCGCCCTGAAGAAACTGCCATTAATATTGGGTAAGTTAAATCTTCTCATGTGTTTCCCTTTCCAAATATCTAAGTATATACTTTTGTGGTTTTTTTTTTGTTTTTATTTTTTATTTTTTTATAATTGTGTTATAGATATCAATTTGGATTTGTCTTATGAAATCTTTGGTTGATGGTTCCTTTATGTAGTGGAGGCTGGACAATATCTGGCACCCCTTTGGATCTTAGTGATCCTCGCATCTTGGCAATTGCAGAGGCAGAACGTACTTTTTTGGAAGCTGAGTATGATGAGTATGCATCCTCAAATGCCAGTGGAGCTGCATTTTGCCGTTCAGCTGCTTTGATTGTAAGCCATAAAATTTTGAACCCTTTTACTGGAACTTATATGCTGAATTCCATGAATCATCACACGGCTGCATGTGTTCAAGCTTGCACTGACTCACACACACACATATGTATAAGAAGAAGTCTCTTAACCCCATGTAGTCATGCTCATAGCTCATAAGTATATAATATTTTATGGAAAAGACGTTTCAGAGAAATGAAAAAACAAGGTGTACATGCTATGATTTTTAAGCCCTTGAAGGTGTTCCTCTTTCCAGTTTTAAAATAGTATTTACACCAAATTGCCAATTACAGTTGGTCATGGAAGTGCCATTTAAAAAAAAAAAAATTTAAATCCTATTTTTCGGATACACTATGCAGTCGAGGACTTAATTTGCTTTCTTTGGCAGTTAATCGCCCTCTTGCTCTTGCGGCATGCATTGACCATCACAGATCCTGACAGTGAAGATGACACATCTACTTTTTTCTCTGTAAGTGGAATTTGAACATGTTTTTATTTCTGTTAAAGGGCTTGCATGCTGCTGGACTATTTAGTCCTAAGGTCATTTTGTGGTTGAACGAGCTGATACATAGTTGATGTTTTGCTTCTGATTTTTTTAGTTTGTAGGTCATTGTGTGGTTAATACTAAAAAATAAATGGTCATTGTGTGGTTAAGCAAGCTGATATCAATTGGCTGTTTTGCAGCTCTTCTTGCTTCGGGCTGCTGGTTTTCTATTGCCCTGCTATATTATGGCTTGGGCCATCAGTATCTTGCAGCGTAGACGTCAAAGACAGGTCAGTTTTGCCCTTAGTTCTAGTTTTAATTGTAATTTTTTTAGTTGTTTTATTCATTATTTTAACCTATTATGCTTTTTCTCTACTGTGCTGCCTAATTAACATAAACTATTTAGCCCGTTAGGGTGAATGCCCCTAGATTACTAAACAGCTAGTTCGTGCAGGAAGGTGGGGTTAGCTTTTTTTTTAAAAGGTTCCCTATGTTACCCTAAGAAACATAGACATGGATATGGGTATGACATGGGTACCGCACCTCAAATGAAGTGTTCGTGTTTCCTAGACTGTAACTCTCTCCCCCCCCCCCCACAAAAAAAAAAGTGCTGCCTATGATAAACTATATTGGTAAATAAATATGCAATGCAAAATTTATTCATCTCTAGATAACTCTAACCAAGCCTTAGTTTCAAAAAAATTTTAGGGCTAGCTATGGATCTTCAACAAGTCAGCCACATGTATTCTTTTTCGCCATACTATTTTATCCAAAGTCATACTCTTTCATATTTTCTTAATTGTACTACTACTATTAATATTATTTTTTGATAAGTACTTCCATTAATG
This sequence comes from Castanea sativa, assembly GCF_040712315.1. Lineage (NCBI taxonomy): Eukaryota > Viridiplantae > Streptophyta > Magnoliopsida > Fagales > Fagaceae > Castanea > Castanea sativa. The sequence goes on from NC_134015.1 coordinate 53,791,600, forward strand.
TTATTCTTTTGTCTTCTACTTTTTTTTTCCCTACACTTGAATCATCTCACTTTTTTAATAAGGAACCATCTCAAGCTACTCTCCCCTCATTTTTTCATCAATGGGTTCACCCCTATCTTTAAATGAACTTTCTCATTTCAAATCCCTTCTTTCCTTGTATTTCTTCTTATCCGTTTAAACATCATTTCAAATTCACATTTAGGAATATGTTGCTTCTTAACAGCCCAACATCCACCATAGAGCATAGTTGGTCATTAATAGTCTTATAAAATTTCCCCTTTTTAACTTATTAGGTGTCCTACATTCACATAATACTCTTGATATGCTTCTCTACTTCATCTACATTGCTTTATCCTATGATTCACATTCTTTTCAATCTTTTCATCTTTTTGAATTATTGATTCACAATATGGAAATCTCTCATTCCTTGATATCTCTTGATCATCAAGCTGTACCTTATCTTCATCTTTTATTTTATTATACACACACACACACACACACACACACACACACATTTTCTATACTCTGTTTTTAGTCTTACTTAATTGAAAACCCTTTGATTCTAAAGAATCTCGCCACCAAATTATTAACTTTGTCATTAGCTCTGCATCTAGTCTCATCACAAAAACATTATTGTTTGCAAAAAGCTTACATTAAGGACTTACTCTTGAGAATTTGAACATTTTTCTGTGATGCAATATGGGTTGTACTTAAATTGTTCCGTCATGATTTGGTGACACAGGAGGCTGCAGCTTTGGCAGCAACTCAAGTTGCTATTGTGCTACAGTCTGGCCAAGGTAGAGGTCTACAATTTTCAATAGCACCAGGAGCCACAATGCCTTCACACCAGGAACCTGTTTAAATTGTTGGCATTGCTACGACTCTTCATTGTTTCCTGTGCAACACGGAGTGATTCGGCAGAAGTTAGAGACGATAAAATTTCCTTTATCCAGAAAGAATAAAAATAAAAAAAGAAAAGAAAAAGGTTATATATGTGGTAAATTTTATCATGGTTAGTTGAACTAGCCATGAAATTGTTGGGTTTTTTTTTTCACCATATTTTGTATTTACCGTTTCTATTTATGTATAGATTAAATGATTAATAACACATTCCTTGGCATGAGCACCTTGAATCACCTTATTTTTATCTGGAATGTGCTGTCTTGTTCACATAAATATGTGGTTGCAACCTATTTTGTAATGATTCAATTTTATTCCTATTTTTTTTTAATAATTCAGTTTTTTGTTTTTAAATCATTCATCAAAATAAAAAAAAAGTTTTTTGTCTTAAAATCATTAGTCCCCTTTTTCTCAAAAAATAAAAAATAAAAATCATTACAGTCCCTTTTGCAGCACATAGCAATTAGTCTCAGTATTTACCCATTTTCATTCAGATTCACGTTACTGGTACTAAGAAAAATTACTAATTTTTATGCAAATAATTAATCCTTTACAATTTTGGTATAACAAGCTAATGATCGGCAGAACGAGAAATGTTATGTCTACAATATTTTCATAATAAATCTTATGTGGAGGCTGTTATTGGTGGCGTAGAAAAGTAGGCACATCTTCGCAATTGAACTCTAATAATCTTAGCTTGTTTAACATAGCTTTTACTTGAAGATGATTGTTATTTATTATCGGATTAAGACACCAATTGTTTTTACTTTTTAGTATAGGATGCGATTGAACTTTAGATTTTTTATTCAAAAAATAAGAGACTTTACGACTGATTGATGTGTCCTTAATCACAAAAATGAAAAAAATAAAAAATAAAACAAAACAATTGCAAAAGGCACTACAATTAGTTTTACTACATGAAACTTATAAACCGATATAACAATGAATATGATTGACAGATTTCAACATCTTATTAATGAATATATTTATTTCCTCTTTGTAAATGGTGACACATCAATCTATAAGTTTATTGTAGTAAAATTAATAAGGTCATGCTAACGAATGCCCTTAGGTCAATAGTTGACAATTTATTTTAGGAAAGTTTTGACACTATTTTTATGGGAAATGAAAAAAGCTATCAAAACATTAAATGTTTTTTTTTCCCATAAAAACTTTCTTTAAATAAATTGTTAATCATTGCCTTAAGGGCATCTGTTAGCAATTTCCAAATTGGTAATACCCCTAAGGAAAATAGGTCTCACAAAATGATATTTCATCAATAATAATAAATGTGATTAATGATACACACACAATTTTATTTTGTTAAAATAAAATATCTTTTAAATTATTGTTATCTCTTTCACATCTTCAAATTTTTGAGTAATATTTGAGATATTATTATTTTATTACATAGTTGTCAATTACCAATAACAGTTGTGAGATTGCCACTTGGATAGCAAATGTGAAAAACCAACCCTAGTTTTTGAAAAATTGGACAAGTTAATGTGTGCCCTTAGGTGTCAATCACCAATAACAGTTGTGAGATTGCCACTTGGATAGAAGATGTGAAAATTTTTACCAACCCTAGTTTTTGAAAAATTGGACAAGTTAATGTGTGCCCTTAGGTGTCAATCACCAATAATAGTTGTGAGATTGCCACTTGGATAGCAGATGTGAAAAATTTTCCTGACCCTAGTTTTTGAAAAATTAGACAAGTTAATGTGTGCCCTTAGGGCATACATTAATCATCTATTTTAGGAAAATTTTTGTAAGAAATTAAAAAAACTGTCAAGAAAATCAATCACTTTTTCATTTTTGAAAAATAAAAAACTTATAGGAAACTCATTCAAAGTCAGCCATTGATAAGGATTAAGGAGAAAACAACCAATAAAAACAGTCCATAAAAAAGAAAACTCATGCAAACTAGTTGTTGATCCTGAGCAAACAATTGTAAACTAAATTGATCAACCAGATATAAAAAAGGAAAAATATATATAAGAGCAGTCACAGCAGTGGAGCTAAATAGCTATTTTAGCTTCACAAAAACACAAAAATCAACACTAAAGCAATGGAGCTAAAGGTTTTTTTTTTTTTTTTTACTATAGTGCACAGCTATTTATGGCTGTGCACTGTAGCTGAGAGCTAATTTTTTTTTTTATTCCCAGCTTGTATTAAAATAATATACGTTGGTTTATTTTTTACATTCTTTTATTCTCACCGTGCCTCTCTCTCAGTGTCACTCCATTTGAAGCTCTCATCTCTCAAAACTCTCTCAAACTCTCACCTCTCTATGTCACCGCCGCCAGCCCGACTCATCTTCAACGTCACCGCCACCGAAGCTTGACGTCACCAACCCACCAGCCGTCCCAAGCCGCCGATCAGCCTCAGACCCACGCCACCATCCGCCTCAAACCCACGCTGCCGATCCGCCTTAGACCTACTTCTCTTCCACCGATCCACTTCAGGTCAATTGTCTCTGTCTTCTTCATGTGGATGCTTGGGATTTTTGATTTGGGTATAACATCAAAGAATGTGGGATTTTTGATTTGGGTATAACATCAAAGAATGTGGCCAATGATTTCTTTTTCTTGTTCTTCCAGTTTATTATTTTAGATGCAATAATTTTTTTGCTATTCTTGCTTAATGAAAAGTTTTGTCATTTGATTTCAAAGCATCCATTCATTTTGTTTCAGAGCATCCATGAATGGACAGAATGTATTTGTATTGGAATGTATTGGTAATTTTTTCTTGCAGGAATTTGTTGTGTGGTTTTCTTGTAATAGAAGTTCTTGTCCTAGTTTTATTGTCTGTTGCACAAAACCAAAAACATAAGCACACAAAAAGGATTTCTAGTGGTCATTTTAATGAGAAATTGTTAGTTTGGTTTTGAGATGCTCAAAAATGAATTTCTTTTGTTTTCTTTATCAGTGGGATTAAGCTACATGTCAAATTAAGTATTTATGCATAATCATGTTCTATTGTTATAATTCTAAGTATTTTAAGTTTTGATATAAATGTTAGTTTGGGAATTTTATGTGTGCAGGGAAGTTTACATTTTTTTTTTCTAATTATATGGAGTCACATAGAGACATGAAGTCACGTAGAGACCTAACATATTACACGAGTATCATGAATGGGGATATAGAAATTGACTCACAACTTTTGGGAATATCTCAAAATACTCCTATGTCAGTTTTTGATTCTTCACCTCAAGTTGAAAATGCCTCTTCTACAAAAGGAAAACAGGGCTCTAACTTTAGTGTAAAGGAAGATCAACTCCCAGTATCAGCATGGCTCAATACTAGTGTTGATGCCATAAATAGTAATGAACAAACACAAAATACATTTCATCAAAAAGTTTGGGAATACTTCACACAATACAATACATCCGGTACCACACGTATTGCTATCTTCTTGATAAGTCATTGAGGAACGATTAGTGAAAAGACAAATAAGTTTTCTGGGTGCATGGCTAAAGTTAATGCAAATCACGAAAGTGGTATAACCAAACAAGATAAGGTCTAAATCATATTGCAATAGTGTTAACATACACATTCACCAATAGTTTGAAGATACTAACAATGAAGACAAACAATGAAGACATTGCTATACTGCTAGCTTACATCGAAAGTCGAGGTTTTCCAGGTATGTTAGGTTCAATTGATTGCATGCACTGGAAGTGAAAAAATTGTCCATCCGCATGGAAAGGTCATTATTGTGGTCATATTCGTGTGCCTACTATTATTTTGAAGGCAGTAGCATCATATGATCTTAGGATATGACATGCATTTTTTGGATTGTTTGGGTCAAATAATGATATTAATGTGTTAGAGCGGTCTCATATATTTAATGAACTTGTTGAAGGACGTGCTCCCGCAGTATATTACTCAATTAATGGTCATGACTACACAATGGGATATTACCTTACTGATGGCATATATCCAAAGTGGGCAACATTTGTAAAAACAATCCCAACTCCACAAGGACATAAGCGAAAATTATATGCAGCAGCCCAAGAGGCGTATAGGAAGGATGTTGAGCGTGCATTTGGAGTGTTTCAAGCACGTTTCGCAATTGTCTGTAGACCTGCACGATTTTTCCATCTTGAAACACTCCAAAAGATCACGAAAGTGTGCATAATTCTCCATAACATGATTGTTGAAGATGATTGGGATGATAATGAAGTGGTAGACTTGGATTATGAACAAACTGATGGAGTGGACAATCCTCTTATGCAAGTGTTACGTGAACAAAGTGATGGATTTATGTCATACATGGAGAGGTATGTATGCATTAGAGACCGAGAAATTCATTTTCAACTCCAATTGGACCTCATTGAACATTTATGGCAATTGCAAGGCAAGTCGTAGAAACTTCATTTTTTATATGTTGAGAAGCATAAGTCATAGGAACTTGTGCGAGTGTGTGAGTTTTATTGTAATTTGGTTTGAGTTATGTATGTGAGTAATCTATGTACTACATTGTTCCAGCTATAATATGTGTTTTATTTTATATATTTTCTTATAAAGTTCCTCAATTTCATAATTTTTTTTGAGTTTTGTATATATATAGTTTGGGGTTAACACAAAATATTATTGTTACTCTAATTTCTTATTTGCTATCATGATGATTAAGAAATTGTTTTAGTAAAAAAAAAATGTATAAGTATAATTTGGTGGTGGCGGCGGCAGTGGAAGAGTCAGTGGCCGCGGCGGTAGCGATTGCGGTGACGGTGGAAGAGTCGGTGGCAGTGGCGGTAGCGGTAGCGGTTGCGAGTGGTTGTGATTGATGTTTATTGTAGTAGATATATTATTTTAGTGTAGTGGATATATTATTTTATTGTGTTGAAAGCTAAAATAGATCCACTGCTGCAGCATGTGAGTAGATAAAATAGATATAGTAACATTTTATGGTGCCAAATAGCTAAATTTTTAGCTCCGCTATTGTGGATGCTCTAAATTACATAATTAAACAAAAAAAAAATATAGTAGTTAAGCATTTACATAACATTAAAAAATTTTAATTTTTAATAAAAAAATTTATTTATTTATTTTAGCACTTCACTTTACAACATACCTTAAATATTTTTTCTTTTACCATTAAGGTTGTGTTTGTTTCAGTATAAAATATTTTCCGGGTGTAAATGATTTCAGGTGAAAATATTTTTGGGAAAGGAAAATATTTTTAGGTGTTTGGTGGCATTTTAAAAAATATTTTGAAAAATATTTTCAGGTGTTTGGTTGTGATCTTAAATACTATAGAAAACACACATTTTCTACTTGATGCTCACATTTTCTCACATATTCTCAGCTTCCAAACAAATATATAACATCATTTCTCAGTAGATAAACACAAAAGAAACAAAACCCAAAAACAAAAATCATCAAATTCGGGAGAGAAAAAGGAAGAGAGAGAGGCGAGATTGCGCGTTCGAAGGCAAAGGCTTCGATCGCGCGATCGACGGCAAAGGCGAGACGCGTGATGGAGGCGTGATCGCGCAATCGGGGGCAACTGGGTTCGAGATCGTGCAGCGTTGGAGTCGGTCTTTGCTTGATCGGCGGTGAGAGGCACGGCCCCGACGGCGAGATTGCGCGGCGTTAAGAGTCAATCTTGGTTCTTTTTTTTTTTTTTTTTTTTTTTTGGAAATGGTTTGTAGATGGGCTTTGGACCGTGGGGCGGCACGATCTGGGCTGGCCGGAGCTTGGCTGAGGTGAGCTTGGAGATGGGTTTTGGACTGTGTGAGAAGTGTGCTCGAGCTCTCTCTCTCTTCAGGTGTGGTTTCCAGAAATTGTTTGAAGGTAAAATCAAAGTGGAAATGATTTTCTGTTAAAATGGGTTTATTTTCCGGTCAAAGCGTAAATGATTTTTCATTGATCGTATTTTCTGTAGCTGCCAAACACTCATAATGGCGTAAAATAATTTCCTAAAAGTGTTTTCAGTCCAAATAAACGCAACCTAAGTTATCTATTTCTCACACTTTTATTTAATTAATATTTTTTATATTTATCATATAGCTATTATGATAGTCAATAAAGATGACACTTTGCAGTGTTAAAAGTTTTGACTTTAGACAAAGAATAGTGAGAAATAATTTCATATTTTGAATCAGTGAAATTTCTACAAAAAGAGAGAGATGAGGGATATATTCATGGCATTCCAGCTTGCTTGTTCAAATTTGGTTCCCATGCACAGTAATTGTATCTGTCAAGTCAATGTCATAAACAGAACCCCATTTTCTTGATTATCAAAAAAAGATTCTCATTTGTTGTGTTTTTTTTTAGTGATTTTTAGGTATTTTTGGCTATTATAAATAGTATTTTTTTCCTTTGATATTTATGTTAGGATTTATATTTTAAATTTATGGTAAGATTTACAGTAAATGTAAGAGAATGAAACATCATTTAGTTTTACTTTAAGAGTATTAAGCTTCTATTTGGATATTAATAAAAAATAAAAATTATTTTATTATTCAATTTATTTTTACTATTATTAATGGATCTTACTACACTTTTTAATATTATTCATAATATTATTATACTATTTCAAGTATTTTTTATTTTAATATATATTTTTTAACAATAAATTTTTAATTTTAACTAAATAAGTGATACCAAAACCGACTATTTTCTCTTTGCTCGAGGCTTCAGAGGATCTATAGTCTGAAATCTCATTTTCTTCTAAAATCCGAAATCTAGATCACGAATCACGATACACTGACTCCAATCAGTTCAGCATGTTCTCATAACTTTCTCGTGAAGTGGTGCACGTGGCCTCTGGCAGTAAAACTTCTACATTCTGAAAAAATATTAATGATGAAGAGAATGACAAAAAAAAAAAGTAGGTATATGTATCTCTCTCTTTATTAAAGTTTAATAATTAAAAACCGGTTCTCTACCCAAATCTAATAGAAATATAATGAGCATAGCTGAGTGCTAACAATTAACATCACAATAATTATGTCATCAGTTGTGAACAATGAAATATTGGAAAATATTAATGGTGCATCGTAAGATAATAAAAAATTGAATCTAATAAAAAATGGGTCTTGTTAATGTTTGGATATATATTAAACTATTTATTTTTTAAAATATTTTTTCGAGAATAAAAAAAACTGTTAATATTTTTTTAATTTTCAAAAAAATATTTTTAAAAATAATGAATTATTGTATGCCTTAAAGGCACACATTAGCAAAATTCATAAAAAGATTAGTATAAATTAATGAGATAATTGAATATAGTATCGAAGTGACAAGAGAAATTTAAAAAGTTAATTTTATTGGCTTTATACCTGATAAAATAGGTCAAAATTTTAACAAAAAAAATAGCTTTATTAACATAAAGTTGTTTATTAATTGGCATCTTGTAGTGCCCGTTGACACTACCAAATAATAATTTACATGTCCACTACTCATAATTTGCTCATGCCATGAGTTTCCATGTAATGTATTGAGTTTCCATGTAATAATTTACATCTCTACTGCTCATAATCCGTTCGTATTTCCATCACTCACAACTCACCACAGGTGAGTTTTAGTAAAAATTATGTAAATGTTCTCAAATATAATTCTCCAACATTAATGAAGGAGTGCCATCTTACTTGAGTAATGCTGGGACATCAACATTAGTACAATTTTGTGCCACAACTCACCACATCGCAAATTGTGATTGGTAAGAGTGTATTAGTGGGCCATATGGGGACATACTCTTACCAAGCATAGTTGGTCATGTGGCGAGTTGTGGTACAAATTATGCTAAAATTGATGTCCCCAGCATTACTCCATCTCGCCCCCTCAATTTATCTACTCCTATCTCCATGGCCCTTTCTTTCTCCTATTTATGCCACAACATCATCTCTCACTACTAGGGAGCCAAGTTCTCTAAAAATATAAACCCATTGTTCACATTAGCTTGAAACAAAATCCTTGCCTCTCTTGCTCCCTTGCTCAGGTGAGTCCTCACTCCTCAACTCATTTTTTTTCTTTATTTGTTTATGATTGGTTGACACATCACGTATATGGTAGATCTGTGTAGACTGTAGTAAATGGTTTTTAGAGGTTTTTTTTTTAATTTAAAATTTTAATTATTTTTCTTTATTTTGTTAGATCTGAAGAATGTGGCTATTAAATGGTATAAACCCCAAGCAAGGCTTCTTAGGTGTGCTGATATAGGCACAAACAGATCATATGCTGGAATGGGTGGACTAGGAAAGAAGGTAAAATAATATGTCTAATTAGATAGTTGATCTAAAGTGACTACTTTAAGTTATGTAATGCATTATTATTGGAGTGTGTTATATATTTGAGTGATATTACTGTTGAATTTGTTATGATGATTTTTTCTTTTAAATTTATTGTTATAATTTTATTTGAAATGATGGTAACAAATTAAAATTTTAAAGTTTAAAATTTTCAAATGGGACTAAATGAAAATGAGACGAATGTTTATTTCTTTGTGAACTACATTGTTACACCACATTATTAATAATCGGCACCTCATTAAATGAGATTTGTAGAAAATGTTAATTTTTTTGGGGAAACAGGAAGGATAATATTCTTTGGAAATTGTGATTGAAAGTAATTGTTTGTCGTGAATGAGGGTTGAAATTTGTAGACAGTGTTATGCAAATATAATCATCATGTCAGATGATGTTTAATTCTATTTCTTCCTCTATAATTGTTATTGAATCGTGGACAATGATTTTTACGGCCAAAATGGAGTTTTGCCTCTTTCAGCCAAAATTTTCAACGTTTTGCCCTATTTTTAAAACTATATAGAGATATGCCTTTAATTTAATACTCGACATTAAAATAATCGAGTTCTATATAAAACTCGATGATGTTATAGTCAACTTTTTATGAGATTTTTGCCACGCTGGCTCGATTACTTTAAAATCAAGTTATATACCCGACTATAAAATTATCGAGTTATAAAGCAAAATCGATATCACTAGAATTGAGATATGCTTATGTTATACCATTACATCTACTCTCATTTGGACTGTCTCGCTTTCAGTCTGAACTGAATTCCACTGCTGCTCCATAGATCCACGTTTGCTTCCGGACTGAATTGAAATTTCTATCACCTCAGATAAAAAACCCATACCAGAATTTTATGGCAATGGTGTTTTCATTTGATAGTGTACTGATTTTTTTTTTTTTGGTTGAATGAGTATTATGTGAGTACATTGGTATGATTCGGTTGTTTGTTGTAGTAAAATTTAATCACAAGAGAATGAGAATCTTTAGCATAGCAAGCTTAGTTTGTGCAGTCAGGTCAGTCCTCCCTTGGTTTGCAACAACCAAAGTTAACATATTATTAATTTCCGTTTGTTGCCACATAAAAAGAAAAAAAAAATTATTAGTGTAGTATTATTGAAAAAGCTAAACTAATAATTTATTATCAATATTAGTGTAGTATTTTGTTTGTGTAAATAATTTGTTATCAATATTAGTGCAGTATTGAAAATGCTAAAATAATAACCTGGTACATATGGGCAGCTGCCTCTGGTGTCATGAATAAGTGATCATGTTGCTGGTACCATGTTGTGTAGTCTACACCTACATGAAAATTGTCATCTCCAACTACATTTTGAGTTTGCTGGTTCCAAAGTCGGTAGTATTGTGTATGCTACCAGACTTTCCTGTCAATTTTACATAATGCACGGATTTATCAAAATTGTCAGTAGGCCACTTTGGACATCTTTGCAACAACCCAAATTGTCGCATGACTCTTTCTGGACGGTAATACTCAACAATTTGGAAGCTTAGCAATGACGTTGTTGTAAACCATATATGTTTTTCTGTAAGATACCATGGATGCAAATAATCATCGTACGGTGTCCAAACAACCTGCGATTCCAATTACAATAACTATGTTATAGTCGATCAAGATAATAATATAACTAGTAAACTATCCATTGATGCATTGTGACAACATATATTACCTGTTCATTATTATGTGTGTCGTGATTAGAACGGTACGCACGTAGAACATACGTTGGTGTGGGAGTAAACGTTCTCTTGGTACATTTAAAAAAAAATGTACAATGTTATCTTGCTAATGTTAAAATTATTTTCAAGTAAATTGAATAATTATAGATATTATTAGGATATTAATAAATTTTGATCTCGCAACGTACACTGCCTTCCATTGCATCATTAGAGATGTGATATTGTTGTTGGGTTAGCAGAGAATGATCAAATGACCCAAGCTCCATTTCAAATATATCTTACATTAAATGCTACAATGAGTTAAACTATATCTGAAGATGCGTTTTCACAGTATCTTAAAAAGCATCTTTAATATATAAACACTGAGATTAAAAAATTACAATATCTGAAGGTACATTTTTTACAAACCATCTATATAAAAAATTACAAACTAAGAAAATAATTTCCAATTAAATTTGGGGGCTGAGAAGTTTACTACAATTGCGATACGAAGTGAAGGAATGTAGGAATTATAGAGTGATGCTTGCAAGAAAAGAAAGAAAGAACAAAAAAAATCACAATTAAATAATCATAAATATCTTCTAAAAACAAAAGAACAATAATAAATAATAATAACATTAATATAACCATATATAATATTTACGATATATTAGCGTATAATATTTATAAAGCATATAATTAATTTTTATACCAACTAAACTTTAAAGAAAAAGAAACACAAATGTACGATTTAATGTACTAAATAAAAAAAAAATACACATACATATCTTTATTATAAACCAACAAACATATTATGCAATATATTTTTTCCAAGTAATAGATGTAATAATTGATAATAACAAAGTAAAATTGATTATAAAAAGATCACAATCATGCAAATTATTACAATTTTTGTGGTCATATACTAATAATAACAATAAATAATATTAAATAATTTCAAAATTAACAAAACACATACATAAATTTAATTAGAGAGTTGAGATGCTTACCACAATTGTAATACCAACTGAAAGAGTGAGAATTATAGAGTGATACTTACAATAAAAAAAAAAAAAAAACACACACATACACACACAATCAGATAATAATAAATAAACACAAAATAACAACAATACTGAAAATGTTTATAGTCCTAACCATAAAAAATTCATTAATCTAAAATTTGAATAAAAACAACAACAATAATCATAATCATAATCGCATAGAAACAATATTAACTACAACAATGCATAATATTTTACAATGTATTAGCTTCTAATATTTACAAAGCATATATTTATACAATAATAATAAATCTGTTAATTTCTAGAGCTGTAAGTTTTTTAAGAAGCAAAGCAAAAAAACTTACATTAACCCAAAACGTACAATCCTTAGTTGTGCACGCTGAAGTAAAGCAAAAGACTAACTGAACAATCGAAGGAGATGCAAAGTAGAAGAGTAACTTTGTGAGGAGACTTCAGGAAGGGCACTTGCATTTTATTAGACATACTCGGTGCGGTTCGGTTCGGTTCTCGACGATGTGCACATCTCGGCGTCGACAGCCGCACCGGTCCGACGTCGAAATTGAAAAGATGCCGCTGACCACCGCGCTTGAAACCATCGACGGAGCTTTGAAGGGGGCGGATCAGTGCGGTCAGACCAGTTTCAGTTGGTGTCGGTAGATTGTTGAATAGGCCTATTTAACAACACCTAAAGCAGCTCATCACTCCAAATTCAAAACTCCATCTATACTTATTTATGATACACCACACAAAAAAAAAAAAAAAAGAGCTTCCAAATCAAAAACGAGCTTCCAATGGAGCTATTCCCGGCGCCAACAACAGAGCTTCCAAATCGAAGAACGAGCTTCCAGATCGAAGATCTTTTCCGTGTGTGATTGAAGATCGAAGATCTTTTCGGCGTGTGATCGAAGATCGACGTGGAGCTTTTCGGAGTGTGATCATCGGCGTGGAGCTTTTCGGCGTGTGATCGAAGATCGACACCAATGATCTCTCGAGCTTGGTCTATGTGGGTCGACGTGTGAGTGACCAGTGGGAGAAGAACAAAAAGAACAAAAAAGAAAGAACAGAAAGAACACTGAATCGAAAGAAAGCAAAAAGAACGATGTGCGTGTGAGTGGTTGGTGAGTATGAGCTTTTTGCTCTGAAGAAGAACAAAAAGAAGAATAGATAAAGAAGAAGAGAGAAAGAAAGAAGAGTGGAGAAGAAAGAAAAGAGAGAGTGACTGGTGGGATGTGAGAATGCACTGGCTTTTGGGGCCCACAATCTCATCTTATTTACGGACATGCTACTGAGTTTCAAATTCTGAGTTTTGAAAATAGCTGAAACTTGTTTTCATTTCTTATCACTCTCATCCAATTTTTTGAGTGACTGAGTCATGAAAATGGTGATCCGAAACTCATCCAAACAAATGCTCATCTGTGGGACCCACACGATTTGGATGATGGAAATAGAAAACTGAGTGATATCACTCAAAACTTTTCCCATCCAAACAAGCTCTAATAGTCTTATTAATTTCCCCTTTTTAACTTATTCGGTATTCTATATTCACATAATACTCTTGATATGCTTCTCTACTTCATCTACATTGCTCTTATCCTATGATTCACATTCTTTTCAATCTTTTTGTCTTTTTGAATTATTGATCCAAAATATGGAAATCTCTCGTTACTTGATATCTCTTGATCATCAAGCTGTACCTTATCTTCATCTTTTATTTTATTATACACACACACACACATTTTCTATACTCTTGTTTTAGTCTTACTTAATTGAAAACCCTTTGATTCTAATGAATCTCGCCACCAAACTATTAACTTTGTCATTAGCTCTGCATTTAGTCTCATCACAAAAACATTATTGTTTGCAAATAGCTTACATTAAGGACTTACTCTTGAGAATTTGAACATTTTTCTGTGATGCAATATGGGTTGTACTTAAGTTGTTCCGTCATGATTTGGTGACACAGGAGGCTGTAGCTTTGGCAGCAACTCAAGTTGCTATTGTGCTACAGTCTGGCCAAGGTAGAGGTCTACAATTTACAATAGCACTAGGAGCCACAATGCCTTCACACCAGGAACCTGTTTAATTTGTATGGCCATGCTACGACTCTTCATTGTTTCCTGTGCAACACGGAGATAGTGATTCGGCAGAAGTTAGAGACGATAAAATTTCCTTTATCCAGAAAGAATAAAAAAGAAAAAAAGAAAAAGGTTATATATGTGGTAAATTCTATCATGGTTAGTTGAACTAGCCATGAAATTGTTGGGGGGGGGGGGGTTTCGAGTCTTTTGGGTAAATATTGCTAAAAGTGAAGTTTTTTGGAGTTGTAGTCACTGTTCCAAGTTATTTGGGAAAATGAGGAGAGAGAGTGAGTTTTGGCAACAGTGTTGCCGAAATTCGAAGGAAAGTATGAGAGAGAAAATAGAAATTGAGGAGAGAGAAATTTTGGAATTTCGGCAACAGTGTTGCCAAAATTCCTTCTGCCCAGCCCTGCCCGCTTCACTGAGTGCCCATGCGCGAATGCCCAAAAAGAAAAAATAAAAAAGGTTTGTGGCAATCCCATTGCCGAAAATGGAGGGAAAAGAAAAAAAAAAATTGAATTATGGCAATGGGATTGCCGAAATAGGGGGGAAAGAAAAAAAAAAGAAAAAAAAGAAAGAAATAATGGTGGTCATGTAGTGCCGAAAAAAAAAAAAAGGAATTGTGGCAATGGTATTGCCGAAATAGGGGGAGAGAAAAAAAAAAAAAAAGGAAATGTGGCAATGGTATTGCCGAAATAGGGGGGGAAAAAAAAGAGAATTATGGCAATGGGATTGCCGAAATAGGGAAAAAAAAAAAAAGGAGAATTGCGGCCATGGTGTTGCCAAAATAGGGGAAAAAAAAATTGTGGCAATGCAATTGCAGAAAATGGGAAAAAAATTTAAAAAAAAGGAAAATTAATTGTGGCAATGGCATTGCCGGAGGGAAAAACGACAAACTCAAGTACGCTGAGTGTTTGATTCTTGTCTTGTCTGTCTGTCTGAAACAAATTCAAGTATCGTTTGATTATTATTCAAAGTACATAGATTCTAAAACATACATGAAAGAAAGTTATAGAAGAGAAAAAATGATTGATGTGTACCGTAAATAAAAAATAAAATAAAAACTGAGATTTTTGTAGAGATTTTTTGCAGTGACATTGCCGAAATAAAAGGAAAAAAAAACGTACACAACATTTTTATTTTTACAATAAATTATAGGTGGTTAGTTGTTGTTAGTTCAAATTTGAACCTAACGCTAAGATACTTTTTTGCCCTAACAATAACAACTAGTAACAACCTGACACTTATAATTTGTTGTGAAAATATTCACCTCTTCCTCTCATTCTTATTTTCTGCCTGAAGTGATTCCATTCATCCTTCCCAATAAAACCATATCACACCTAAAATTTGGTTTCAGAGATTCTTTTTACTTTTTATCCCTCCTCCCTGTAACAAGTCTCCTCATCTTTTTGGCTTTTTGTTTTTTTATGAACTGTGTTGTGACAAGTCTCCTCATCTTTTTGGCTTTTTGTTTTTTTATCAACTGTGTTGTATTTGGTAAATTTTTATTAGTACAATTTAAAGTACATAGATATTCTTATTCAGATTCTTATCCATGCATGAGAGAAATTTATGGAAGAAAAAATGATTGATGTGCACGGTGTAAACAACAAAAAAAAAAAAAAAAATTGAGGATTTTATAGTCCACATCTAGATGAAAATTTTCATCTCCAACTATATTTTGAGCTCACTGGTTCCAAAGTTGGTAGTAATGTGCATGATGCCTACACCAATCAACACCAGCCTTTCCTGTCAACTTTACACAATGTACAGATTTATCAAAATTGTCAGTAGGCCACTTTGGACATCTTTGCAACAATCCAAATTGTCGCATGACTCTCTCTGGATGGTAATACTCAACAATTTGGAAACATAGTAATGACGTTGTTGTAAGCCATATATGTTGTCTTACAAGACACCATGGATGCAAATAATTATCGTATGGTGTCCAAATAACCTGCGATTTCAATTACAATAACTATGTTATAATCGATCAAGACAATAATATAACTAGTAAATTAACCATTGATGCATTGTGATAACATATATTACCTGATCCTTATTATATGTATCGTGATTAGAACGGTACGCAGGTAGAACATGCGTTGGTGTGTGAGTATAAGTTCTCCTAGTATCCCACCTATACACAATTAATGATTGCCACTGATTTTAGGGTTTGGAAGTATCAATGATAAACGCTACAGTATACAATATTGTATAGAAATAGAAAGTAAATATTATACCTGCAACCATATGGGTTGTCACCATTTAAATTTATTGGAATTATTGGAATTGGGGTCAGATATGGAAGATGCTCTCATGCCCATAATTGTAATATGAAAATAAGACCTGCAACGTCCTTGGTTTTTTTAATAGAAGCAATACACAACTTTTTATAAAGGAAAGCAAGCGTGGCACTACCCCAGCTATATTGCCCAGCTACACCAAAGTCCGCTAACAGCTTGAGAAAACAGCAATGCAATTTATTTTGGCTCTTATTTCCAAATAGTAAAGCCAAGACCTGGAACATGTATGCCCTAGCATACTGTTGGGTTGTTATAGCATTGGCACCCTCTAGTAGGTTCAAGAATGTATTCCTAACCCATGTTATTTTAAGGCTACCATATGTCAATGCAGTTTCAGGTGGTGTCACTCCAAGTAAATTCTGACAAACTGGTCCCCATTCCATATTGGTGGGCCCGCACACTGCATTGCCATCAATAGGCAATCCTGTAATGATTGCTATATCTTGTAGAGTGATCGACATTTCACAATTTGGTAGGTGAAATATATGGGTTTCAGATTGCCACCGCTCCACCAAAGAAGTGATAAGACTCCAGTTAATATCTATATGTGGTAGGCGGGTAACACGGTATAGTCTACATTGATGCAAATATGGGGTGATACGCTCATCTAACTGCCGGGGGGTGCAAACCGTTGGGGTCGCACTCGTAACGTGGAAACCTGAATTTTTTTAAAAAATGTACAATGTTATATTGCTAATGTTGAAATTATTTTCATGTAAATTGAATAATTGTAGATATTATTAGGATATTAATAAATTTGGTTCTTGCAACGTACATTGCCTTCCATTGCATCATTAGAGATGTGATATTGTTGTTGGGTTGGCAGAGAATGATCGAATGACCCAGGCTCCATTTCAAATATATCCTACATTAAATGCTACAATGAGTTAAAGCATATCTGAAGATGCGTTTTCACAGTATCTTTAATATACTGTACTACTGAGATTAAAAAATTACAATATCTGAAAGTACATTTTTTACAAATCATCTATATAAAAAATTACAAACTAAGCAAATAATTTCCAATTAAATTAGGGGCTGGGAAGCTTACTACAATTGTGATACGAAGTGAAGGAATGTAAGAATTATAGAGTGATGCTTGCAAGAAAAGAAAGAAAAAAAGAAAAAAAAAACATAATCAAATAATCATAAATATCTTCTAAGAACAAAAGAACAACAATAAAATATAATAACATTAATATAACCATACATAAAGCATATAATTTTTCCACGAAATACAAATGTAGGATTTATTGTACTAAATAAAAAAAATACACATACATATCTTTATTATAAATCAACAAACAGATTATGCAATATATTTTTTTCCAAGTAATGATGTAATAACTGATAATAACAAGGTAAAATTGACTATAAAAAGATCACAATAATACAATTTATTACAATTTTTGTGGTCATATACTACTACTAATAATAACAATAAATAATATTAAATAATTTCAAAATTAACAGAACATATACGTAAATTTAATTAGATAGAGAGTTGAGATGCTTACGATAATTGTGATACCAACTGAAAGAGTAAGAATTATAGAGTGATACTTGCAAAAAAGAAAAAGAAAAACACAATTAGATAATCATAAATATCTTCTAAGAACAAAAGAACAACAACAAAATATAATAACATTAATATAACCATACATAGAGCATATAATTAATTTTTATGTCAACTACACTTTAAAGAAAACGAAACACAAATGTACGATTTATTGTACTAAAAAAAAAAAAATACACATACATATCTTTACTATAAATCAACAAACATATTATGCAATATATTTTTTTCCAAGTAATGGTGTAATAACTAATAATAACAAAGTAAAATTGACTATAAAAAGATCACAATAATACAATTTATTACAATTTTTGTGGTCATATACTACTAATAATAATAACAATAAATAATATTAAATAATTTCAAAATTAACAAAATATATACGTAAATTTAATTAGATAGAGAGTTGAGATGCTTACGATAATTGTGATACCAACTAAAAGAGTGAGAATTATAAAGTGATACTTGCAAAAAAGAAAAAGAAAAACACAATTAGATAATAATAAATAAACACAAAATAACAACAATACTAAAAATATTTGTAGTCCTAACCATAAAAAATTTATTAATCTAAAATTTGAATAAAAACAACAACAACAACAACAACAATCATAATTGCTGAAGCAAAAGGCAAAAAAACTTACATTAACCTAAAACTTACAATTGTGTATGCTGAAGCAAAACTGAAGAAAAACTGAACAATCAAATAGAAGTGTTTTGTGAGAAAACTTCAAGCAGAGATGTAGAAGTGTTTTGTGAGAAGGAAGGCTTGCCTTTTATTACAAAGATGTGAAATAAAAGACAAAAAAAATTCATTTGTCACGGAGACTAACTGAGTTCCAGTCTTTTTGTTACATCAATCATATTTTTTTTGCAAAAATTCTTCTTCAAGTCTTATTTGATTCTTAGCAAAGAATCTCAGCAATGTTTTATTCAAGTACGAGTCACATCAATATATTTTTTTCTATAACTTTCACGTGTTAGAATCTATGTACTTGAAATTGAAGAGGTAGATAAGAATCCTTTTATTTCGGCAATGTCATTGCCACAATTGATTTTCCTTTTTTTTTTTTATAATTTTTTTTCACATTTTCAGCAATAGCATTGCCACAATACCCACAATTTTTTTTTCCTTTCCCCCTATTTCGGCAATATCATTGCCACAATTCTTTGTTTTTTTTTTCTTTCCCCCCTATTTCGGCAATCCCATTGCCATAATTTTTTTTTTTTTTTTCTCTTTCCCCCTATTTTGGCAATCCCATTGCCATAAATTTTTTTTTCCCTCTTTCCCCCTATTTCGGCAATACCATTGCCACATTTTTTTTTTCCTATTTCGGCACAACATGGCCACCATTCCTTTCCCCCCCCCCCCCTATTTCGGCAATTCCATTGCCACAATTCCTCTTTTTTTTTTTTCCCCTATTTCGGCAATCCAATTGCCACAATTCCTTTTTTTTTTTTTTTTTTCTTCTTCTTTCCCCCCCTATTTCGGCAATCCCATTGCCATAATTCTTTTTTATTTTTTTTTCTTTTCCCTCCATTTTCGGCAATGGGATTGCCACAAACCTTTTTTATTTTTTCCTTTTGGGAACTTGCGCATGGGCACTCAGTGAAGCGGGCAGGGTTGGGCAGAAGGAATTTCGGCAACATTGTTGCCGAAATTCTCAAAATTCCTCTCTCCTCAATTTCGATTTTCTCTCTCATACTTTTCTTCGAATTTCGGCAACATTGTTGCCGAAATTCACTTTCTCTCCTCATTTCCCCAAATAACTTGGAAGAGTGACTATTACCCCAAAAAACTTCACTTTTACCAATATTTACCCAAAAGACTCGGGGGGTTTCACCATATTTTGTATTTACCTTTTCTATTTATGTATAGATTATAATGATTGATAACACATTGCTTGGCATGAGCACCTTGAATCACCTTATTTTTATCTGGAATGTGCTGTCTTGTTCACATAAATATGTGGTTGCAACCTATTTTGTAATGATTCAATTTTATTCCTTTTTTTTTTTTTAATAATTCAGTCTTTTGTTTTTAAGTCTTTCATCAAAAAAAAAAAGTTGTTTTAAAATCATTAGTCCCCTTTTTCTCAAAAATAAAAATCATTACAATCTCTTTTGCATCACATAGCAATTAATCTTAATTTTACCCTGCAATCATGTATCAATTTCATTCAGATTCAAGTTACTGGTACAAAGAAAATTTACTAATTTTTATGCAAATAATTAATCCTTTACAATTTTGGTATATCAAGCCAATGATTAGCAGAACGAGAAATGTTATGTTCACAATATTTTCACAATAAATCTTAGTGGTAGGTTGTTATTGGTGGGGGAAAAAGTAATATCAGTGGTAGGTTTAAATGTTATGGACGTAACACCTCTTGCCAAGATCTGCAACTCTTTTAGCTATATAGTAATTAAATATTAAATGTTAATTGAATAATTCCAACTTCACAGGAATTTTAGGACATATATTTTGAACTTCAAAATTCAAAGGGGTTTGATAAATGGGCCTAGAACCAATTTTGTACTTCTAAAAATGCATATCAACTTTGGGTTTTTACAAAACTGCCACTGAATCCATATTTGTCGGAAAAAAAAAAACCAAAAAGTTGTATTCACCAAAAAATGTGGATTCATCAAAGTTGTATCCATATTAAATGTAAATATTTTTTTCATCAAAAAAAAAAAATCCACATTTTTTAGGTATTGAAAATAATAATGAGAACTGAAAATAAAGTCAAATAAGTTTTTCACGGTAAATCCTACAAAAATAAGAAATGAAAATAAAATACACACTGAAAACAGGAACCAAACACCACCTAAAAGAGCATCACTTCAATTTTCACTAAAAAATAAGGGACATCTTCACTATTGAACTATAATAAATCTTAGCTTGTTTAATAGCGGATGAACATTTGTTGGTCTTAAATACTTAGTATTCTCAAAAGAAAAAACAGTGAGTTAATCCCACATTGGAAAATGAATGTGAGTTTAAGAGGTTTAAAGTTTGTGTTGTGTATTCAAAAGTTAGGTCCTTTTTTATATACACCACTGTAAGTTTCTTTAAAAAAATTTCTCCCCTCTCCCCGTTATTATTCTCAATAACTTGAAGATGATTGCTATTTATCATCAGATTAAGACACCAATTAGTTTTTACTTTTTAGTATAGGATGCGATCAAACCCTAGATTTTTTATTCAAAAAACAAGAGACTCTAAGTATTGAACTAATTGATGTGTCCTTAATCATAAAAAAAAAAAAAAAAATGCTAAAAGCACTACAAGTAGTTTTACTACATAAAACTTATAAACTGATATAACAATGAATATAATTAACAGATTTCAACATCTCATAAATGAATATATTTATTTCCTCTCTGTAAATGGTGACATCAATTTATAAGCTTATTGTAGTAAAATTAGTAGGGTCATGCTAACGACTGCCCTTAGGGCAATGGTTGACAATTTATTTTAAGAAAATTTTGACACAATTTTTATAGGAAATAAAAAATCAAAACATTAAATGTTTTTTTTTTCTTTTCCCATAAAAATTTTCTTTAGATAAATTATAAACCATTGCCCTAAGGTCATCTGTTAGCATTTTCCAAATTGGTAATACCCCTAACACTACTAAAAAGGAAAATGGGTCTCACAAAATGATATTTCATCAATCATAACAGATGTGATTAATGATATACACAAAAATTTATTTTATTAAACTAAAATATGTTTTAAATTATTGTTAACTCTTTCACATCTTCAAATTTTTGAGTAATATTCGAGATATTATTATTTTATTACATAGGTGTCAATCACCAATAACAGTTGTGAGATTGCCACTTGGATAGCAAATGTGAAAATTTTTCCCAACCCTAGTTTTTGAAAAATTGGACAAGTTATGTGTGCCCTTAGGTGTCAACCACCAATAACAGTTGTGAGATTGCCACTTGGATAGAAGATGTGAAAATTTTTACCTACCCTAGTTTTTGAAAAATTGGACAAGTTAATGTGTGCCCTTAGGTGTCAATCACCAATAATAGTTGTGAGATTGCCACTTGGATAGCAGGTGTGAAAAATTTTCCTTACCCTAGTTTTTGAAAAATTAGACAAGTTAATGTGTGCCCTTAGGGAATACATTAATCATCTATTTTATGAAACTTTTTGTAAGAAATTAAAAAAACTGTCAAGAAAATCAATCACTTTTTCATTTTTGAAAAATAAATTTTTTTTAGGAAACTCATTCAAAGTCTGGCCATTGATAAGGATTAAGGAGAAAACAACCAATAAAAACAGTCCATAGAAAAGAAAACTAATGCATACTAGTCGTTGATCCTGAGCAAACAATTGTAAACTAAATTGATCAACCAGATATAAAAAAGGGAAAATATATATAAATTACATATTAAATAAAAAAATCTAGAGTAGTTAAGCATTTACATAACGTTAAAAAATTTAGTGTTTAACAAAAAATTAATTAATTTATTTTAACACAACACTTTACAAAATACCTTAAATATTTTTTCTTTTACCACTAAGTTATCTATTTCTCACACTTTTATTTAAATAATATTTTTTATATTTATCATATAGCTATTATGATAGTCAATAACGATGACACTTTGTAGTGTTAAAATTTTTGACTTTAGACACAAATGATAATGAAAAATAATTTCATATTTTGAATCAATGAAATTTCTAGAAAGGAGAGAGATGAGGGATATATTCATGGCATTCTAGATTGCTTGTTCAAATTTGGTTCCCATGCACAGTAATTGTATCTGTCAAGTCAAAGTCATACACAGAACCCCATTTTCTTTATTATAAAAAAAAGAACCTCAATTTTTTTTTTAAAATTCTTAGGTGGTTTTGGATTAAAAAAACCTTTTTTTTTTTGGCCTTTTCAAGTAATTTTTAGGCTTTCTTAGAAATGAAAGAATAATATTTTTTCTTCTCATATTTATATTAAATTTTATATGTTAAATTTATTGTAAGATTTACCATAAATATGAAAGGATGAAGCATTATTTTCATATACTTTGAGAATACAAATATTTTCCCTTGCTCGAGGCCAGGTACGGAACCAATATTTGAACCTAAAGGGGGCCAAAGCATGAACCAAAAAAATTTCATGTGACATGGTTTATTAAAAAAAAAATCATGGTAGACAGAAAATTGCACTTTGATATCTAAATATTTAAGTCAAGAAGGATATAATATGAACCAAAAAAAGTTGAAAGTTACACCATGATATTCTAACCTTTTTTTTTTTTTGAAGAAGAGGACTTCAAATCTCTAGATTTTGGATAATTGAAATTAATATGTTGATTTTATCATGTTGACAAACTTACCAATATGATAATTCCATACTTTTAGATGCAACTGAAAATCACACTGCTGAAGTTTTTTCAAACTTTGTTTGAGGATTTTAAAAAATTGGGATATCAATATTAAGAGTTAGGAATACTAAGTCATCAATATTGGCTTCTAAAGAATTTTAGCATTTTATCTTTTGAAAAAAATATAAATATTGTAATACACTTTCCTATAGTTAATAAATCAATTAAAAAAGTCATATATTGTTGTAACCCCGTAAGAGAAATTTTTTTTTTTATGAGATTTTTTTGGTTATGAATCATTGAATTATGATATTGGTAAATTGGAGATTTTTTTGATTATAAATGGGAGATTTTTTGTTCATCCTATATTCTATTTAAATTTTTCAAAAAAATTGGGGTTGGGGGTCCGTCCCTGCTCGAGGCTTCAGAGGATTATAATCTGAAATCTCATTTTCTTCTAAAATCTGAAATCTCGATCACGAACCACGATACACTGACTCAAATCAGTTCAGCAAGTTCTCATAACTTTCTCAAGAAGTGGTGCACATGGCCTCTGGCAATAAAACTTGTACATTCTGAAGAAACATAAATGATGCAGAGAATGACAAAAAAAAAGTAGCATATGCATCTCTCTCTTTATTAAAGTTTAATAATTAAAAACCGGTTCTCTACCCAAATCTAATAGCTAAGTGCTAACGTCACAATAATGATGCGGTGAGTTGTGGACAATAGGATATAGGAAAATGTTACCGAGGCATCGTAAGATAATAAAAAATTGGTTTTAATAAAAAATTAGTATAAATTAATGAAATATGTGAAAATAGTATCTAAGTGACAACTGAAATTTAAAAAAATTACTTTATTGGCTTTACACTTAATAAAATTGATCAAAAATTTAACAAAAAGTTAGCTTTATTAACATAAGAACAACCACATCAGTCCTTCTATTTTACACATCTATTTTTACATTAAAATTCTACTTTTTATATTTTACATATCCACTTTTACAAAACACCCACATCAGTTCATCTATTCTATCACCTCTATTAATTAAATAATCAATTTCCTCAATTTTTTATTATTTCTCTCAACTACCAGAGCTATATACACGCGCTCTCTCTCTCTCTCTCTCTACCCATTTCAGATCAAATCTCCCTCTCGATCAACTCTCCCTAGCTCCGATCCGAGCTCCTATCTACTCTCCCTAGCTTCGATCTGCTCTGATCTACTCTCCCTAGCTCCGATCCGAGCTCCGATCCACGAGCTCCGATCAAGCGCCGATCTGTGTTTGTGTATCTCTGTTTTTTTTTTTTTTTTGAGCAAGTGTATCTCTGTGTTGATTTTCTGTGTGGATGTATTTGTGTGCATCTGAGGAAAAAGAAAAAGATGAGGAGTTGAGTTTTAACTGGGTTTGTTGAGCACGGAAAAGAGAGAGAAAAAAAGGAGCGAACGAAAATGATAAAATAATGGGATAAACGAGCTACAGTAACCGTGTAAATATACACGGTTATTGTAACTCGTGGATGGATTGGCACAATTTTAGACATTTTTACACTTATTGATGTGGGTGTTTTTTTACTCAAAATGTGTAAAATTAGTAGTTATTTCTATTTTAGAAGCTTTTACATGAACTGGTGTGGATACTTTAAAGTTGTTTGTTAATTGCCACTTTGTAATGCCTGTATTAGAGCATCCACATCAGTTCTTTCATTTTACACATCTACTTTTACACTAAAAACCCACTTTTTCTATTTTACACATCCAATTTTACAAAACACCTACATCAGTTCATCTATCCTACCACATTTTTTAATTAAATAATCAATTTTCTTCAATTTTTTATTATTTTTCCAACTACCCCGATATAATTAGCGCGCTCTCTCTCTCTCTCTCTCTCCCTACTCATTTCTGATTTTTGCTCTCTTTCTCTCTATACCCATCTCTCCAACTCTCCCTCTCCCTCTCGATCAACTCCCTCTTCGATCACGAGCTCAGATTAGCTCTCCCTCTCCGATCACGAGCTCAGATCAACTCTCCCTCTCCGATCTGCGATCCGCGAGCTCCGATCACGATCTGCGAGCTCCGATCGAACGTCCATGAGCTCCGATCCATGTCCACGAGCTCCAATCCTCGATCCGCGACCTCCAATCCACAGCAAGACCCACGAGCTCCGATCCAGTCAAGCACCGATCTGTGTTTGAATATGTCTGTGTTTTTTTTTTTTTTTTAGCAAAGTGTATCTCTGTGTATCTTCTGTGTTGAGAAAAAGATGTGAGAATTGAGTTTGTTGAGCACGGATCAGAGAGAGGAAAGAAGGAACGAACGAGAAAATGATAAAATATTGTATAAATGAGCTACAGTAGTCGTGTGTATTTACACAGTTACTGTAGCTCGTGGATGGTTTTGCAAGATTTTACACAGTTTTAGCTCCACTGATGTAGGTGATTTTTTGACCAAAATGTGTAAAATGAAGAATTTTTTGTATTATAGAGGATTATACAAGAACTGATGTGGATGTTCTAACACTACCAAATAATAAAATATTTACATCTTCATCACTCATTACTCACTCGCACCATGAGTTTGCATAGCTGTGAATGACGAAAAAAGAAAAGAAAAAAAGTCCATTCATACTCTACTTAAAAATTATGTAAAGTGTTCTCAAATACAATTCTCCGACGCTAACGAAGGAATGCCATCTCACTTGAGTAATTCTGAGACACCAATTTTAGCACAATTTTGTATCGCAACTCGCCACATGACAAATTGTAATTAGTAAAGGTATGTCAGTGAGTCATGTGAGGACACACCCTTACTAATCATAATTCGTCATGTGATGAGTTGTGGTACAAAATTGTGTAAAAAGAAAAAAAGTCCATTCGTACTCTACTTAAAAATTATGTAAAGTGTTCTCAAATACAATTCTCCAACGCTAACGAAGGAATGCCATCTCACTCGAGTAATTCTGAGACAATAATTTTAGTACAATTTTGTGTCACAACTCGTCACATGACAAATTGTAATTAGTAAAGGTATGTCAGTGAGTCATGTGAAGACACACCCTTACTAATCATAATTTGTCATGATGTCCCAGCATTACTCCATCTCACCCCCTCAATTTATCTACTCCAATCTCCATGGCCCTTTCTTTCTCCTATTTATGCCACAACATCATCTCTCACTACTAATTAACGAGCCAAGTTCTCTAAAAATAAACCCACTGTTCACGTTAGCTGAAACAAAATCCCTGCGTCTCTTGCTCCCTTGCTCAGGTGAGTCCTCACTACTCAACTCATTTTTTTTTCTTTGTTTGTTTATGATTGGTTGACACATCCCTTATATGGTAGATCTGCGTAGTTAATGATTTTGAGAGGAATTTTTTTAAATTTAAAATTTATCCATTTTTCTTTATTTTGTTAGATATGAAGAATGTGGCTATTAAATGGTATAAACCCCAAGCAAGGCTTCTTAGGTGCTGATATAGGCACAAAAAGATCATATGCTGGAATGGGTGGACTAGGAAAGAAGGTAAAATAATATGTCTAATTAGATAGTGATCTAAAGTGACTACCTTAAGTTATGTAATGCATTATTATTGGAGTGTGTTGTATATTTGAGTGATATTACTGTTGAATTTGTTTTGATGATTTTTTCTTTTAAATTTATTGTCATAATTTTATTTGAAATGATGGTAACAAATTAAAATTTTAAAGTTTAAAATTTTCAAATGGGACTAAATGAGACGAATGTTTATTTCTTAATTTGTGAAATACATTGTTACACCACATTATTAATCATCGGCACCCCATTAAATGTGATTTGTAGAAAATGTTAATTTTTTTGGGGAAACAGGAAGGATAATTTTCTTTGGATAAAATAGAAATTGTGATTGAAAATAATTGTTTGTTGTGAATGAGGGTTGAAATTTGTAGACAGTGTCATGCAAATATAATCATCATGTCAGATGATGTTTAGTTCTATTTCTGTGAGTGCTAGCCCATAGGCCCAATTGATTGTATGTTGTAGAATTAATGGGTAAATATTTCAATGTCAAGTTAGCGATAATAATGACCTCAAAGGATGCCTAGCTAAGTGCAAATGAGAAAAAAAAAAAATTATGACCAAATGGCAACTAAAACCAAGGGTTAAAAAAGGAACACACTATGGTAAATGTGATGTTATTGGATTTTCATGTTTCTTCATTTTTTTGTTCATAGTTTTGACCCCAAAAAAAAAAAAAAAAAAAAAAAGAACACATTATGCAAAATGAAAAAAAGAAACATGCAAAATTAATGCATGAAAATATGCAATAATGTACAAAGAACCCTAGGAGTGATTAATGCAGAGTAATAATGTGTGACTATGTTTAAGGTTACTTTTTAGGATGTCTAGTTTATGGTTTTGACTCATAGACATACCCATCACATGACTAATTACAAAACTCATACTGGCATCTAAACTTAAGCTCATTTAGCTTGTGCATGGTAAAAAAAAAAAAAAAAGCATGAATGTAATACTGAAGTACATAGACTTTTAGGACGTTCAAAAGATAGGAGTATTGACACAAGGATACAACATAATTTTTTCAAAATCTGTTTGTGAACCATTTTCCTACAAACAAAGTAAGAATAAGTGAACCATTAAGTGTTGACTTTCTTTGTAATATCATATTAAAAGAAAATTGTAAAATTGTAACATTGCTTGTGTGTGTTGTTTTAGCAAAAGTGAGCCTTTTAGTTAGAAATGAAATGGAGTAAAGACTTAGGAGAGACAAGATGGTTGCAATAAAAATTGAAGCTTTGACAGCAAAGACAAGTGAGAGAGAGGAAATGTGAGGAAGTCGAGTGAAGGAAATTGGGTTGGAGTAGTAGCCAATATATAGAACTTTGGGATGAGGCTAGCTAGGGACTATTTCAGCCACTGTCACAACTAACTGTAATAGATTTTAAGAGTATTGGGATCAAAAATCGCTTGATACTAAGCATTCGCATAAAGGAAACAACAAAACTTGTCTTTTTGAACGTAATAATCTACATTTTTTATTTTATTTTGCATTATATTGCATGTTATGTCCCAAATTCCATTTGCTATGTTTGGTTTTTGATTGCCGCTTCATATCACCAACACAAATTTTCAATATTGTAATGAGACTGTTGAATATGATGTAGGCAACAGAAAGTGGGGTAGCAGAGGAGCGTGTAGTTGTTTTTGCGAAAGTATACTGCACCAAAGATGGGTGTCCTGTTACTCCTAAAGTGGGGAGAAGATTGTAAGCCCTATTTCTTTTGTATTTTGTGCGTGAATTGTTTATAGCAAGTAATATGTTATTTGGTTTTTGTGTGAAATAGGCTAAAATAAATCAAATTTTAACTCAAGGGGGCTCACTACAAGGAGAGCGTGGTGAAGGAATCCTATGGTCAAAAGATGATGCGTTTGCTCAAGTGATGGGTGCAAAACGCTGTGGACGTGTACGTGGGGTGGGTTTTGGACCAACCCCATCAGGAAGAAGTGGGTCCAACCTTTCATGCTATACATTGACTCCACCGTTGTCCAGTGAAATGACCCATCGAATGACTGAATTGGAAACTTCGCTTGCATTTGTGAGATACCAACTTTCCCAGTCAGAGGAGAGGCATCGGAAGCAACTCGCCGAATTAGATGCGTGG
Organism: Castanea sativa; assembly: GCF_040712315.1. Taxonomy (NCBI): domain Eukaryota; kingdom Viridiplantae; phylum Streptophyta; class Magnoliopsida; order Fagales; family Fagaceae; genus Castanea; species Castanea sativa. The sequence goes on from NC_134015.1 coordinate 53,820,426, forward strand.
CATAAGGTGTAACTCGCCGAAGCACTAGCCCAATCAGATGCGCAGCATAAGGAGCAACTCGCCGAAGCACTGGCCTAATCAGATGCAAAGCATAAAGAGCAAATGACAGAAATGATGTTGCACATGAAAGACATGTTTGCCCAATTTAGCCCACTTATGCATTCTTCACTGCCTTCTCAAGTACTAAAAATGTTGCATTTAATTTAATGAAAATTGTGTGTTTATTGCAATGCATTGTTATGTGCTACTAATATGATATGTTTAATATATTCAGGATAGCACTAAATCAAAATGAGGACTATTTGTGGATATTTTGTGGCATTATTTTGTATTACTTTTTGGCTATTCATAAAGGAATATTGTAGATATAAATATTATTTTGATAATATAGACAGGTTGATTTGTAGACAGGTCAATCATGCCATTCAAAGATTGACAATCTTTTTTGTGAACAAAAAACTTTTTAGTTTAATCTCTTGTATATGTAGACAGCTACATTGATGCTTTAACAACATAGAAGTACAACCAAGAGGATTAAATAGTGAAGTCATGCATTGTTCTCACTGTAAGTTAGAAATATATAAATACCATTTCGTAATTTTTGGTTTTTTTTTTCTTTATTGTTATTTTAGTACTTTTTGCGGGTTCCATTTGCGTAATTTTGTTGGATAAGAATTTTTCCATTATCGCACATGTTGATCATGGCAAGTCTACGCTTGCTGATAGGCTTTTGGAGTGCACTGGGACCATTAAGAGAGGACATGGTCAGCCTCAATACCTTGACAAGTTGCAGGTATATCAGTACTTTTAAAAGATTTGTTTTTGTAGTTTAGGAAAAACATGAATTGGGTATTCAATGGAATTTGTATTGCTTTCGAGTAGGCTTGTTTAAGAGTGATGAGTGAAGTTTATACTTGCTGAGTTGTCTAGGATGAGACATGCATTGGGAATGATATGAAATTTATATTGCTTCTGAGTGTATGATGTTTTTCATGAGTTTGTTTCTGAGTGAAGAGTGAAGTATATGCTTTCTAAATTGTTTAGGGAGATACATGAATTGGGTATTCTATGGAATTTGTATTGCTTTTGATGAGTTTATTTTTGAGTAAAGTTATAGACTCTTCCTAGTTAGTTAGAATTATAAAAAAAGAAAAGATGAGTATGCTTAGTTGTTTAGGAAGAAACATGAATTGGGTATTATATGGAATTTGCATTGCTTTTGAGTTTGTGGTGTTTTTGCTAAGTTGGTTACAATTGAAAGAAGATTTTTTTATTCTTTTTTTCTCTCTCCTCTGTCAAACTACTTCTCTTCCCAAACCTTTACAACAACCCAAGGCGACAGAATAAGAAGAGCGCTAGAATAAGAAGAGGGAAGAAGAAAATAACCACCCAACCACCAAACTCAGCGCCACCACTAAACACCGCATCCTAGCATAGAAAATTAACTAAAAATCAACAGAAAATTAACCTAAAATCAACGGAAAAGCAATTAGAAAATCCAACTTAAAATTAAGACAAACCCAAATCATAATCAATCAAAATTCATTGCTAAACCCAACCCAAAAACAGTCCAAACCCACCAAAAAACCCAGCCCAAACCATACTCAACGGAAAAATCACGTGAAATGCTCAACGAAGCTGGATCTACCGCCCGATCTGCTACCACTACTGTCGCTCTGCTGCCGTTGGGTCTTCCATTGCTACCGTCGAATCTTCCATTGCTGTCGTCGGTTGGGGGTGGGAGGCGAAGGGTCGTTGGATAGGGGTGGGAGGCGAAGGGTCGGTGGTGGAGGAGAGAGGGAGGGGCGAAGGAAAGAGGGAGGCCGAATCGGTGGAGGGCTAAGGCGGCGAGCTAGATCGGCAGCGACGACGGGCTGGGTGAGGCGGCTGTGAGGGAGAGGGTGAGGGAAGGAGAGGAACGGGTGAGACTTGAGAGAGCTGAAAAGGTAAAAATGTAAAATAGAGGAACCGGTGAGAGAGTGAGAGAATGGGTATTAATAAATAATAATAATAAAATAATAAATAATATTATTTAATTAGAATAGAGGTGTAAAATAGATAAATTGATGTGGGTATTTTGGAAATGTGGTAGTGTAAAATAGAAAAAGTAGGTTTTTAGTGTAAAATAGACGAAATTTTTTAAATGGACTGATGTGGTTGCTCTAACAACTACTATCTGTGATTTTTTGTGAAAATATTATGGACGTAACACCTCTCGCCAAGATCTGCACCTTCAAATATGTTACACTTTTTTAGCTATATAGCAATTAAATATTAAATGGTAATTGAATAATTCCAATATCACAGGAACTTTAGGACATATATTTTGAACTTCAAAGTTCAAAGGGGTTTGATAAATGGGCCTAGAACCAATTTTGTACTTTTAAAAATGCATATCAACTTTGGGTTTTTTACAAAACTGCCACTGAATCCATATTTGTTGAAGAAAAAAAAAACTAAAAAGTTGTATTCATTTTTTTTCTTCCTTTTTCATATCCACATTTTTTGGGTTTTGAAAATGATAATGAGAATTGAAAATAAAGTCAAATAAGTTTTTCACGGTAAATCCTACAAATAATATGTTTGTAGGAAAAATTTAATAATATGTCTGTTGCGCCAAATGTTTACTATCTAATTTAATAATATGTTTCACACTCAGAATATCAAATTCATTCCCCACCTATAATAAATCTGAACATGTCTCTAGGAAAAATTTCAACCGATTTTGTTTGCCTTGTGATGACACTGTCACTAAATATGCCTTACTAAGTCATAGCCAACTCTCAAAACTTTTGATGTTTGGATGAACAGATGGAGAATTTTGAGAGATATGCTAATGACATTGGAAAATGGTTTACTAGATGTGACAAAAATAAAAGTAGTGAGGGAGATTATTACGATGAAATGACACATGATCTCTTTTTTAGATGAGCTTAAGATAAAAGTGATTTGGAACAATATAACAGCATGGTATGTGGGATTTGTCCACTTACTATTGTTATAATTACCATTTATATCATGGTATTTTTTGGTAACTCTAGTTGATTGCAGAATCAGTTAAACAGCACCACTAATATTAACCTTATTTTCCATGAAAAGGTCCCATATGTGCATTCAATCTTTCACATACTGGGGGATTCACATATATGTGTGAGGCAGGATACAAATGGACGTTACAGGAGAGTAGTTCTCTTTCAGTAAAATTTCTAGCACAATTCAGTGTCTGTTGCGCCAAATGTTTACTATCTAATTTAATAATATGTTTCACACTCAGAATATCAAATTCATTCCCCACCTATAATAAATCTGAACATGTCTCTAGGAAAAATTTCAACCGATTTTGTTTGCCTTGTGATGACACTAATGTCACTAAATATGCCTTACTAAGTCATAGCCAACTCTCAGCATTAACACAAAGGTAACAATAACACTATAACAATTTATGTGAATCGCACTGAAGCACACAACACACATGAAAACTCTTAACCATTTTTTTTTTTTTTTTTTTTTTTTTACTTTGCCTCAAAATTCGAAGGATAATTTAAGGCTTTCTTCACAAAAATCTGCCTTGGTCTAAACAAACAATGGTTCGCTAATCCATAGAGTTATAATGCTTCTTCACACATGGACTTACATGTTGTTGACATCCCCAATAGCTTAAGTTTATATTTGCAAAAAAATAACTACCATGGCAGTTATTTTGTCAAGTAAATACCCTTCTGTTTGTAGCCATATGAGAAAGAGCAATGCTTATTACACACTTGTTTATAACTGAAATTGTGACTGAAGTCACGATTTCAATTAAACCAAGGTGTGTGTAAGAGTTGATGATGCAAGGAAAATTAGTAGGCTGGATGCTCAGGATTTGAAAGGATCACTCGCTCTCTAATGGCTTGAAAAACAAAGGAAAACGATCAAAGGTGACTGGGATCGCCGGCCAAAAACCCTCCGATGGTAAAGTCAGTTTTCTCTTTATATCTTTGGAGTTCCAATTTCTTGGAAAAATGTTCAACGTACCTTCCATTGGTTTGAATGGCTGTTTATATAGTGTCCTGGGGGCAGTTATTGAAATTGTAACCTCCCCTGAATTTCAGGAGGTCCGGGGTTCTTGGATAACTCCCATAACCACCTGATAGTTGCATTTTCTCACACAACGGTCATCGGAAGTTATGCATGTATTACGGAATGGTGAAGTGTATTTTAGTAATTCCAGTGTACGTTTTCGTCCAGGGGTTCTCGTGTGGACGAGTCTAGTCAGGACAAGGTGGTCGTCTTCTCAGGACGAGAGACGTGGGTTTGACTTCGTCCATGGACGTCTATGGCGTTAGCTCCTGTCTTGATGCTTTCTTCTAGACGGCTGCTGGTGTGGATGACCGTGGACGATCTGGAGTACTTCATTCCTCATCAAGAGTAATTACTGAACATGAGAAATTACATCTACCATAAATGGCCTTGTTGTCTTGGACTCTTGGAACCCTTTTATTGTTGCCAATACATCCACTAAGTCTGCACAACATGCCACAGCTTGATAACTGCCATCCCAACTTGCTGTCACATGTTGGACACGTGCATAGCTTGTTGCACATGTTTCAATACATTGCAAGTGTCGCCAAACAACTTCGCAACCCAAACATGCTAGCCTAGCATTCATTCTCGTCCATGCACCACCATATGGAAGGCGTAGGCGTAGCATATGACAATGCCACCTCCAAGTCTGGCTAGCACAGTCCACACTAGCCTAGCATTCATTCTCGTCCATGCACCACCATATGGAAGGCGTAGGCGTAGCCTATGGCAATGCCGGCCACCTCCAAGTCTGGCTAGCATAGTCCACACTAGTAGTGAGGCATGATTTTTTTTTTTTTTTTTTTTCCAAGGAGATCAAACTAAAAACACACACATTCACAAATCTATCAATGTGTGTGTATAAAAAGAGAAATGCCATGACCATAATATCCTTGGATTTAAACTAATACTAGATACTATCAAAACTTTTAAAAACTATCTTATTTACTCTCTAAAGCACAATCGACACATAACACTGTTTATGCTCCTTTCTCCAAAAACAAATTTACTGTCTAAAATAATCCAAAGCTTGCAAGAGAGTTCCATAACTTTCCCCAAACTTTTTGTTCTCTTTGTCAATTCAGATGCATTAAGAGGGAGTACCAAGGCTAGGTTTTCCTTGGTACTTCCATCCAGTTCTTGTTTAATAGTTATCTAAGGAGAGTGAGCTCAGCTGCATGCTATTTGCTTGTAAATTTTCCAGTGAATGCGCTCTTCATGGCCTTAAGACCTATGTGAAAGAGGGTTCCAACCCAATATGTATCCAGCATGGAGGATATTCATTTAAATACCAGTTGGGAAAATGTGATTAACCCTATATGCTGGGATTTCCTCACAATGGTGTACTTCTCCAATGCTCAATTATTAAAAAAAAAAAAAAGATAAGGTAGATTTAACTTTATGGCATTCTCTTTAATGTAAGACATCAATTAATTTTTGGTTTAAATTGGATTCGAACGTGGATCTTTGTTCAGCGATAAACAACTTTACCCAACGAAGTAACTAGAATCCACCTCCAATTAATGCTCATCTTATGATAAAGGATGTCATTCTTTTTTGTGTGTGGCACAGATCACTTACACTCGAATTGCTTAGACCCTTTTAAAAGTGCTTATGGTATGTTGTCAGCTTCAATATTTGATGTGACTCCCATAAAAAAAAAACTCAGCCAGTGGTATCTGAAGCCTGTAGACCAATTAAGTTGTTTCTAGTGTAGAGGTTACTGGGTGGGTTGTAGTCGACTAGGCATGTCTATATATATTTGGTTGAAAAGAAGCGTTGTCGTGAGGAGTAAACTGTACGTTTATGCGAAATTAATTTTTTTTTAATGAACAAAAAAGGGTCTCATGCTTGTGGTCGCCGATCTTGCCCACTTAAACCTAAATACAATATGGCGTGGAGCAATTCTGGGTATGTTAAAGCTATCCACAACACAGTACAACATTTTTTCGCTGAAGCATGTGACTCGAATCAGCACACTCCTACAAGCATCACGTGATGCCGGTTCGGGACTCTTATCAATGCACCACACCCCAGGGGCTTCGTGAGAATTAATGAGAGCTAAAAAACATGCTCAATTGAATATGTGGGGGTGGTTTGGCCGGTTGGCCCTTTTAGGAGACTATGTTATTGAATATGAGGGACTTTCACAAGAAGCTCTCTCCTTTTTTGTATCTGAAAATAATAACAATCGAGAACAAAATTTTTTGAGAATGTTTTGGAATTCCTTGGCAAGCTTAGGTTCATTTAAGACCAAAAATTAGTTTTAGGGGAAAAAAAGCACAAAAGATATTAAGTGTTCTATGTAATTAGGGAGCAAATGATACATATTTTAAAAATCTTGGTAGTATCTGAAATTTACCCAAATCTCACAATGGATTTTGTATTTTACACCTTCAAAAATTATGAAACATGTCTAAATTTAATTAAGTTTCAATAATTTAAATAATAATAGTCAATTCACATGCCTACACAAATGCAAGTTATGTATATAAAAAATATAACAATAATAAAAACTAAAGGCTAACATTATTTTTATGGATGACAAATGCAATAAAGAAAAAAAAGGCAATCACCATTTTTTTTTCTTAAAAAAAAAATGGTGTCCTTCTCTAATTCTCCAAATGTTTTTTTTAAAGGGAGGGGTTTGTTTTTGGAAAAAAATAGAGGATTTATATTAGAGAGGTTTACTTTTTTTTAAAAGGACCGTGTACCTTAAATACACTTTGGTTTGATGAAAATACATTTGCAATAAGAGTAATAAAAAAGAAAAATAATGTATTAATATATATTATGGGTTTCAGTTAACTTAATTGGTAAAGTCTTTAATAGTTGAATAAGAGATCTGGTGTGGTGGTCACTCCACAAGTATAAATACTTGTGGAGGGTGGAGGGTAAGGGCCGGGGTTCAAGTCTGTAGGAGGAAGTTTCACACACGTATACACTTAGATTAGGATAGAGTAGAAATTCTATCTTGCATGAAGAAAAAAAAAAAAAGATCTGGGGTTCAATGTCTGCCTTTACTAAAAACTAATTGGTATATTGGTTTGATAATAAAGAGTTATTATAACGAGTGGACACCATAAGTTGAAACTCTCTATAAAAAAAATTATTATTTTTTATTTCTTATCTATACTATTAATAACATGATTTCTTGTTTGACTTTTAACATTTTGCATACTAAAATATCCCCACAAAAATTTTTAAACTCTCTAAAATATTCATATCTTTTAGTTAAATTATTTAAATTAAAAAAAATAAACCGGTTAAAAGAGTAATTTACTGTTCCTAAGTTTTAGGTTTTTCCCTTTATCTTTTTTATTTGGTCTAAAACTTAGGACACTATCTTTATCTCATTTTTAAACATTATTCCACGTTATCTTATTTCTTTCTTAAAAAAAAAAAATTACACACAATTATTTATATATCACCTTTAAACATTATAACACTAAATAAATAAATAAAAACATTATTGCATACGTAAAACGTGTGTGATGAGTTTAGTAATATATATATATATATATATATATATATATATATATATATAAAAGAGAGAGGGGGGAGCAGGGGTGGGGGGCGGATTTTCAAAAGTCAGGGAACCATGCCCCCTTCTGCCCCTGTCGTTAGATTTGTGACAAGATATGTTACTTTTTTTTTTTTGGGCTGAATGACAAGATATCTTTCTTTGAAACATAAGATATATCCTCTTTAAATGAAGAGGATCCTTATCCTCGTCAAAAAAAAGAAAAGAGGATCCTTATTCCTTATCTGTTTGTGTGGTCCATGTGTGAGCATTTGTGTATATAGTATATACTACATAAGGCTTTGTATTTGTGTTATAGGTTATATTATCATATTTGATTATAATTACAACATGTTGCTAATCATGTGGTAAATATTCCACTTGATTGGCCTTTACGACTTGGAGTTTTGTGTTTTGTGTTTTTTGAGATTGAACTGATCGACTTAGAGTTGCAGTAAACCATCATTACAAAAATGAATCACCTATGCTGCATTCTATCATTGCCATCTTTGTAATTGCGATGTTTCTGGCACGGTTTGTATCAAACTGAAGCCCCAGTTAAAGAAGCCGACTTATATATTTGTAAGTTATTATAGAACGTCAACTAAATTTAACATTCACAACTTTAAAAATGAAAATGCTAAAGAGTAAAGATACTAAAAATAATAAATCTTTATAAATTGATGTGACAATAAACATGATAAGTGAATTTTAATAACGTAATAAATTAATAATTTTTCAATTACTTTTTTTTTAAAATTTTTTTTTATATAATTGGTGATACATAAATTTGTAAAGTTTAGTAATAAAATCTACAATATTCCTAGCAACAATCATTTAAAAATTAGACTAGGGTCTGTTTAGGATCCTTTTATTTTGCTAAAATTGAAAACTTTTTGCTGAAAGTACTGTAGATAAAGACAAAAGTTACTGAAATAGTACAGTAAGACCTATAAACAGTACCAAAAAGTACAGTGAGACCCATAAATAGTAGCAAAAATAACTTGAATAGTAAAATAAACCGCCTTTTTTATTTTTGCTAAACACACACTAAATTATACATTTAACTCTTGAAAATTATGATTGCTTTCATTTTGGTTTCCTTAACTTTGAGATTTTCATTTTTGTCCATCAAATTTGATTTTATTTTCAAAATGGTTATTCGATCCATCTCCATGACCGATTTGACAGTTAAGTGCTAATCAAATATGTCGATTCGTTTTGTTATTTTCTTTTCCTTTCTCCTAACGGTAATATACTCATATTAATCACCAACATGGACGGAAGGCCTATTTTACAACTGGAATCAAATTTGGTAGACCATAATGAACAATCAGAAACTTAAAAGATTAAAAGGGTAATTTAGTCATTTCATTATGTGTGTATATTAAGATGAGTTAAAAATACTTACATTACTAAATATGCAGTCCCTATAACTTGAACCCACGTACTCTCACCTTTCCACTAAACTCTTAAGGTGTGTTTGGTTGGAGTGATTATTAAGAGGATGAAAAATGAGGGAAACATGAAAAGAAAATAATTTATTTGAATGTTTGGTTGAAAGGGAAAAGTACCTTCGGTTATGTTTAGTAACCGTTTTTTTTTTTTTTTTTTTTTTTTTTTTTTTCTATTTTCAAAAACTTGTTTTGGGGAATATAAGGAAAAAACAATTTTCTTGTATTTTTCAAATAAAAAACATGTTTAATTAGTTGAAAGTAAAAAAAATAGTTTTTCAAAGAAAAAAAATATAAAATATTAAAACATGTTATTATTAGAATTTGAACTCTAATACTAACTCATTAAATAAGACAGATTCATTAAATCAAATCCGTGTTATCATTGACTTTTGAAAACTAGAAACTGAAAACAGTCTTTTGCATGTTTTCAGTTTTTTTCACAAATTGAGTTTTGAGAACAGTTTTTGTTTTCTATCCATTTTGAGTTGCTAAACAAGTTTTTAATTTCAAAAATAGAAAATTTGTTTTTAGAAACAAAAAATAAGGAACAAAAAAACAGTTCCAAACATTCATTTTGGTGGGACACATGTTTTTTTTATTGGATCCACCAAAACTCAATCTCCATGATTTGAGGAGAAAAGTGAAGACCTAGACCGGGGAGAGATTTTGTATGCCATTTGCTTTAGCCATGCACTTGCATTATTATCCTCTATTTTTTTCTCCGTGTGTGATTGTGTTCACGCCTCTGAAATTATTACTATTATTATTTTTCTTTTTTCCTTCTTTCCGTCGTTTCCTTCTTTTATTTTTTCACAGTTTGTTTTTTCTGACCTTGTCGTCTACTTTTTTTGCTTGTTTTTTCCCAATTACATTAATTTCCAACACTAGTTATTTCTTGTTGAGTGCTTCTTTTTGTTTTGTTTTTGTTTTTGTTTTTTTTTTTTTTTTTGCAACATGGAAGCAGTATTTGGATGCTTCCACCTACTTGTTGTATTAAAAATATAATAACAAAAAAATATATAATATAATATAGTATGTGTGATGTGTACATAATATTTTTCTTATTTAATGATAATATATATATATATGTGTGTATAAAGTATGAACTACATTTTTTATCCTTTCACTTTTCTCGTCAACTTGACTCAACAAAACAAATCAGTTTTTCATCTCCCAATTTTTCCAACCAAACACACTCAGGCAAAAATTAAAAAATTTCTTCTATTTCTATCCCTCAACTTTCTCGTCCTTGAAGCAAACTAAGCATTAAGGCTTGGAGAGGTACTTTTTAAATACGTATTCAATCTTATATAAAATGCATGCACGTACATGGTGATCAAACAACAGAAAACCATTTTTGACTAGTAGGCTTGGCCCAGCATAGCAATCAATTGTCCTTGTATAGAATATTTTAGATACAATTTTCTTCCACTCTAAAACGTGCTCAATGATATAGCTTTTTCTTATAATTAACATTAAGAAATTCCAAAAGACTCTAATCATATACTCTAATGTAATGTAATGACATGAAATGAAGTTGTAAAAGCGTAAAGGAGCGGGGGAGTGCTTTTGGGTCTACTTACTTTGATCTGTGTGATCGATGTCGGTGTGCAATTTATAATGTTTGGGATTTTTAATATCAGACTGCTGAATGAATATAAGTTTTAATAAGATTGTTTTTTCTTTTTATGAATTAAATTGTCTCTTTATAATTTTGCAAAACATAAAAAATTATTAGATATTTATTAACTATTTTAAATTTTTGTATTTTAGAATTATTAATGACTATTTATTTAACTTTATGATATCTCAGGTAGGAGTATAGTGCTAAGGGTAAGGCTAATTTTATTGATTTATTTAACTTAAATAATAAATTGGATAAAAATACATTTATATTTTAATAAATAGTAGTTTTAAAAGTTGTACTTGACCAATAAATTATCCCAAACAGAGGTTAGGAGTAATGAGAATAACACTTTTATTTTATTTTAGTAAATTTATTAGTATGCAATAAATTTTATTTCCTACCGTAAATAATAGATGTTACTATTGTGCTGATACTTAAAAGTTAAAACAAGCTCTCTCTCAATTATTATCCTATAATTCGCACTACTCCTAACCTCTCTTTCTCAATATATTATTACATTAAAAAGAAGATTAAATATGCAAGTTGATCGGGCAAGCAATAAATTAATGTTTCAATGATGGCATGACACTAATGTTTTTTTTTTTAAGAATCCACTAATATAAGTTTAACAATTAGATCTCTTGGAAATTTATAGTTTAAAAAAGGTGTTACTTTTGCAAAGTTATATGTAAACTTAGGTATAATTATAGAATCTAATGTATTCACCTAAATTTTACCCATAGTGTAACTTTATAAAAGTTCCATCTTTTTTAGATCATAGATTATTAAGAGATTTCATGGTTGATACACTACTAACCTATCATCATCAAAATATTTACTGTTTGCCATATTATCTTGCTTCATTTTATTATATATATATATATATATATGTGTGTGTGTGTGTGTGTATGTATGTGTGTATATTGATCAATATACATACATACATACATACATACATACATACATGATGAAATTAAAGTTTTTTTTTTTTTTTTTTCTGAGAAGAAACAATATTGAGGAAAGTAGTCATTGTATTATTAAAATGCAAAATTTAGTCAACCGGGTGCATCAACTTGCCTCTTTTTTTTTTTAGATTGAAATTCTACTCTAACCTAATCTAAGTGTATATGTGTGTGAAACTCCTTCTTAGAGACTTAAACTCCGGCCTTTATCCCTCCACATCCCACAAACACTTATACATGTGCAGTGACCATTGCTCCAAGAGTGTACAGTGGTAACTTGCCTCTTTAATGGTATCTTTTTAATAGCATCATTTTATTCAAGAGAGGTAGAGGTTAGGAATAATGAGAATTATATTGACAATTTTTTTTTTTTTTAAGTATCAACACAACAGTAACCTTATCAAAAAAAAAAAAAAAAAAAAAAAACAGTAACAAGCACCTATGTACCACTATTCTATATATATTTTTAATAAAAAAAATCGTATGTACCGCTGGAAAGTTGAGCCGGCATGATACCTCCCTAGCATAAAGAAATGAAGTGGTCTCAGTTCGAATCCTGGTGAGAGGGGTAGGTATTTAATATTTATAACCAATTTTTTTTCTTTTTTACAAAAAACATCTATGTAGGAATGTGATGTCTATAAACTAAAAAGTGAATAAATAACTTCTATTTTTTTATTTGGTAAATAACCTTTATTTGATTTCCATGTAAAGTTACTATTAAGAGAAAAAAAATTCTCTATACAAAATTTTGGACCTTTTTTTACAATTACATCCTAATAAATTCATATGCTATCACAAGATAAACCAATAAAATTGCTATTGCATTCCAACTTTGCTTCCCAGAATTATCACAAGAAAGAAGAAAAAAAAAATTCTAATTAAAAATCATTGGCTTCAGAACTTCAACTCATATACTTGGTAGGTGTATAAACTTCAGTTTCTACTATCATAAAAAAAATCCAAAGTTAACTTAATTTATTAGAAAAAGAAAGAAAGAGATATAACAAAGTTCGAGCATGTTTACCATATTTTTGTTATATTTCCCGTCACCTTTCACTCTCCTCTTATCTCTTTCTATTTTAACATACATGCCCCCTGGCTTTTGAATTTTCTCTTTAAACAACATATAAAAATCATTAGTTATGTACCTATCAAACTTATAAAAAAAAAAACAGACCAAGCTCTCCCCATCATAAAAGAGTGCACAATTTCTTTGACTGTAATAAAAGCAAGCAAAGTATGCTTTTTAAATACATCTTTTACTTAATTGCAAGTAAATATGTATATATAGGGTCTATTTGGGATTCGTTTTTTTGCTGAAAGTACTGCAGATAAAGGTAAAAATTAACTGAAATAGTATAGTGAGATCCATGAATAGTATCAAAAACTGCAGTGAGACCTATAAATAGTAGCAAAAATAAGCTGAATAGTAAAATAAATTGGCAAAAATAATTTTTTCCAAACACATACATAATATGCGTTTCGATAGTTCAACAAGTAAAATAATTTTGTTGTTAAATAAAAAAGTCTGGGTTTTGATTTTCGCCGACACCACATTATAAAGAAATCCATTCACGTTTTATTTTGATGATAAAGAGTGATTATCACACTTTCATTCAAATCTTATTGTATTAGTATCTATAAGAATAAAAGTATAGAAAAAGCATGAGTAGTATTACAAAGAAGCACGTCTCCTCTCCTTGGAAGAGGACCTAAAGTTGAAGAAATCGCCATAGAAGGAAAGGTTTGAGTTACTGTGACATACTGACATACTGAGTGCGTTTCCTTTTTTTAGTGATTTATTTCGTCACCAATTATGGGTTGCACCATGGTATTGCTTGCTATTGTTGAAATTGATTAATGCCTATCTACTCATTTTCACTATCAACTTTTTTTTTTTTTTGGCTAAGAATTTTCACTATCACCTTTGAGGAACCATTTGTGTAGTCAATTATTGTTTCAATTATTAAATAAAAAGGGAAAATTATCCCAAAAGCTTTATCGGTTTCTCCCTTTAAATGAACCAACATTTTGTATAGTGGGCAAAAAAGATGGAACACCTAAAAGCAGAGGGAGTGGAGAGCCAAAACCATCTCCCACATCTCCCACAGTTGGAGCAACCAGGCAAAGGCACCACCTTTCTCAAAACTTGCTTCAATGGGGTCAATACCTTATCAGGTCTCTCTCTCTCTCTCTCTCTCTCTCGTTTGTTTGTTTGGAGGTGAAATATGGTGGATGGAAACTTTGGAGAGAAAATGGGAAATTTTTTTTTTTTATGGGTGTTTGGTTAGAGGGAGGGGAGGAAAAAAAAAATTGATAGGTCCAAGTGTTTTTTCTCTGATCCCACCAAAATATTCTCTCCTGAAGAGAAAATTGAGTGGGAGAAATTTGATAGCTAAATGACAAAAATGCCCTGGTGCACTTGCACATGGGCTTGTCTAATCCGTTGCCTTTTTTGTTTTTGTTTTTTTTTCCTCTACTGCTTTCTTTTGTGATTTTTTGTTTTTTTTTTTTTTCTTTAGATGTGATTTTTTTTTTCTAGATATGATTTTTATTTTCTAATAAATTTGGGTGATTACTTTTTTGTCATTTTTTTGTTTTAATAGGATATCATTTATTAACAAGGGTATATGAGTAAATTTATACAAACACATTTTTTTCATCCCTTCACTTTTCCACTCTCAACCAAACAGAAAGGAGAGAAATTAAAATTTTTTTTATCCCCTCACTTTTCCATTCTCCCACTATTCTCTATCCTCCAACCTTTTCACTCCTCTAACCAAACGAACCCTTAGAGAGTATACTTTTTATATTGAGTAATGCTAGGAAATCAAAATTTTTCACAATTTTTTTTTTCAATAATGGTTGACGTAGTCTATTGTGATTGAAGTAATATCACCTTTCACTTAGTTTACCACTTAGAGTACTGTTATCTTGCACCAATCACAATAAAGAATGTCAACAGTTGCGAAAAATTGTTGTCTTTAGACATACCGTTTTGTGTCATAGGGCTACTTAGAAACAAAGTAAACACGATTCTTCCTGTGAATAAGCTTATGATTCTTCCTGTGAATCACTGCTTGACTGCTTATGGCTGCATGGTTTATTCTAGATCATGAATTTATGTATTCAGATGTCATGACTGACTATTGATGCACGTATTGAATCTATTTAGCATGAATTTGTGCCTGCAAATGTTTGTCACCACAAACATGGTGATATTTAGAATGAATATCTATCTATTTCAGGTGTGGGGATACTATCAATTCCATATGCACTTTCACAAGGAGGGTGGCTGAGCTTGCTATTTCTATTCCTAGTAGCAATTCTCTGCTGGTACACAGGATTACTCCTACAACGGTGTATGTCTGCAAACCCTACCATAAAAAATTATCCTGATATAGGTGAGGCAGCCTTTGGATACAAAGGAAGAGCCATGGTATCCATGTTCCTGTATCTTGAGCTGTACTTAGTTGCAGTTGCGTTTCTGATATTAGAAGGTGACAGTTTAGACAGGTTGTTTCCAGACATGGGGTTCAAAATTGCAGGCCTAAAGGTTCGAGGGAAGCAAGGCTTTGTTCTGCTCACTGCCCTTATAATTCTGCCAACTACATGGTTGAGGAGTTTTAGTATCTTGTCCTATTTTTCTGCTGGAGGGGTCATGGCTTCTGTTATTGTGGTTGGTTGTGTTTTCTGGGCTGGTGCAGTTGATGGTGTGGGGTTCCATGAAGAGGGCAAGCTTTTGAATGTGGGTGGCTTGCCTACTACTATAAGCTTGTTCACCTTCTGTTATTGTGGTCATGCAGTTTTCCCAACACTCTGCAATTCCATGAAAGATAGAAGCCAGTTCTCTAAGGTAACAAATAGTACTCCACTACCTTACTTAGCAAATAGCAAGAAAGATTGAGAAATAAAACCATCTGATTTAATGTGTGTTTGGCAAAAATAATTTTTGCCAACTTATTTTACTATTTAGCTTATTTTTGCTACTATCTATGGGCCCTACTATACTTTTTTGGTACTATTCATGAGTCTCATTGTACTATTTTAGCTAACTTTTATTTTTATCTACAGTACTTTCAACAAAAAGTTTTTAGTAAGCGAATCCCAAACAGACCCTTAATTTGTTTTCTCAAAGTTATGGATCAAAATTAAAAATAATTAAAATAATTGGTAGATATATTATATATATTTTGATATCATTCGATATATTATATATAATTCGATAGTTATAACATTAGAAATGAGAGATTTAACATAGGACATTTCTATTGAAAATACTTAAGAGGTATCCGTTTAATAATCTTACACTACTCAATAATTTTTTTATTGAATTTGTATTTTGAAAAATCAACTAGTTGGAGTACATTTTCCTTTTATAACCTCCATGAGCAATTGTCCTCTCATATAAAATGTTTAAATTTCATATTTTTTCTTTTCTTTTTAAAAAATTATACATAAAACATGAATTTATGGATTGTATAGTAAATTTTAAATAGCATGATAGCATCCAATTAATATGAAATTTGATGTGCATGTTAAGGAGAATGCGAACATACAATCTAGTGAAATATTTGAAATTATTAATTTGATAAAAAGACATTAAGTGGTGCAAATAGAAACACAGACTTATATCAAGTGTTACAATAGTTTTTAACTTTTTTAAAAATAAATAGTTTACAAATCCTAACTTTAGATTACATATTTTCATTGTTGTTGACATCCATACCAAGTTTCATGTTAATTGAATATTATTTACTATCTAATCCATAAACTTATATTTTGCTTATAATTTTAAAATTAAAAAATCTTGAAATTTGAACATTTTAAAATGAGATAGTTATTGATCTTCTTCTTAATCTTTTGCAAGCATGGAAAATAAAAAGAGATAGATAGTGGATTCATCAAAATAATCTTTTAATAATGTCCTTGTATATATAAACCAAAACAATATCAAAAGAAGAGGGGAGGGAAAAAAAAAATCAAACAAACAAACAAAATTCATTGTACCTCAGCTACTGAAAGGAAAATTCATTGAATATTCAGCAAAAAAAAGAAAGTACAATCATTGATTCCACTACAGGCTCTTTTAACGTTAAAATAAATAGGTTGAAGATTGTAAAGCATTAACAGGTTCTTTTTCCCTACTTTTGTCTCTTATTGCAGGTTTTGCTGGTCTGTTTTGTCACTAGCACCATCAATTATGGATCAATGGCCATCCTAGGCTACCTGATGTATGGAGAAAATTTGAACTCTCAAGTGACATTAAATCTTCCAATTAGAAAAATTAATACAAAAATAGCAATTTACACTACACTAGTGAATCCCCTTGCTAAGTATGCAGTTATAATAACTCCTATTGCTGATGCTATTGAATACAAATTTCCTTCTGGAAACAGTCGATTAATTAGTATCCTCATCAGAACAGCAATTGTGATCAGCACAGTAGTTGTGGCATTGACAGTACCATTTTTTGGCTACGTTATGGCATTTGTTGGTGCTTTTTTGAGTGTCACAGCCTCAATGTTGTTACCATGCCTATGTTACCTAAAGATTAACGAAACTGCCCGAAGTTTTGGGTTAGAGTTAATAATAATAGTGGGGATCTTAGTTATAGGTTCTTTTGTTGGCGTAGTGGGTACCTATACTTCTCTGAAACAAATTGTAAACCATCTCTGACATTCAAGATGGCACACTTGAACTGGTGATTAATAAGATTAACTAATACGTTTGATTCTCACCAGATGAAAAGTATAAGTTCTAACCAGTAAGCATTTAAGTCGGCTCACAGAAGAATAAAGAAGACATGCAACACAAATTCAATTTTCTGTTGATGAAATAAGCAGCAAAAGTAATTGACAATTTCATATTTGCATATTTATTATTTAGACCAAAAGAAATAATCAAAGCTATAATATTCACCCCCCCCCCCCCCCCCCCCCCGAAGATACAAATTTCTTACTAACTACTATGATGTTATCCCAAATGACTTGCACAGATGATGGTGATTCGGAGTATTTTTCACTTTGCATCATGAAAATTTAGCAATTAAATCTCTCTTCAAAGCTTAATATGGGATAAAATTCTATAACAGGTAAAAAGAACCCTCTAAAGGTGCACGTTAAATTAATTGTCAGTACCAAATGAGCACTCCACTGGACTCAAGAAATCACCATTAACACTAGCCAACTTGGCCTAAAGAATCAGACAAATTCAAGCTCTTCTGGCACTCCATACCATACAAGTCTACGTTCATGTCATATCTGCATTCAAGTTGCTGTGTAGTATACTACACAGTCGTGTAGCTGTGGCTAGGCTTAGACAGATAAAAGTTTCTGCTGGGATCAGGACCAGGTTAAGCATAAAGTAGAAGAAATTCTGTCAAAGACTACACTAGCCATTATCAGACCTGCTACATGGTTTTGATTTAATTTTAATTGGCTGCATTCAATACCCTAGAATCAAAGCTCGAACCCAGCCAATCACCACCTCAAAATGAAATAGTAGGAAAACAACTGAAATCAGTTCTTTTTGAGCAAAATATGTGCAAATATCCCATCTGTACAAGGAAAAAAAAGGCACAAAAAATATGTTATCTTTTAAAAGTATCAAAGAATATCCCTACCATATCTTTGTTAAAAACTGCTAATTAGTAAACAGCCGATGGAAGCCGTACATAGCCACTCGGCTTCCCCTATCTCAGCTTGAGTTTGGAACACAAAATAACGGCTTCTGATTTTAAACATTATCACTTACACAGCTATGCATCACAAATTGCACGGTGTTCTTCTGCATGTAAATCAGAATTTCAAACAAGTTGCAAAACAAGTTCTATACATACAGATATTATAAAAAATGATCTATGGTTGGTCAAATTATGTGGATGTCAAATGCCATTCAGGATAAAATTTGTTGTTAAGGGAAACAATAAATCAGAAAGCTCAAATTGAAATTTATGGTATTTTTCATTCACATTGTTCAGGGCAGAGATGTTTTCCTGCAAAATGGATACTAGATAGAATAGCAAACATGTCTTTTACATTTTTATGTTGGACTGTAATTTTCTCTTTGGATACAATATAGAATGAAAACTATTGAGCATTGACTTATGTAAATGGCAAAAAGTGGATTGTTAAATAGATTTGATGTACATGCCTAAAGTACACAGTTCTTGATAGTCAACAGATCTATGGCACTCAGCTTATTTAACAATACTGAACATTGTATAAGTTAAATGTTAGTGACAAATGACAACACATATCCTGGTTTATTGTTAAATTGTGTAAGTTGAAATTCTAAACTTTTCATTTTAATTATGGAGTATTCACCATTCATTTCAAACTGACAGATGCTTGACAATCATTGCAAAAGTCTGTTGTAGTAGCAGTATTAGTGGGGTGCAGATTGAGTGGGTTACCAATATTGTGGTGGAAATGAAAATTTTGAGGGTGGTTGTGTAGTCAAATATTTCATGTGGCCACCACTCCAAGGTAGAGCACTAGTTCAATGGTGACAACTGTGGATAATTTGAAATTTCTCACCTTTTGCAAAAAAGGGGAAAAAAATTCTTCACATTTGATACCCTATAAGAAAAAAATTGATGCATACCTTTATTTCTATCTGGTACTCCTTATTGCTGACCCATACTTTTCTTCTCAGTTTCCACATTCACTGCCAAAGGAACATGATGATGTCAATACACATATGGATCTAATCAAGGATGTGCATACAGGTATACAATGTAAAAGCAACCTAGAGATGAAACATGATAACTATTAGTTGTCCATATAAGAGCCACAATGGACTCAAGTTATTAATCATGTACTATTTATACCAATAACCAAATTTCAAAACCCCACCAATAAGAAAAGGAACTTAAATTATGGTTTATCAGTTATTTGAAAATGAATGGACACCTGTGCTTCTTACGCTGAAAAAATGAATGGACAAGCAATATGAGAGACAGAGAGAGTATGAAGATGTTATAGATCTGTTCTTTCCTTTCATCATCACACGACCAGAACAAGTGAATTTCCTTAAGTCAGATATGCAAACTTTTCAATTAATAGTTAATTCATTATTCAATGACTTCAATGTGATACATGTAGGCTGACATGACATGCATTCAAGCACTAGATGTGAGCTTGATTATGTCTTAACACACTAGAAAGATCCAATTAGTTGCAACAGACCATATATGTCCCATGACTCAGCAATATAATTTTCTTTGGCTAATATATTAATTAACTGAGGAATGGATGAAAAGCAATAGAAATTAATTGGATCTCCAAAATAAATGACAAACATATCTTTTACTAACACTAGAGAAAAGTGTCCATTCATCAACAAGTATAACCTTCGTGGCTCAAAGAATTAGCAGCTTGCTGAGATTTATGAACCATTTTCATTGGTCTACCATCCAGCTCTGCAGGACAGGCTTTATCATTTAGTACACAATTATTGAAGTCTTTATGCATATTCTTTAATGCCATTTTTTCATCAATTTGTTGTGATCTTTCTTGATATTCAGGCATACAACAATATTCCCTCAATGGCATTGCTAAAATGGGAAAGAGTAAACTTGTTCCCCCATTGTGCATCTGGCCCATGGTTGGTTGACCATATGTTGTCCCTGCATTTTTGTTGCACCGAGGTAGGTTTCTGTCATTTCATTATTCCATGCAAATGTTCCTAGCAGCTCTTGCTGGCATGCAACTAGATTTTGCTCCCTTGGCATCATTGACATGTATGACAGGCAATGTGGATCTACTAGACCAGTCAGTCCAACCTGAGTTTTCTTCAAGGCATGCATTTTTTCCCACACTGAAGAATCTATATGTTCTGTCCTCAATTGTCCCCTTCGTTTGCTAATTTTTAATGCTCTAAGATGCCGTGCAAGACGTTGTTGTTCCTTAAGTTGTCCAAGGTCACTACTAACTTCCACAAACCTGTGACTTCTACATGCTAGTGTTCTGTTATTTATTTCTTTTTGATGTTCAATTATATATGACTGTTTACTAGTGTTTTGCATTTTCTGACACTATCTTCTATCTGCCACAGATCATAGATGCCAAATAAAATACAGTGTCAGCAACTATAGTCTATGAAAAGCAGATTCTCCAATCACTAGCAGAACAAAGAGTACAAAAAACATTGGTAGGTACAAGTCATAGAGCACCAATTAGCCATGTGAACTTGCAAAATTTGGCATATACACTCAATGTGATTAGATTGAGAGCAAGTCAACCAGGTTTTGAGGATTCCCAAAACTCACATGGAAGTAACTAATTACACTAACACATACCAGCAGCAGGTTGATGGATTCTCATATTCATATGGCGTTCATCCACACCATTTTCCTTTGGGAGATTGCACTCTGCAACTAAATCCAAGAAAACAAAAGCCAAAAGGATAATTCAGAATCTACAGCATCTAAGAACATAAAAATGTCACATTGTAATAAATAAAATAACACATCACCCTTTTGGTAGGGGTCACCTGTTTGACCTTGTGCAGCAGGAACTCTTCCTAGATTCTGCTCACCTGGTTCTGATCACAACCCGTTAATAAGATTGTATCAGCTGCATATAGAAAAAATGAAAGATACTGTTTACTTTGCAATTTCAGATGTTTACTTTGTAAATGCCTAGAACGAGCAAGACGCCAGATTTGGCTTAAGCGAGGTGTTCTTCCTTGTAAATGATCATCAGTGTACTCCCCATTATTATCTTGCACCAAGAAATGACTTTTAGATCGAGCTTGTCGCCGAATTTGACTTAAGCGAGGTATTTTGGCCTGGCAACAGATTCCATCCTGTTCAGCTCCTACATTAGCACTTGCAAGAAGTCCATCATTTCGTGTCCCTATATATTTCTGATCTGAAAACATGACAGTTTGAACATTATTGTAAAAACAAGCATGTTATAGAAGACTGTTACAAGCAAATTAAATGTGCACAATATCACAGACCAGTAGAAGTTGCATTTTCTTCTGACTTTTGAGCATTTGGATCAGTACATAATCCTGATTAAATTACAATGAACATGACATTAGCTACTATTCAGCACTTTAATTCAATAAAACAAACTATTAATTCTCACAGCCTCAACCTTCACTATTTTCATCATTTCTGTGTTCCTCACAGAAGCAAACTTCAGATTCTGACAGTAATTCAGCTGACCGTGCAAGTATCAAAAGATGATCAAAGCCCCCGTCATGGTCCTTTCCCTTACTTACTTGCCTTTCACCTAATTGCCTATCCCCATTTTGGTGACATTTCTTCTGCTCCCCCAGCCTATCTGACATTGGATTGGGCATAGATGGCTCAAGCTCTTCATTGTACTGAACACCTTTTGCCCGTATAGCAGCACGCCTTTGACGTGCAGCAGCATGCCATTGTTTCTTCAGCAATTCCCACTGCACATCATATGCCTGTTGCCAAACAGTTTCACTGGTCATTCCAATGTGTTCATCAAGAAATTTCAAACCATTTTGATAGGAAGCGTTCTATATCTATTCACTATGTTTAGTGGTCATCTTCAATTTGATTTTAGCAAAGAAAATAAAAAGTTCTGTCTTTAGTAAGCAATCCTTCACCTTTTGTTTATTAAACAAAGAGAAGAAAGATAATCAGGATTTACTAAAAACACAGCAAATTATTTTCGAAATGACCCATCATCCCCTTTGAACAAACATGTGCCTCAACACCATTTTTTGAAACATTACACAAATGAAGCATAAGTCACATTCACAGAAAACGGGCAAGACACTTAAAAAAATTAAAATAGTGCTCCACTATTACTTCGCAAATTTCTGTTTATTGGTTTTTTTTTTTTTAGACTTTCCATATCTCTATCAAGATTCAAGCAATTCCAGAACCTATTGTGCTATCAATGGCACCCATTGAAAATAAAACTACTAACATATAGAGTGACTGAGTGAGCCTTGTGTGGCATGGTAAAATAGTAGACTGGTGATTTATTATTATTATTATTTGATAATTAATTAAATTTCTTTCAAAAAAAAAAAAAAAATCAAAGAAAGGTGCTACCCAAGTACACAGATGTATACCACAGGAAACCAGACTAGTAATTTATTGTCAAAGGTATACGGCCCCAGTCGGTGTCCTTTCCGTTACTTACTTGCCCTTCATCTAATGGCCTATCCCCATTTTGGTGAAATTTCTTCTGCTCCCCGCTCCTATTTAACCGAGTATTGCACAGGGGCTGCTCATGATCTTCATTGTACTGAACACGTTTTGCCCGTATAGCAGCACGCCTTTGACGTGCAGCAGCATGCCATTGTTTCTTTAATAAGTCCCACGGCACATCATGAGCCTGTTGCCAAGCAGTTTAACCGGTCATTCCAATGTGTTCATAAAAATAAAAATTAAAAATTCAACCCATTTTGTTGGGAAACACTCTCAATCTCTTCACTATTTTTAATGTTCATCTTCAATTTGTTTCAGAAAATAAAATAAACACTTTTTGTTTATCAAGCAAAGAAAAGATAGAAGGACAATCAGAATTTACAGCAAACACAGCAATCTAGTTTTAAAATGATCCATTGGCATACACTTTGAACAAACATGCCTTACCATTTTGTAAACATTAAAGAAACAAATAATAGTCACATTCACACAAAATGCAAAAGATACCTTTACAAAAGAACAAAAACAATAGAGGTATTTAAAGAGCAGGATTTGTATCTCACAGGTGTTTTTGTTTGAGCAAAATCTCCAAAACTCAAAGTCCTTAAATGGTTAAATTTATATCTAGCTATTCATACCTGCAATTATTTTTCAAATCCTTTAATTTTAAACCACCATATCCAATTTCGACCCAGAGGTATTTCACTGATACAAATTAATGGTTATTGATTTTTTTTTTTTTTGGTCCTAGTATGGAACAAAAGCTCAGCTTTTCATTAGACTTACCAAAATCTCTATCAAGACTCAAGCAATGCCAAAACCTACTATGGTATGAATGGGAAGATGTTAGCATCCACTAAAAAGTATACTAATAACATATAGAGCGAATAAGTGACTTTTATGTGGCACGGTAAAATAGTACAAACTAGCATGCGACAAAAAAAAAAACCTTAGTACCAAAATTTTTGGACTTGACTATGAACCTCGATTGATTGGTTATGATTAGCTACATGTTTTTCTTTTTTTTCTTCGTTGAAAAGAAAAAAAAAATAGAAACTATTAGAGAAGAGAAATAAAAAAATATATATATATTTAGAAAGTTTTAGAGAAATAAAGAATAATAAGACATAGAAGTTGGACTTACCTGAAAGTACATCATATTTTGCTAGTGTTATGAAAGTATGAAAGAGACAGGAAGAGGACGAAAAATGTTTATATTGTGTTTAGGAACCCTAATCGGAGATTCCAAGGAATACAAAAAGTCCAAGGTGGGGCACACCGTATGTGTCTCTTTAAAGTTTTTGATTCTTATATATATATATATTAAATGCTTTGGATTTTTTTGCGTTACATAAAATAAGGTTGTGCTGCCGCAACACGTGGCAACATGGGACTGTTGGGTTTCTATTTGATAACAAAATACTAGCAATTTGGATATGTTTGGAGTGATTAAATTTAATTTTATTGGTTAAATTAAAATTAACCATTTAATTTTGACCTTTTTTTTTTGGCGGGTTATAATTAGCTAAATTGAGGAGGCCTTTTATCGTGGAGTAAACAAGTGTGAGATTTGAATTCCGGCCTATGATGATAAAGAGTAATTATCATTGAGCTATAAAGAAAAATATTGAATCATTTTTTATTCAAAATTTTAAATTTCAATTTTCCCTACTTTCTAAAATAAGATTGGTGGATTCATTTAATTATTTGACACCGTTAATTGAAGAAAGGTAGACGAAAAGATTAGGTTGGAAATGAATGAAAGTTAGAGATTATAATTTGTAATTTAGTTTATTTTACTTAGTTTAACACCTTAATTAAACCAATTGTACGAATTAACACCCTAGGTTGATTGTTGTTTTGGTCATTATAGGTTGATTGTGTATTTACAAATGGTTAAGAAACGGGGGGGGGGGGGGGGGGGGGGGGGGGCGGAAGTATCTTATGCCTAAATTGTTAACAGCCTCTCCTTTTATCTATGGATAGTAGGAGTGATGTTTTGGATTCCAGACTCATTGATTATGTACGTAATTTTTTTTTTTTTTAAAGCACGAGCTCTATTTTTTTTTTGGATGGTATAAAGCTTAATAGAGTTATATTGGAGATTAGGATATTCATTTCAAATTTGATATAAAACTAAAGTTTTATACTCCAATAGTCTTGTAGTTAAGTGATTATTTTTTCTCCTTTATGAAGATAATCATGATTCAAATTCCACCTCCCATTGTTGTAACACCAATAATTTTATAGTTTAATGACATTACTTCTTCTCATTTGTGAGGATAATCATGATTCAAATTCTGCCACCCATTGTTGTAACGATAAATTCATTGTAATAAAAAACAAAACTAAAGTCTCATGCACTATTCTTCTTATTTGTTTACTTTCTTTTTTTCCAACCTTGGCATATAAGTCACTTAAATTTTTTTTTTTTGATATATAATTTGCTAGTGAAAGATTTATAGTTAAAGATGTGAAGGTTTTTAATCATGAATGTTTTTGTTGAAAATATCAGAAAGTGTTAACTAGTTGAGTTATTAGGCTCTTGGATTAATTTTAAGTACAAAGCAAGGAACTAATGTATACCAAATGCAACAGATGGCCAATGATTTAGCCATATAGGACTTGACCAACCCAGTTGGTTTAGTAGATGGATTATGTTAAC
This sequence comes from Castanea sativa, assembly GCF_040712315.1. Taxonomy (NCBI): domain Eukaryota; kingdom Viridiplantae; phylum Streptophyta; class Magnoliopsida; order Fagales; family Fagaceae; genus Castanea; species Castanea sativa. Next base: position 53,845,877 of record NC_134015.1, read on the forward strand.
AAGATGCCTTTAAGACAATTATTAATAAATTATTTTAAAAAAATTTTAACATCACTTTAATAAGAAATATAAAAAATTATCAAAAAAATTGATTTATTTTTCTAAACCCAATTTTTTTTCTAAAAATAATTCATAAACTAATACCCACACCCATTAACTTTTTCCCTTTGTGGATAAGGTCCACAAGTCACAACCAGAAAAGCAATAATCACATGGACGTGATTACCATGTGGATGTAATCTTTAGAAAAATATGGCAGCAGCTAATGCTCTCCAAATCAGCCCATTTTCTTCTCCTCCAAAACCCAACACTGCCTCTCCTCTGTCTCTTTTACCCCATTGCACTTCTCTCAGAGAGCTCAAGCAAATCCAAGCCTTTACCATCAAAACCCACCTCCAAAATGACATCAATGTCCTCACCAAGCTCATCAGTTTCTGTACTCTCAATACTAGTGCTACCCTTATGGACCATGCCCACCAACTGTTCGACCAAATTCCCCAACCAGACATTGTGGTCTTCAACAACATGGCCCGTGGATACTCCCGCTCCAATGCCCCTCTTCGGGCCATTGTGCTCTTTTCTGATATCCTATGCTCTGGCATTATCCCTGATGACTATACCTTCCCATCTCTTCTCAAGGCGTGTGCAAGCTCTAAGGCATTGCAAGAAGGTAAACAATTGCATTGCCTTGCTACCAAACTTGGTCTCAACCATAACATATATGTATGTCCCACATTGATAAATATGTATACTGAGTGCAAGGATGTGAATGCGGCTCGCCGCGTCTTTGATAAGATAGCCGAGCCTTGTGTTGTTTGTTACAATGCAATAATCACGGGATATGCTCGAAGTAGTCGGCCCAATGAGGCATTGTCATTGTTTCGTGAATTGCAAGTGATTAATCTCATGCCTACTGATGTAACACTGCTTAGCGTTCTTTCATGTTGTGCTTTGTTAGGAGCATTAGACTTAGGGAGGTGGATACATGAGTACGTGAAGATACATGATTTTGATAAATATGTAAAGGTTAACACTGCTCTTATAGATATGTATGCAAAGTGTGGAAGCTTGGATGATGCAGTGTCTGTCTTTGAGAACATGGCTGTAAGAGATACACAGGCTTGGTCAGCCATGGTTATGGCATATGCAACTCATGGGCATGGTTCCAAAGCCATATCACTGTTTGAAGAAATGAAGAGGGTGAGAGTGCGACCTGATGAAATTACATTTTTGGGTCTTTTATATGCTTGCAGCCACACTGGCTTAGTAAGGGAAGGTTGTGAGTATTTCTACAGCATGAGTGACAAGTATGGGATTATTCCGGGTATCAAGCACTATGGATGTATGGTGGATTTGCTAAGTCGAGCTGGTCGCTTAGATGAGGCTTATAAGTTCATCGATGCATTACCAATCAAACCCACTCCCATACTTTGGCGAACCTTGTTATCTGCTTGTAGCAGCCACGGCAATGTAGAATTGGCAAAGCGAGTGATTGGACGAATTTTTGAACTAGATGACTCTCATGGAGGAGACTATGTGATCTTATCGAACTTGTGCGCAAGGGCTGGGAGATGGGAAGATGTGAATTATTTGAGGAAACTGATGAAAGACAAAGGGGTGGTGAAAGTACCTGGGTGTAGTTCAGTGGAGGTGAACAATGTCGTGCATGAATTCTTCTCTGGGGAGGGAGTGCAATCTGTTTCTGCAGACTTGCACCGGGCACTTGACAAGTTAGTCAAGGAATTGAAGTTGGTAGGGTATGTTCCTGATATTTCTTTAGTTTGTCATGCAGACATGGAAGTTGAGGACAAAGAAATTGCTCTAAGATATCATAGTGAGAAATTGGCTATTGCTTTTGGGCTTCTAAACTCTCCCCCTGGTACAAAAATTCGGGTGGTGAAGAATCTACGGGTCTGTGGGGATTGTCATTCTGCTGCTAAACTTATATCATTGATTTTTGATAGGGAGATAATTCTTAGAGATGTCCAACGATTCCATCATTTCAAAGATGGGAAGTGCTCTTGTGGAGACTACTGGTAGTAGAATTTGTTCAGCCAAAAAATTATGTTTATCATTACAGAGATATCTACTGGCTTTAACTGTTAGAATATTCTCCGTCGCATTTAGTGGAAGGTTTGTTCTGGTCAGATTACATTTGCATCTAGCATCTCCATATATTTGACATACTCCAGTGATTTTCATGTAATGTGAGAGCTGGGAAGAGCAAACACAACTGGTTCCATGTTCAGGCTCGTAGACATCCACTTGGATTCATCATTGGTGTATTTGTAATACTGATGTCTGAAGTTACTGCCATGAAGCTGGTGTGGATCATTAACTTGCTAGATTTATATAATTCATTACTCATTGTTGAATATGACTTGTACAATTTTCTGTATATTTTAAAGATATAAAGTAATAGTTGTATAGAGAAAATGCTATGTAATATGGCCACCTTAACTGGGTTTATGCAAATGTATAATGCAAGATTGTGCATCTTTGGAATTTATTTGTACAAATAAATTGGTTCCGAAGAGTGGAATAAAGCTTTTTGATGATTTGTACAGATAAAAAAATTGGTTTCAAAAAGAGGGATAAAGCCTTTTGTAATTTAGGAAAATCAATTACTTTTAAACGCAAAGCAAAGGAAAATGATGTGACAGAAGTTGTTCCTGCTCTCAATAAACATTTTACGGGTCTGAGTGTCTTTTTGTTGCTATTTTTTGTGCTTGGTTTTCTGTAACTCTTTATGTAGTAAGGAAAAAAAAGAAGACAAAGTTAGTCGTTTCAATATGATAAGTAAATAATAATTTTTTTAATAATTTTTTTTCACAAAAATACAGACAAAACCAATGAAGTTGTGGAAACAAGTCAATAATTTTGTCCCAACTCATCCCAAACTCCCAATGTGAAAGGCTAATCCCGTGAATTTGTTTCACACAACACAAGTGATAAATTAATAGCAATAGCAGTAAGCATATGCTGCACCAAATATTCTGTGCACACTTACGTTTTTCCTATAAGTACTGCATTTCACACCAGGACACCACCCTAAGTTCAAAAAAAAATCCCACAACTCATTGACACACACAAAGATGAAACCCAATTGTGCAATCTTCATCAAGCTTTTATTAGTACAATGCCTAGCAATTGGTTGTGTTTCACAGAGTTTAGAATTCTTCTATCTTGTACAACAGGTGAGTGGGATTATTTAAGAGAGATCATCCTTTTGAATGCTAACTACTCTTATTTGATGTTGTCATAACATCACAACTTTTTTCTTGATTTCAGCACTCTAAATCTCTAATGATGTGGCCAAGATCATACTGTGACACAAAGCAAAGTTGTTGCTATCCAACAAGAAGAAAACCCCAAACAAATGTCGGCATTCATGGGCTTTGGGCCTTTGGCCTAATTACAACGATGGCTCATACCCGATCCTAACAACTCTTTCAATTAATCCAAGGGACCAATTTCTTATTAGGAAAATGTTAAAGTTGTTATCAATTTTACTATATATAAAACTTATAAACTAACTTGATAATAAATGTAATTGGTGCTACATCGACAACATTGAGCACTTAAATTTCTAAAGTTTATATATTAAATTTTGTAGCAATTGTAGCATCATCCATCATTCATTTTATTACACATAAGTACATAGCTTCCATTCCATCACTAATAAAGTTCATTGTATATCATTCTATAGATTTCAGACCTAATTAGCAGAAAATGCAAGTAAGTCGGCCAGCACTGGCCTGCCCAAGCGGCAATGGCTCCTCATTTTGATCACAAGTATGGGAGAAACATGGGACTTGCTCTGAGTCCATCCTTTACTAGCATGGATACTTTCAAAAACCTCTAAACCACAAAGACAAAGTAGACCTCCTTCAAATTCTTGAAAGTGCAGGTAACTCTTCATCTCTTTAGTAACTTGAAATTGATTGTTCAAGCTTAATTTCTTAAAACTTCTCTTTGTTTTTTAATTTCCACAATAACATTGAGTGGGGGGAAATTTTTTTACCAGGATCCAACCTAATGGGAGTTCTTACAGCTTAAGTAGCATAAGTCATAATATAGAAGGAGCAATTAGGCATGCTCCTAGGATAGAATGCAATGTTGATGCATCAAGGAATAACCGGCTTTATCTTCATGTAGACACTTTTGGGTCACAACTCATCAAATGTCCCGTGCTACCAAAAGCGGGATGCGCCTCCAATATTGATTTCCCTACCTTCTAAATATAACAAGAGGAAGAAAGTGGAATGTCTCTCTTAAACATCGTTTGCTAATAGTGTATTGGATATTTTGATTGTGGTTTATATTCTCTTGTGGCATAATATAATCTATGGAAAATAATAATATCTATTATGTACACCTTTAGATTGAAGAAAAAACAAAATTTTCATTATAGAAATGAAGTCTCTGAATCTTGATTCTTATTCTGTGGGTTACTATCAATGACTTTATATTGAATGAGGTTCTTCGCATTTTTATTAAAATTTCTCTAAGAATCTTTGTTTAAAAGAAAATCCTAACTGGCCAATCGTTATGACCTTTGGGAGCATGATACAAAAATACTGAGAATGTTTGACCATGGAATAGAAATAAGAAACCAAGCCAACAAAAAAATAGGCAAACACGTCCAAAAAAAAAAAAAACATTTATGCAAAAAGGTTCATTCTATTACTTTAATTTAGTAGCTTTCCTTCTTTGTCATTTCAGTTACAGCTTATTGGCCTTTTCCAATTACCTTCGACAGCCTTTAGGGTGCTACCTTTAGAAGCAACTGCTACAGTAATACCTTCAGCACCTGTATATAAAGAAAAACTTTAACATTGATAGTGCAAAGAAATAAATAGTCACTGAAACCATGGCCATTAGAAAGAAGCAGATATTGCCATATTGGTGAACAAAGGATAGATGAAAAACCAATCTTAAGAAACCAAGTTGGATTGAAAAATGTATAAAATTATTACTAAATTACTTCAGAGATACAAAGTTTTTAAACTATTCAAGGCAGAGAGGTCCCAAGTTCAAGTGCAACAGCAGTTACTTTTGGCATTTCTTGGAAGTAAGAAGCACTTTAGATAATCACCATATTTGGTATGTAAGAAGCAATTTAGGTTATCAATATTTTGCATATTTTAACTTCCTAACAATGGGGAAGAAATACACTTTCTTTATCTTAGATTTAGGCTTCTTATAAACTTCATTTTCCTCTTTCAGTAACAACATCGCCACCTTAACAAAAACAGTCCCCATGAATCAAAATTCCTAAGCAAATCTAAACATCCCCATAAAGCATATATTAATCTCCAAAAGGAATCTAAGCAAAGCACTTACCAATAGGATTACTATATTAATTTTTTGCTCAAAGCCAAACTTAACTGAAAAAATTTAGTGAAGCCCGAGGAAATCAAATGCAAGCCATGTAATGGTAATGATTATAGCAAAATTGTATTTCTATTGCAATTACAGTGCATAATGGTATGTTTATTATTTTCCATACCTTCTGTTGTGTAGTTTGTAAAGTCTATTTAATACTTATCCTTCTAAATTGCATTACAAGGGGTATGTACAACAAAATCTGGCTAAGCATTAGAACACAATCAATTATTTAAGAGAGAAAAAAAAATGTTGGTATTTTTTCTTGGTTCTCTCAGTTTGCTATTTTACATAAACAATGCTTGGGGCACAAATTCTAGTTAAGATATCATTCATGAATTCAGATAGAAGTTTGGATACCAAATGACTTTCACTAAGGACATATGGTTCTAGTAACCTCAACATAAAATTGCAAATCCTTTCTAGTGATCACAGCAGAGTAGGACAAGATGTGAAGAACTTGAGAGAGAGAGAGAGAGAGACTAACAATTAGATAAAAAGGTAGATTTAATGCTAAAGTATGATAAACCTATACCAGTTTTCTATGTAACATAAACAATGCTTGGGACCAAATTTCTAGTTAAGATATCATTGGTGGATTCACATTGAAGTTAAGATACAAAATAACTATCAGTGAGGATGGAAAGTTTTCTGTAAGAATTTTTTACCTTGTACTTCCTAAGTGATAGAAATTTGGGTTTCAGCAGTAAGGATGGAAAGTTTTCGTAATGTTTTTTTACCTTGTGCTTCCTAAGTGATGGAAAGTTTGGTTTATGCATTCTTACAAATACTTTGAGGGAGCAGATAACGCATGCCACTAACCTAAATCTTCAGCTTGTAGTACACTTTAAACAATGAATAATTCTTCTTCTTTCAATTCCAAATTCATTGAAAACCCAGCACCAAAACAATAATTAAGCTCCACAAAATTCCACACTACACTCCAAATCATCACACCAGCATATCTCAAACCCAGTAAAAGAAAACACAAATTACATAATAGTTACTAAGTATTTACCATCTAAGCACTCTAAATTATCACTCGAGCTGACTCAATACAGAATATTGCATACTAGATGAAATTAAACAACTCCAACCCCACCAAAATAAATAAGAACATGAAGCATAAAGAAAATTTCCAATACCAATAGCAGGAAAAACAAAGAGAAAGTAAGAAAAACACAGAACGGATACTCACAATGTGGATCATGTGGTCATGAGAGATGCAAAGGAAGTATAGCTGTGTAGCTTGCTGGGGACATTGGCCAATAATATTGAAAGCCAAATTGAGAGTATGCAAACTTATGCAGGTTTCGTGGCCTGAGATTGACTGACCCTCTACTAGTAACCCTTTTTTGAATAATGACACTATTGGCTCTGCAACATAATTGAGTGAGTCTGCATTGGAGTAAAGAGAGAAAACTGAGAAGAGCAGTTAATGGGTGGTAGTCGAATGGTTGGGTTCTAAAAATAAAGCATTAAAAACTTAAAAATTAATAATGGTTATGTGTAAATTTATGAGACCTCTAAAGCTGACATGGCATAATTGTAGAAGGTCAACAAAAAGAAACACTTCAGTTTTATAGTATTGATAGATAATGAGAACAAACTAAGTTTTTTTAATGGCTTGAATTTTTAAAAGATGTACAAAATGATTTCTTATACCTCAATACCTCCACATTTCTTTTAACTTAAACATGTTGTCTTCAGGGACTGCATACAGACTACAAAAGTGGGAGCCGAATCTTCACAAGTTTGCTTGTGCTGAACATCCTGAATCCCTGATTAGGACCTTTCTCACATTATCCTTGTTCATTGTCCTCACTTTTCAATCAGATCCCACTATCTAATATCTTACCCCTACTTTTCAAAAGGAAGCTGCAGTAGCACTTGAGCTTTGTTGATAAACAACAGTACTAACCTTCAACTGTTTATGCAAAAAAGCATACATTTCATGTGACACTTAATAGGAAAAAATAATAGTGCTAGATAACCTGTTTCATAAAATAAACTTCACCAGCACAATTTTTAGTAGTCAAATAATGATTATGTAGATTTCCATTCTTAAATTGCTAATAGAAATTGCAAGTGCAGGCAAGATTCAATGTCTAGAAGCAGGGGAAAAACATAGAGAGAGAGAGAGAGAGAGAGAGAGAGAGAGAGACTTAAAAAACAAAAAAAATGTCCCTAATGCTCACACATAGCAGAAGAAAAGGAACAAGAGTACAACTAAACCTAAGATACAAATAGTTCTAGGTCTAATTATTATATTCAATTGCTCCAAAAGTGTCATCCACTATCTTTAAGGGTCCGGTACTGCACCACCTGATGTAATATTTTTTTACCATAGGTACCTTGGGGTTGAGGCAAAGGGACGCATTACAAAGCATTAGCAATATGGAAACATCTTGACAAAGTGTGGAAAACAACATTTGCCAGAGGACAGGAAATACTGACCTCAATTTTCAGATAATGCATAAAGCTATTAATAAATTTGAGCAGGCTAATGCATAGGAGTGATAATCTAGACATTGCAATTCCTCGCATGTTTAAGGGCACAAACTCCTTGAAAAATTATATTGCAATTGAATTATAAGATCATGAAAAGGCATGTAATATGAAAGGAGGAGAGAATATATGAAAGGTTTTTTTTTTTTTTTTCATACTTGATGCATTTGCCACATCCCCACAGAGCTGATAGTTGATGCGTTTACAATGACACAAAGCGAAAAAATCTATCAGGGTTTGCTTGATAAAACTATAGAAAACGGACATTGTACCTAAAAATGAAGCAAAGCATATCTCAAAAATTCATGGTCATGCCATAAGATGGTATAGACAGGTTGGATGAGAAGAGACAAACCAAGGAGAACATTTAGCCAAACATATAGAATATAAAAAACAAACTACAGCTATCTATCTAACGCAATTAATAAAATAGTAAAAAAAAAAAAAAAGGATTCCACTTATAAATCACAGTAAGGAAAAAGAGCATCAGTTAGATTCTGTGTTGAAACCTCTCTTCTCACCGAAAGATTATCATTTAATATTTTCCAAAGGAAAATAAGCACTTTGAGAGAGGATTTAAGCTTCCATAGGTCGGCCCACATTTAAGAACTAAATCTCAGAGTTCTGCTTCTTCCATATAAGCATTCACTATGGAGAAGCTAGTAGGCTTGGTTGACAGTAACGAGACCTGACTGATTCATGGGGCCTAATTAGTTCAACTGCACTTCCCGACCTAGGAGTTTGCACCTCTAAATAATAGAGTTAGCTACATGAGATGCATATCAATTCCTCACTAATGCACAATTTCATTGTGAGGTAGCTTGGTCAAAAAAAATCAATAGCCCTTGTAATATGTAGATAATTACCCGCAGACACAATGGATCTTACATTAAGCTAAAAGTCATAGTTATTAGGAATTGAGTTCCCATTTCCTACCAGCCATTTAGCTTCTTTGAGAACAGATAATCCCATTGTTTTTTTTTATATAAATATATAATTTCATTAAAAATAAGAAAGTTGCTACCCTAGTACACAGACTTGACTCAAGTACAATTTTCTTTTCACTTCTTATATAACATGAAAACTTCCTAGAAAGTAGTGTGAATCTGTAGCCAACCTCAGTTTCAAGATGTGATAGTAATTTGTTTCTGATTTCCATGGGTTGGTAAGTAGTCATTGTATCAATATTATAATTGCAAGTTCGACCCATAATACATATATACAATTTTTAAAAAGCCTTTTTTTGTCTTTTGACATGTAATGAAAAGTTATTTACGAATTGAAGTTGGGTTTTGGGAGTTAGTGAATAACCTGTCTAATATAAAACTTGAACAGTGGTGCACCTTGTGACACTCTGTTTTCAAGGTTTTAAAGTCCTTAATAACAAATGAAATTTCTCTTGGGCATGTGTAGTCAAGTTTATTGTGTAATGTGAACTCTCTTGAACTAGTTTGAACAATGCTACAAAATACCCTAAGTCCTTTAGCTCCCCCAAAACCCCCCGGGCGGGAAAAAAAAAAAAAATTAAAAGCCTTCAACAATTATGTTTCATCTATTAAATAAATTTTAATATACACCCACATCTAGTTTTATGAGAAAAAAAAAAAATATATATATATATATATATCAGGATTAAACATAATCTGAATACAATATCAAGTGAGGCCTAAACCCACATTGTTTATCTGCATGATTGTGAAGCTTCCCCTTTCTCTAGTATGGACTTTGGGGAGGGGGGTTTGGCATTGGGGTATTTATGTTAGAATACCACACATTTTATGAATATTGAACAGAATTTTTATTGCTGAGACAATCAATCTTTTTTTTTCTTCTTTTCTTCCCCCCCCACCCCCCCAACCTAATTAGAGTATTGGGATGGATACTAGCATTTTTCTCATAATCAATCTTTATTTCTTTAAGAGCATTCCCATCCGGGATTCTAAAAAAGTTCTATTTTACAACCTCAAAACTTACTTTATTTATTTTATCATCTCATTTTACAATTCAGTCAACATCCCAATTACTATTTTTATATATAACTCATTAAAATAATATAAACTATAACATTAAATAATATAAAAAATTCAGTTTCTCTCTATTCACTTCCATCTCTCTTTCCCCTCAACCTTTTTGTCTCTCTCTCTGGCAAACCCACCTTCACCTAAACTCACGAATTTTTTTTCTGCAGAATTGCTAGTCTGCAATGCAAACCAGTTTAATTTTTTCTGCAGAATTGCTTTTCTGCAAACCAGTTTTTTTTTTCCCTGCAGAATTGCTGGTCTGCAAACCAGTTTCTTGCTTCCCCTGAGTTTGGTTTTCTCAGAGTTGTTATAATTTTTTTTGCATAAAAACTGAGATATTTATTAAAAGAAACACAGAACACATAAGCAGAGTTTTAAAACAAAACAAAGCAGACACACAGGATTGAACAAAACACAAAACTGATACTACAACTACAACTACAGGACAGAACAACAAAACAATACACTTAAAGTTGATGTGATAATGATATCCATTGCCATTGGGTAAAAGACGCAAATGAAACAGTGCTACTAAAAAGGGAAAATACCTTGGCATCAAATGCAAAAGAAACCAGACAGAAACAAAAGAGGAGAAACAGTTTCAATGTGATTTTTTTATTGAGGCATATTTCTTCTGAGTTCTTTTTTTTTTTTTGGTAAATGAAGGATTAAATAAACAAACTAAACCGGATACACAGTCTCAGGGCATTCCCTGGAAAAGAAAACACCAAACATCTCAGAACTAAAGACACGAGCAACGTCCACAGGCGGACTTAAGAAAACAATAAAAGGACTTTCTTGGACAGCCCCCATCCTAGCAAACTTGTCAGCGATCCTATTCGCTTCACGGTAACAGTGTTTAAAACTGATCCAGGGGATACGGGCAGCCAGCTGTTTACAATCAGCCACCAGTGGAGTGATTAAGCTGTTAGAGCAAACAGGGGAGATAATAACATCTAAGACAGATCTAGCATCTAGTTCTACTTCAACAGCGCTAAAATTACGCTCTACACATAAAGTTAGACCATCACGAAGCCCCCATAATTCAGCTTGAAACTGGTTGTGATGCCAATGTTCCTTGCAAATCCCACAATCCAATTCCCTTCCTCATCTCAAATAACACCCCCACCTCCTGCCAGTCCGGGATTTCCTAACGACGAACCGTCAGTGTTAAGCTTCACCCAATCTCGTGCTGGGCTTTCCCACCTAATCTGCTTGACTATCTGAGTTGCTGCCACCTTTGGAAAATAGGCACAATAGAAATATTCCCTAGCCCTCTGGATTATATCTTTAGCCAGGTTCAAGTTGGAATTTTTATTTTTAAAGACCACCTGATTTCTATTGTTCCAGATCAACCAAACCGCAAAAGGGAAAAGCACCTTCCAAGGAATAGAACACCTCGCATATCCTCTCTCAGCAGTACAATTTTCTGCCAGCCATGTATGAATGCTTTGAGAAAAGAAGGTGCTGTTACTATAAGGAATTCCAATGAGATTCCAAGTATGCATACTGACAGGATAGTCCCTTAAGGCATGGGCAATTGATTCAACATCATTGTGGCACAGAGGACATGTTAAGTCCATTACCATCCCCCTAGCCACCAGGCGATCTTTAACACCGATGCTGTCATGGCAGCACTTCCATAAAAACGACTGAATTCTTGGCAGTGTTTTGATAGCTTAGATCCAATTACCATGGAAATGGCAAGGCGGACCTAAATCTGCAGCACATCTATAAGCACTCTTAAGGTCAAATTCTCCATCTCGAGATCCCATCCAAATCAATCTATCTTGACTCGGACCAGTCAGGGCAAAAGGGGTTGCCTAGATTTCCTTCTTGCAGCTCGGAGGAAGATCAAAAGGAATCTTATTTCTTCTGAGTTCATCAAAATGTCCTCAGTTTCTTCGATGATGAATAGAGATTGAAGTTGACAAAGTCATGGGCCATTGAAGTTGAAAACAAACAAAACCCACCACTAATGGTTAAGCCAAAATGCATATCTGCCCTGCCCAAGGCTAAGTTGTATTCATTTGTTGTATCCATAGGAAGCCCCACCTTTTTCTTTTTTTACTCGAGAGAACAGAATGAAATGTTTAGGCTGGTGGGCACTAGGGTCTAAGGGCCTCAATCACCCTTTCAGGAAAAATTTCTGGGGCTGCAAAAGCAAAATAGCTTAAAAAGCTTGGTGGTTGGCTCAACTAGCCAACTCATGCATGACATAGATGTGTCATCAAGGACCAGAGGAGACTGATATTCTTCTTTATCATCAGATCCATAAAATGGCAACTCACGACAGTATTCAACGACATCATCATCATCATGTCCAGCAGTTACAAGGGGCAAGTTGGGTATTACAGATTCTTGAGGAGGACAACTGCATTCTACGTGGACCCCCCACCTTTTTATGAGGGTGGGATTTAGTGGCTCAATACAAGGATTGGGTTCAACATCATAATGAGCGAAACAGGTTCTATATGTAACCTCAACGGGATTCTGGTCAGTTGGATTTGATTCAATCAAATGCTGCTGCAGAAGCCATTGACATGGAGAAAATAAAAACAGATGATTATAATTATTTTCAGATGGACGAAAATACCCATATTCACGTTCTTCACAACCATTGATGGAAATGTAAACATAACAATCATAAAAGCGCTTATGTGCCTCATCTGGTCCAAGAGCAATACAGACAGCCAATTTTGGAAATTTGCAACCAACCCAGAATAATATGGAATTTTCAACACTTTGATGGTTGAACCACTTTGGAATCTCAGTTCCTGGTACATAAAGAGTATGAGCAATGTCCCCATGTTCATATTCAATACCCTCAGTATCAGATGGAAAATAATTGGAGAACTGTGGATCCATTGATCTGCCCCCATCTTCAGATTCAGCACCCTCAATTTCATTTGGGAAATAATTGGATAACTGTTGATCCATTGATATGTCCCCATCTTCATATTCAGCGCCCTCAGCTACAAATGGTAAATAATTGGAGAACTGCGGATATGTTGATATGTCCCCATCTTCAAATTCAGCACCCTCAGTTTCAGATGGGAAGTAATTGGTGAACTGTGGATCCATTAATTTGTTGCTTCTTGCCCTACCACATACTCTATTTGGTAAAATCCCTATAATTTCTATTACCTGCATGCAATTAGAAAATTCAAGATTTTTCAATTAGCAAATCTTGCAAAGTATTTATAAAAAGTAACAAAAATTGTTTCTTTATATCTTAAAGAAAGAGAGAGACCTGATTCAATAGTCCGCTTGGTGATTGAGAATCCAACAACATGCAATTCTCTGCAAGAACGGTTCTTATAGATTGGGGAAGTCCTTGAATTTCACGAAGAAGCTTGCAATTCGAAATTAAAAGTGACTCTAATCTGGGAAGTCTGCTAATGCTTTCAGGGATGGTAACAATATTGGTTTCAGATAGATCTATCATTTCCAATGCGGGGAAGTAATCAAGCTTCATCAAAAGATCCAGTGGTTTCATCTTCACAAACCCATATCCTGAAGAGATATCAATAGAATTGCATGTTGGTCTCAATTTGGTAGTAGTAGTGTCCAATATCCGAAGCCGTTGCAATTTATAAATGCTATCTGGAAGATCCCGGAGGTTTTCACATTTATCAAGGCTTAATGTCTCAAGCTTAGTGAGATGCTCAATTGATGAAGGCAACTCCCTAATGCCACTCTCACCTAAATATAACATCTCTAAACATCCCATTTCTGAATGAAAATTAGGGAGGTTCTCAAGCCCTGAGCAGCTAGTAAGACAGAAATATTTAAGAGATTTCAATCTGAGTTGGCTTGGAAGAAATTGAAGTTTTCTGCAATGAGCAAGGTTCAATCTTTTAAGCTTTTCAAGAGATCCAAAGCATTCATCAATCTTAACTAAATTTTTACAAAAAGAGAGGTCCAGATTCTCTAAATTTGGGGCCCATAATTTAGGTAATTTCGTAATAAATTCACAACGTTCGAGATTGACATCTTTCAAATTTTCTAACCGGTACTCCTGTAGGGAAAACAAACCAAAAGTTAACTGCAACAAAATTTGAAATAAAAATTTAACAAAATCCCAATTTAAAAATATACATAATCATACCTGGTTGATTAGCTTCGGCAGTCTAATGCAATTACGTGGCATCTCAATAGCAACAAGTTGTTCAGGAAAATATTCGGATGGCCAGTGAAAAGGATAATCGGGCCACTTAAGAAGTATTAAATTGTTGGGAAGAAATTCAAGTGGTTCACAAATATGTACATTCTCAACTATTAGAAATTTGAGATTTTCCATCCTTTTGAAAGCTTCAGTGTGTAGTTGCACATCTACTGGTTGAGGCGAATGCAACATTATGCCTCGAATTTTTTTTGATCCCTAATTGGAAAAGCATTAAGTGAACCATAGAAAATAATAGAATTTACCAAATATATAAATATTTTGAAATGAAAAAAAAAAAAAAACAATAATACTGATGAACTAATATTTTATAAAAAGTTAGAAAGAAAGAAAAATTAAAGAAAAAATACAATACTTTCTACCTAGTGAAAATAAATAAATAAATAAAGAGCAAAATAATTAAAGAAAAAGAACTTATACCTTATTTCTAGTTAGTACTTCAAGCGAATCCTTATAACAATATAACCTAGTACGTTTTCGGAGGATGTCCGGTGCTTGTTGTCGAACAATTTCCTTGCCCATTTGTTGTATCAAGTCATGCATTGACAATCTACCATATTGATCAACAACTACGAGACACTTATTAACAAGTCTTGGAATACCAAAACTTGGATATAATCCACAAGCATCTAAGATCTTTACAACATAATCTTTGTACCATCCTTTGAAGAAACATGCAATATCAAGAAAAATATCTTTTTCGATGTCATTCAATCCATCGTAACTTACTCTAAGTATTTTCTGAATGTCTTTATTGGGAATTTTTTTATACATATCTAATGCACTTTCCCATTCATCTTTAGCTTTTCCACACAAATCACGAGCTATTATTTCTAGAGCAAGTGGAAGGCCATTGGCAAAATGTATGAATTTAGTTGCAAGTTTAGAATAATCTTCATCCAAAGGTTTGTTTCCAGGAAAGGCATGCTTTTTAAAGAGTTGTCGAGCTTCGTGTTCATTTAATTGCTCGACCTTGAATTCCTTGACCTTGTAAGTTGTACAGACTTTTTCTTTAAGGGCAGCTAACCAGTGTCTATCTCTTAATGTTATAATGACTCTACTTCCGGGAGCAAACCAATTACATTTTCCAAGCAAATTTTCTATTCTTGTCGAATCATCAACATCATCAAGAATTAAAAAAAGTTTTTTACAGCAAAGTCTCTTCTCTATCAAACTCACTCCTCTAAATCTGTTGCCCACTTTCCAATTACCATCCCCTAAGATGTCATTAAGAAGTTGCTCTTGTAGTGTGATTATGCCAGCATCTGTCCCCAAATTTTCTCTAACATTCATTAAAAAGCTGTTTCCATCAAAACGTTTAGCAATTTTATTATAAACAGCTTTTGCAATTGTAGTCTTTCCTACTCCGGGAAGGCCATAAATCCCTACCACACAAAATTCATCTGACTTAATATCTAAAAGTGACTCTATGGCCTCTACACGAGACTTTATTCCAACTGGGTATTCAGCAACATATAACTGTGTCCAATTTACTTTAGCATTTGCTATTTCTTCAACAATGTTTTGGATGAAGTCAGATTCAGATTTATATGTAGCGCAGCTGATAATCACAGAGCATAAGAAAACATATAATTAGATAGATTAGCAGATGAACTACGAACCAAGATAACTGGTTGTGAGTTATAACAAACAATTATTTTTTGATGAAGTAAATGGAATGTAATTAATATATATTTGATAACTGTCATTGATATAAACATCATATTAGCAGTACAAACTCAACAAAAGCATGAATTATGATATCAAAAATCAGATACATACCCTTTCTTGTAATGCCACCCAGATGCATCAGCTGCTTTTCTTAGAGCATCCCTCCACCTCTGCACCTCGTTCTTGTTATCCTTCAACTTCTTTTCATGTTTAGCGAGTGCTTTTCCAAACTTGCCATTTTGATTTCGTATTTCTGATGGATCAATATTGTAAAAAACTGGAAAAATTTGAACCTCCTGGTCCTTTTTATTACACTCAACAATCTCAGCAAGTTCATGCAAGCACCATATGGAGTTGGCGTAGTTTTCAGAGAAGACAATAACCAAAATCGATGAATTATGGATGACTTGGATAAGTTCTTTCGAAATTCCTTCTCCCCTATGAAGTTTACCATCGATGAAGGTGTTGATGCCTTTGTCGCACAAAGCCTTATACAAATGACTGGTAAAACCTTCGCGGGTATCTTCACCTCTAAAGCTCAAGAAGACGTCATAGTTCCATCGGCGAGTGGAAGAAGAAGAAGAAGAAGAAGAAGAAGAAGAGGAAGAGAAGGAGGCTCCTTCACTGTTCAGGAAAGTCATTGATGGAATCGAATAGACAGAGATGCCGATCTGACCCAATCTTCGCAGTGTGGAGGAGGACGGTGAAAGCCGATCTAACTTGGCTGATCTCCGCTGGTCCTTAGCTTGAGTGAGGCAGGTCTTCTTCGAAGGTGTGGCGGCGGTATCTCTTCCCTTTTCTCTCTCTTTGTCTACGCGTGTGTTTTTTTTTTTTTTTTTTTGGGGATAAATCTGTCTGTGTGTTTGACAATGAGGAAAGGCCGTGGGGACTTCTTTTTTTTTTTTTTTTTTTTTTTTTTAATGATAAGCTTTTATTTCCAAAACCCGCCCACTAAGTTTTATTATTTTTTATTTCAGTCCATTAAATATAAATTTTATCATTTTAGAGGACGTTTGAATAACACGTTCACGTCGACGTCCAGCCCTTTTTCTTTTTCTTTTTTTCAAACGCATTCGTCACTGTTTATTGGCCATGAATAGTGATTTTAGGCCAATGAACAGTACTTTTTAGCATGAACAGTACTTTTTACACATTAAAAAATTATTTTGGTACAGTATTTTCAGTTTTCAGTTTTCAGCAATAAGTTATATCCAAAAGACTCTTAATTATTTTATATATATATATATGATTTTTATTTTAAAAATCTAATTTATAAGTGAATAAATCAATTTAAAAATTAATAGGAGAGGGGTCTTATTTTTTAGGCAATATTTTAGTAGGAATTGGAGTTACATTTTTACCGGATTGCCCTTTAGTTTTGTCTCTATTTAAACAAATAACTGTAAGAACATTTTTAAAAAATTGTTAAAAACGTACATAAACAGTACACGCACAGTGCGCACTTGTCCCACCGCAGCACAAAAAAAAAAAAAAAAAAAAACAAAACAAAACGCAAACGCAGCATAATAAGCTGGATCCAAACCAGCACTAAGTCTCCTTTTATTTTTTTTTATTTAATTTTTATATTTTTATTTATTTCTTAATTTAAAAAAAACAATAATAATAATAATAATAAAATTAAATTAAAAAAGCCAACTGAAATCAAGGAAGACATGTTAGCGACAAAGTGAATGACAAATGCACTGGACAGACTCCTCAAAATGACAAAAAGCACTACGGTTAGGTGTAACTCATAGTGAAGCATAGTTGATTTTCACTTTGCAGAATTGACGAATGGAAAGACCCATCTGAGGAAGCACTTGCTGGCAGCCGAATTTGAAGCACTTGAAGAAGAAGAGGAGGCCTCAAGTCTCCAATCTTGTCGCCGGCGACAAAGGTAGCATGCTTCAGCTGGCAAAGAAGACAAACAGAGTAAGATCTTCAAAGCCTTCGTGTAGGCCTTTTTCTTTGTCTTCTCTAGACGACGTTGTTTCAGCCTTCCACCAAGCCAACAACGATCCTAACAAAGCCGCCGGGATATTAGCCATGAGCTTGAGTTACAATGTAGATTACCTGTCCATGAGCTCAAGTTCGGGCTTCGGAGAAGGATCAGATCAGAACTGCGACACTACTAAGGTTGGGAGGTCATCAATTTGATTTGGTGAGGATAAGGATGAAGTTTCAGCGGAGACTTTGTCGAGGCAGTATTGCAGGCCTCTTCCTCTTCCTCTCCCTCTTTTCCCCTCTCAATCTCTCTCTCTCTCTCTCTTTTCCTCTCTTTCTCATTCTTGGTTTCCCAGAATGTTCCTATAATCGGCTTTTTTTTAATTAACATTTTTATAAAATTAAGAAATAAATAAAAATTAAAAATTAAATAAAAATATATATAAGTTAATGGCAGAACTAACCGTACATTAATAAAAGACTTAATTGGAGATGAATGAAACTTAGAGGACCGAAATGACAAAACTTAAGCTTATAAGACTGAAATGAAAAATAATGAAACTTAGAGAGTTAATTTTATATTTTTTCTTACTTTTTTTTTAAATAAAAAAAATTTAATCACAAGTTAATGAATAATAAGAACACTGAGTTTTTTTTTAAAAGAAAAATAAGATTAATTAATAAGTTAATGATTATTAAAACTTAAAAGATAATATTAGTAAAAAATTAATGAATAAATTTATTCCAATTTACATAGATTGGATAAATTTTAAATTACATAAAAAAAAATTTAAGGACTTGCACCAAATTAGCATTGATTTGATAAAGATGGACAAAGAAATAGTATAAACATGGAAATTAAAATTAGGCTTTTACCAAAAATTATCGAAATTTTGGTAAATATTACTATTAGAAGATTTAAAAGATATAAATATTGGAAATTTGAAAATATAATTGTTGGGAATAAATAGAAATGAATGATAAATTTTTAAAAATAAAAAAAAAATAATATTAAAGAATGAATGAAAAAATAATATTTAAATGAGATATAAAAAAAATGATAAAAAGTCTGTTAGAGAATATATATATATATATATATATATATATATATAATTTTTTTTTTAAGTAAAAGACAAAAGCAACAGTCCACTTTTCAAACTGTATAAAAATTTGGAGAGACGACTGAAGATGCTCTTACTTTAAAAGGAAAAACTAGTTTTTTTTTTTTTAATTATTAAAGGGTGAGACAAATAGTTTTAAGCACAAAATAAGCTAAGGTAACAATAAAAAATGCATTTTAAGAGGTTTTTAAAACAACTCTAGAGGTTAAAAAAAAAATTATAACTATAAAAATGTCAAGTTTTTAATGATAAGTTAAAAAACAATGTCATTGATTGGCGCAAATAAACACTAATAATAATTTGTCAAAATAATGTTGTGATAATCGTTGTGTTTGTAATATTATTGTTGGCGAAACTACACTATTGGTCCCTGAAGTTTGCCATATGTGCGCAATTGGTCTCTTAAGTTTGAAGCGAACACAATTAGTCCCTTAAGTTTTGAAATTGGGTTGTATTGGTCCTTTTACTAACTGTTGTTAACGGTATTACTTATGTGGCTAACGGAATAATGACTTAACATTTTTTTAATAATGTGGCATGTTTTTAATTAAAAAAAAAAGTTTCCACGTTAGATGAAATTGAAATCATATTGACCGATTAAAAACAAATATGATATTTGTTTAACAAAGGCATGACGGAGAGAGAGAGTGACAACCACAAGAGAGAAGGGGAGGGAGTGAAGAAAAACCCACTTTGATCGTAGCCCAACACCCATTTCCACAAACAACTGGTGTCCTCTGCCTCTGCACAATGCAAGTGCAACTTTCCTGTTTTATTTCACTTTCTTTCTTTTTCTGGACTCCAAAAATAATGAAAAAAAAAAGAGAAAAAAAAAACTAAAGTGAAAACAGAAAAATCAAACTCCTAAGTTTAACCTCTCGTACAAAAACTTAAAACTCAAAGTCAAAGAGAAGAAGCACTTCCTTCAAGAAAATTCTCTCTTTTTCTCTCTAACCCAGTTGCCCAAAACCAATTGCACTTGCATTTTGGAGTACGTACCCATGTTGATCGTAGCCCGCACCCATTTTCACGAACAAGAGATTCATGGGTGGGTAAAAGCCGCTGCTGCTTGTGGTGGTGCTCATGGTGGTACTTTGGTCGGCTTCCATGGCTGCCGATGTGGCTTTGGATTGAGGAGTTGGATGTGGTTTTTCTTCACTCCTCCCTTCTCTCTTGTGGCTGTCAGTCTCTCTCTTCTCATTCTCTCTCCATTGTTCCTTTGTTAAATAAATATCAGATTTGTTTTTAATTAGGTCAATATGATTTCAATTTTTTTTTATTTAATTTTTTAATTAAAAAATGCCACATCATTAAAAAAATGCCAAGTTATTGTTCTGTTAGCCACATAAGTAACACCATTAACAGCAGTTATTAAAGGACCAATACAACTTAGTTTTAAAATTTAAGGAACTAATCTTCAAACTTAAGGGACCA
This sequence comes from Castanea sativa, assembly GCF_040712315.1. Taxonomy (NCBI): domain Eukaryota; kingdom Viridiplantae; phylum Streptophyta; class Magnoliopsida; order Fagales; family Fagaceae; genus Castanea; species Castanea sativa. The sequence continues at coordinate 53,866,150 of NC_134015.1, forward strand.
ATTGCGCACACAAGCCAAACTTCAGGGACCAATAATATTACAAACACTCCTACATTAGAAAAAACTCAACAATAAATTTTTTAAAGTCAACATTAGAAAATAATTTTTGTGTGTATAATATATCTAATAAATAATTTTTGTGTATATAACACTCCAACATTACAATACTCCTACATTTTTGTGTGTGTATAATACATCTAATAAATAATTAACATGAAATATCAAATCACCATAACATCACATTGGATATTACAAAATATTTCATATTACTCTAATCTCATTACCTTATTAAATGGTGGTAATCTTACATTATATTTTTTTTAGATGAGTTTATCCTTAAGATGGCGACAAAAGATTTTGAACTTAGGATCTCATCGATATCACAAAATCTTAGGAACCACTTAAGCAACCTCTTGGGTTTAATCTTACATTACTTATAGATTAAAATACTGAGAAACCTTTAAAATACCTCAAAACCACTATAAATATATATATATATATATATATATATATATATATATATATATAAAAAAAAACAAAACAAAATATCTTTGGAAGTTGAAACCACCAAAATCACTAAAATACACTTTGAATGTCCAAAATACCCCTAAACCCAATGTTCTATAGGACAATGTTATTGTTTGAAGTAAACTGCAATGGTAGCAATAACCATTGTTACGGGGGTTAGCAAAAAAAAAACCATTGTTGTGGGATAAGTAAATTGCAATGGCTTGGCAACATGACATGTAGCAGTTAATTGGACAAGAATGCAAGTTGTAAAAGGAATTTCATAATATTGCGGTGTGAATCTAATATTTTTTTGGGTAGAGTGGTTTGGTGGAGGGTGAAGTTGATTTTTCAGAGTTGGGTTCAGGTGGGGGTGACAATTTTATTTGGATTGTAGTCCTCTGATGATGATCATTCCTATTGGTCGAGTTGGCTTGATGGGGTGTTGGACGGTGCTAATCAGTTAGTGTGTATTGATGATCATTTAGATTTCAAGGTGGGTGAAAATAGAATTTGTGGCTTTAGTAAACTGGTTGGGCTTCCTTTCATTCTATTTGAGTGACTCTTTGAAGTATCTTGTGGTGAGCAATCTGTTACGTGATTGGAAGAGTGATGTAGTATTTACAAGAAATGAAACTTGCTATTATGGATAGATAGATGGTTTGCAACTTGTGGAGATGTCCTTATTAGGATTGGGTTGCTCTAGATGCTGATCAGATGGCAGGGGGTCTTATAATTATGCGGGATAAGTGGAAAAGTTGAAGGTGATGGTGGGAATTTATACATGCCGAGCCGGTCTTGCTTTTCTTTACCTTTTTCCTACCTTTTTGTCTATAAGCCTATGGGCAAACTGCTTTTATCTAGTCCACCCCCCACAACATTAGTTGAACTTATTAATGTAAAATATCTAATCCATTCAAATTATGTGCCAATGGCTTCAAAGTTCAAAGTAGATTTCAAATTCACCCTAATTTTGTGTCAAATATCTCTAATTTGAAATTATTTTAAATTCATAGAACAACTAGTCTCTCATTTAAATCTACTTCATATCCATTTGAAACTAATCCAAAGTCTTTTACAATTCCAAAGCTTATTATCATTAACTCAAATACAAAATTCACTGAAAAACTCACTGATAATACCATATTGCAAAAAGCTAATAAATTTTCTTTTAAAAGCAATGTAAATATTTACAAAATTCATTTTACCCCAATAAGAAAAATTAAGTTATGTGTAAAACTAAGTATATAAAAATTTTAAGTAGTTCAACAATTATTGCAACCTCCTTTTTCTTTCCAAAATGGAATGATCCACAATGATGAATTGGCAGACTAAATATAATTAGTCTCTTACAGAGTTTTTTTCTTCATAAGTGGCAAATCTTTATGTAATCCACTTCTGTGTTATCTACTTTGTAGAACAATAAGTAAGTGCATGTTGAATGATATTGCACGTACATCTGTAAATGAACATTACAAGCTAATTCCGTATATAAATGTATACATTGTTTTTTTCATTTATGGAATTATTAGACTATTAGATTATAAATTTATGGATTTTGTACTACTCAACTTGTATTGAGTTGATTTTTTTTTTTTTCGTTTTTATTCTTTTATATGTATGGAAAGAAATAAGAACAAAAGATGTTAAGAAGCATGTTAAAGTTTTTTTTTTTTTCAAGTCTCATGGCAGCTTAGGTGGCTGTTTTTGGATTATGACGTGGGTTGATTGGTTGGACTTGAGGATTTCGTGGTACTGACTCAAACACACAATGGGTATTTGGGATGTCGGTTTGGCATGGGGGTGCTCCATGGACATGGTCAAAAGCAAGAAAACACATTTTTGTGTTTTTTAAAAGCAAAAACTCACCAAGAAAAAATTGCAATCAATTGCATGCAATTTTTAATTAAGTCGTGTCAAGTTAATATTTTGATATTAGATTTCTATTTGTTGGAGCTATCTAACTATAAAAAAAAAAAAAAAAAAAAAAAAAAAAATTGATGAAGAAGTTTGTCCACATATTGAAAAGAAAGTCCAAGAACCTTTAAGTCAATTGTTATGAAATTTACGAAGAGTCCAATACAGTGCTTAAAAGTCTTCATATGTTGACGAATACTTCCCCATCCACAAAATACTAGTTTGAAAAGAAAGTACCTTACTTTTATACGTTGAACATAAAAGTTTTGATAGGTATTACATAATAGAGCTTATAATATAACACTTTCACATCCACAAAATACCAAATTTTGGAGCTTTATATATTATAGCTACTTCTATCTCTCTTAATTATTTGGGTTTACATGCATGCATGGCACATTCTCTTTGCCATCTGTACATAACATCACTAAAGCATGGGAGAATGCACATGTGGTTGAATCTAGACCTTACACATGGAACGATAGCAAAGGAAGAGGAAGCGTTGGCTAAGGGGTCCTGTTCTTGGTCCGTGCCAAATGCGTGACTGCCTTGGAAATGAAGTAAGATATGCACCTGACATGGTACTCAAGCACTCACAAAAAATGAGATAGTGACTTTCTAAGGTGAAAAGCTATGAGAACACTCCTTATTGGTTGAATGCATGTTGGACCACCTTAAAGACAGTGTATCAAACACAGTACTCCTGGTGTCCCTCTCAATGTCCAGGATCTATTTCCCAAGTAGTGGCAAAGTCACCTACCCATGGGTCCTAGTGACACGTTCATGCAATTTCTATCCTCTAGTCAGTAGATAATATCACAGTCGTGGAAAGGTCCAAAATAGAGAAATGATGACTTGACACATGTTTTTGTACTTAGTCACATTCCTCAAATTATAAAAGGGACATGTAGCTGTAGTTTTAGGCAAGAACCCAAGTGGATATTTGTAGAAGAGAGTAGATAAGATAGGAAGGAAAACCACCCTTATTGTACAAAAGTGGCCTCTTTTCACAAATAATAAAATCCGAGCAGAGCAAGAACATTCCATTCTTACTTAAACCGTGGTTTTTCATCCCTTTTTATGGTTTTCCACGTATATCTTGTGTTGTTTTCATGTTCTTATGATCACTTTCTTCTCCTCTCTCGAGTGTCATGTCAAAGCTAGCATCTTTTCAAGCTTTCTCATATAAATGTACTGTTAAATAACTTACTTTATTCTCCTATATAAGCTCAAATCTAACTTCCACGTACACCATCCTCACTTAATTTTTTATTATTATATATGCCTCCATGTCTATGAGCTTTCGTATGTCTAAATTATCATTAATAATAGGTGTAGACACCCCATTTCATACATTAAGCCAAAAGTCATAGTTAATAGGAATTGAGTTCCCATTTCCTACCAACCATTTCGCTTCTATGAGAATAGATAATCCCATTGCTAATTTGCTATATATATATATATATATATATATATATATATATATATATATATATATATATATATACACTAGTCTCTGAATACGCGCTCACGCATGTGCTTAGAGGCTCTTTTATTTTTTGGTAAAGGTTAATAATTTACATCCATTATAAATTAGGATTATTATATTTTTCAATTACAAAAATACCTAGGAGTGTGACGAGTGTTATGCATGGAGAAAGGTTAATAATTTTAATATTTGATACAAATGCATAACACTCATCACACCTCTAGGTATTTTTGTGATTGAAAAATGTAGTAAGATTTATGGCTACTATATTTTTCAGGGCTACTATATTTTTCGAATCACAAAAATACGTAGATATGTGATAAGATTTATGCGACTTAAATAATTTTTTCGTATATAAATCTTATCATATCCCATTTCGCTTATTTGAAATTGGGTATTGTACATTTCAAAGTATAAACATTTCTATCAAAGTAACAACCTAAAAATTTTCATAAATTATTCCATGAAGAGACCCATCAATCCCAATTGAAAGCATATATTTCCTATGTAAAGCTTAACTATCTAAAAAGGGCCAAACACTACAAAAGAGAAAAAACTACAACTACAATATACAAATCACATGAATGAATACAAATCTTTTGTACAATATTTTGTGTTCTGCTTTATAATCTACCAATCATAATGTTCTTTGTGTTTGATTTTTTTTTTTTCCATTTTAAACTTGACGTATCTATCTTCTAGAGCAACACACTCTCTACCTAAATTAAAACATTAGCATTCCATGCCTCAATATCTTTATAGCCGAACTTGCATCAAATTTCATATTTGTTGGCACTACCACCTCCATTTGCATTGAATCTCCCTCACCACCATAATACTGGGGAAAAAGAACCACAATAAGATTACCAAATCAGAAAATATATAATAAAACATTACTTAAGTGGAAAAAAAAATCAGATATAGGATTAGGCTAGTGAATTTATTGAAATAAATAAATTCATTAAAACTTACACACCTGGTAAATTCTTTTGTGAACGCCCATCATAGGTAAGTCAATTCCTGCAAATCATATATAGCCTTAGGTAAAAGATCCTTACACCACAAATTAATATGATTGCAGTAAATTAGTAATAACATAAAAGAATTTAAAATGTTTTCTCAAAACACAAACTTTGTGCCAAGTATCAATTCAACGCAATTTTGGTATATGCCTTTGGCCATTGAAGTCCAAAAATAATTGGTAATATAAATAATATAAATGAAAATTACATCAAATCACAATCAAAATTTAATATATACGAAAATGTTTAATGCCTTAGACTTTAGTTTCAAAATAGATTATTGTCAGGTCTATAGATGAAGAAGGTTTCAACACCATTTATTTCATTTTGTTTCTGAAAAAGAAAAAGAAAAAACATTTTATAATACACTAGTTACTGAGCACGTGCTCACGCGATTGCTCAAAGACTCTTCTATTTTTTGGGTAAGGGTTAATTTAGAATATTTATTATAATTTGGAATCACTACATTTTCTAATCACAAAAAAACCTAGGGGTGTGATGAGTATTATGTGTGGTGAAATAAATTTTCATCACACCTCTAGGTTTTTTTTTGTGATTGGAAAATGTAATGATCCCAAATTATAATAAATGTTCTAAATTAACCCTTACCCAAAAAATAGAAGAATCTCTGGGCACGTGCTCGAGCACGCACGTGAGCACGTGCTCAGAGGCTAGTACATTTTAAAGTATAAACATTTTTGTTAGTAACAACCAAAAACTTTTTCATAAAATTATTCCATGAAAATACCCATCAACCCCAATTGAAAGTATAAATTTCTTATATAAAGCTTACCCATCTAAAACGGGCCAAACACTACAAAAGAGAAAAAAAAAAAAAACTACAACTACAATGTATAGATCACATGAATGAATACGAATCTTTTGTACAATATCTTGTGTTCCACTTTATAATCTACCAATCATAATGTTCTTTGTGTTTGATTTTTTTTTCCCATTTTAAACTTGACATATCTATCTTCTAGAGCAACACACTTTCTACCTAAATGAAAACATTAGCATTCCATGCCTCAAAAATTTTATAGCCGAACTTGAATCAAATTTTATATTTGTTGGCACTACCACCTCCATCTACATTGAATCTCCCTCACCACCATAATACTGGGGAAAAAGAACCACAATAGGATTACCAAATCAGAAAATATATAATAAGACATTACTTAAGTGGAAAAATAAATCAAGTATAGTCCATTGCTCTACGGTCAATTGTTTTGTCAATGTGCCAGCCAACTTTAACGCCTATATAGTATATAGTAACCGATTGATAAAATAATATTCATTCGAGATTCAAATTCAAAAGGCCTCACTTTTGCTCGCTGCATTCCGGCCGCGATGAATAGAATCTTTTTAAAGAAATATTCATACCCAACAGCCGTATCAAGATGACCGAATCCGGAATCCCAATAGGCTTGAGAGCAGAATATATTCTTAGATCCTTTCATAAATTAAAATAGAAATGCATCATTATTATAATTTCCACATAATCTGAACATGAAAATCCCAATAACAAACTACAAAATTTAGACAAAAGTTATAAACTTTGACACTTCCACTATTAAACAAGTACAGGGAAAAATTAAATTTGAAACTCATAATGGAGATTAAATTATAAACTTACTATTTCAATCAAATTTAACAGAAGATTGGAATAATTAAAACCAAAAAAAAAAAAAAAAAATTGAGAACTTACCCAACCAAGTTTTGGCCGGAGCCGCCTGGAGCCACTAAGACCGAATTGTGTTTTTGAGTTTTCTGGAGCAACTTTTCTCTTTCTCTCTCTCAATTTTCGGGTAGGGTAGGGAATTTGGGGTGGTTTTTTTTTAAATTTTTTTATTTTATGGTTGAGGAGAGAGAACCCCGTATAGATAGGTTTTGTTTTTGTGTTTTTGTGAAGTTTGCATCTAAATAAATGGGTTAGTAGGAGAGTGATTCTATTTTATAGGCAATGTTTTAGTGGAAGTTAAAGATGTATTTTTACTTTGTTGTCCTTTAGTTTTATCTCTACTTAAATATAGGAAAATAGGGGTACTTTGGAGAAAAAAAAAATCTGGTCCAAACAGAGGCAACCCTTAAATAGTAGTACAAATACTTCCAAACCTAAAATTACATTCAATTGGCAGTGGTACTAATTCTAAAAACAAAGCACAACTTTCTGTGCTTGATTTAATGCTCACCCATTAAAATAAAATATAAACTAGCCTCATCACACACGCTTCACGTGGAAGTTAGAGTTGTATTTTTACCGGATTGTCCTTTAGTTTTGTCTCTACTTAAACATAAGAATGTAAGGGTATTTTAGAACAAAAAAAATCTAAATTGTTCTTTAGTTATATATATATATATATATATATATATATATATAGATTTGTTTTTAGATAAATGTGGAGTATTTAACTTATTTTTCTATTTTTTTTAAAAAACAATAAACATACAGTTGCTTTGAAGAAGTGGGTTAGTGGAGGAGTGTTCCTATTTTGTAGTCAATATTTTAGTGCAAGTTAGACATGTATTTTTATCAAACTATCCTTTAGTTATAACTCTGCTTAAACTTAGGGACGTAGGGGTATTTTGGAACCAAAAAAATCCGGTCCAAACAGGGCAGCCACTTAAATAGTAGTATAGATAAATAAACAAAGAAGAAGAAAGAAAGATTGATGCTCACCCATTGAAGAAGAACTAATTGATGCCTACCGGTGATTAATCTAGTCAAATGTTCTAAACATGAACACCTTGATTTTTTATAGCAGTATCTATCCGCTCAATAAAAATAAATAAAAAAACAAAAAACAAAAACAAAAAAGAGAAGAGAAAAATGTGGAATGAAAGACCCCCCAAAAAAAAAAAAAATCATCAATCCTTCAAGAGAAATTGGCATTACATACAGGTATTTCAGCCTTTGATGTATCCCATTCTTGAACAACTTTTTATTGCTACACTTAGTATTGGGCTTTCATTCCAATCAACAATATTTGCTCCACTTCTTGGGTTTTGTTTTGATTTAGTTCGATGAAAACAATCACAAAATATGTGGTAATACTATTAGAGGCTAGGTAATAACTTAAAATTTAAGCATATTTTCAAATTTTCGCACATAGTTTAGACTCTTAGTGGTCATCGAATGAGGAGAAGAAGGAATAAAGATTGCAGAATAGGGAAGTGATGAATAAAGAAAAAGGAAAAGTTGTTGTGAAAAGACCCAAACTGAAGATGTTTTTGATAGGGGAAAAATCTGAAAGGCAAGTGGCAAGTAATTTGAGAACATGTATTAGGTAGTTGTGAATATTGGAGTAGATAGGTTCAAAAAAAAAAAAAAAAAACAAAGGGAAAAAAAATTGTGTAATTTTTTATTTTTTTTAAAGAAAAACTGTTTGTTGGGAAACTGATTTTCATTTATTTTAAATCTAGCTAAATTTTTATCAGACTATCCTTTAGTTTTGTCTCTACTTAAACATAGAGGTGTAGAGGTATTTTGAAATTAAAAAAAAAAAAATTCGGTCCAAACAGAAGAAAGCCTTTAAATAGTATTATAGATATACACATAATTTCATTAGAAATTAAGAAAGTTGCTACCCCAGTACGCAGCTTGACTCAAGTACAATGTTCTTTTTACTTCTTATTTAACATGAAAACTTCCTATAAAGTAACGTGAATCTGCAACCAACCTCTGTTTCACGATGTGATAGTAATTTGCTTCTGTTTTCTTTGGGTTGGTAAGTACTAAGTAGTCATTGTATCAATATTATAATTGCAAGTTCGGTGCATAATATATTTTATGAGACACTTATCAAGGAAAAAATAATGGTACTAGATAACTTATTTCCTAAACTTCACTAGCATGATTTTTAGTAGACCAATAATGATTATGTAGCAGTAGAAAAGGATCCCCTCCAAAAAAAAACAAAAAAAAAGTCATTGAAGACCAAATCAATACATTGATTTCAAGATAAAATTTATGGGATTAATTATTAAAGAAAATTGTTGGATTGAGAAAAAAAAATCAATATACAATTTTTTTTTTTTTTTTTTACTATTGTATGTAATATTGTAATCCCATTATAAATATAGATTCTATTGTAATGTGTTATCAATAAAAATGTATGAGCAAATATAGCTCTTTGACTCTTGTCCCATAAATATAGGCCATAAGGCCAAACCATGTAAGCTCTCACGTTTTCTTTCTTTTTTCTTTTTTTTTTTAATCACAAAAATTTGTACTTCTAACTAATCTTTGTTGAATAAATGGCCTTAAAATTTTTGTTAGGAGGGGCAGAAGAAAATTTGGAGACTGCAAATTGTACGTAATTGGTCTCAACCTATCCAAAAAATATGTTGGACAGTGCCTCTCTTTTTTTTTTTTTTTTTTTTTAATTTTAATTTTTAGCTCTACTTAGGTGTTTCGTTTCACCTCCTTCACCAGTCCATTGCAATAATATTAATGCATTTATTCTCTTTCTCAAGAACTAGATTTTAGACTTGTGTGGAACTCATATACTAGGAGTGTAAATTGATTCTTTAACAAGTCCATGCCTAGCTATTACAAAGCCTAAAAGTAAATGTAATATCCACACGAACCTTTGGAGCTCTATATGTACTATGCAAAGAAAATACAATGGATTCTTTAATAAGCCTATGCCTAGCTATTACAAAGCCCAAAAGGAACCCAATTAAGAATGTTTGACTCCATTCTCCTACAAATGAAAACTCATATAAACTTAACCTTCCATAATTTTGTCCAAAGAGAGAAAAATTATTCAAACTGAGAGAAGCATATAATGTAGATAGCTTCAAGTGGTGGTCTCGCAGTAGCGTCTTTGTCTTCTTTGAGTGGAGCGGTGGGCTTGTGATGTTCCAAGACAATGGCTTTTTAACTGAATTTGTTATTTTTATTTTCATTAAGAAAAAACTGAGTTATTTATTTATTTTATATATCTTTTAACTGATTTAACTGAAGATTAAAGTGAAGATATAGAATATAGATCATAGGTATCTTCAAATTTTAGGAAAAAAAAAAAACTTTATTTCCTAGAAAATGAATGGGATTTTTTTTTTTCTTCTTTTGTTTATTGATCGTTGAAAGACTTTAGCAGCTATATTAAGTCCAAAGCGCATTACATTCAATTGATAATGTCCTCTAGGAGTGTATAAATTCCTAGTTGGAATTCTCTGAATACGACTTACACCAATTTGTACAGAGAAAAGATGACTTATTGCGCAAACTAGAATTATGCATAAGCTTGCCAACAGTTTTTTATAGAGAAGGTGACAAATTATAGTAATTTGTTCCAAGACTAAACATAAACAGATTATAACTAGTAAATGATGATAAGAGAAATATTCCTCTAGTTAGTCCTCAACCACAATCTTTAGAACTTTGGAAACTGGACATTTGAAGCACATCTTCCTTTTGGAGGCACTGGATACGCAATGAATTTTGCCCCAGAAGTAGATTTGGTAAAGTTGGCTATTACCATCTGAATCTTTATTGCATCCTATCCTAGGAGTGTGCCCAATGCCCTTTATTATTGCTTTTACAATGTTGTCTAAGCTGTAAAATTCATCATCTGGTTCAATTATTGCAATCCTGAGTATTTGTAGGAGGTTTACTTTCTTCTTTAGATTGAGAGCTGCTTCAAAGTATTCATGCTGGTCAAGTTGAGATTCTGACTCTGAGCATGCCCCATGTTTTTCCCATTCATGTGACCAGAACCTAAAGCCATTGCTACTTGGGCAGCTAAGTGACTGGCCAATCCTTTTGCAGATTGGTCATGAGGTCTGAGAGCTACAGAAACCATCATATACATGAATCACATATAAGAAATAAG